>NC_142065.1:67069586-67385919 GCF_059756535.1 Pantherophis guttatus
GTCGTTGTCATTTCAAATGGTCACTAAATGTATGGTTGTAAGTCGAGGACTACCTGTACTCTGTTGTTTTCCTGTGTTTGCAGTCTGGCTATGATAGAAATCAGACCACTGAACTTTCAGCAAGATTGGTTACAATTGCTTTGAAGGCTGCATGTGATTCCCCAGAAACGAGATATCTATCTTTAATCGATTTTGATCGCTACTGTCAAGTCTGACTGACAGAGCTTCTCTTCCAGCCTGATCTTGAAATATTTAAAGTTCGAATATTAAATATTAAAGGGGCTTCTTGCCTGCAAAACATGCACTTTGCAGCAAGACATCATCCCTGACCTGAGCTGAAAGACAAACTGGTTTTCCAGGAAGAAATCTCTTTATCCCCAGGGCTGAAATACATTTCTTTTTCTGGGCTGCAGTTCGGCTTTTGTTTTTGTTGTTGACCTTCAGACTAAAAAAGAAGATGAGGAAAAAAAATGCCTAGGAATTTAAAAGGCTGCGGTCCCTCCCTTTAATAAGCTTTCTCCTGGGATTTGAGTGTTTGTATGCTGACACAAGGGTGTGGTGAACTCCCTTTCTGCAACAGATGTCAGCAGAGCAGAAGCCAAAGAGGAGGTGATGGTTTTTCGCAGACTGTCTAGGAACAGTTGGACAACCTGCTGTCAGTAATTGCTGAGTGCTGTGCTTGCCGATATAACAACAAGCCTAAAAAGCTGAATTAAAGTTTTAAAGAGATAAATAGTATACAGTTCAAAATTTAGGACTTCCATGAAATTCTAAGTATTCAAAAAAAAATGGTTAATTCTTGCTTTCCTAATAAATTTAAAAATGAAATATCCAATGTGGAATAATTAAAATAAATACTGTATAAATATAACCCTTTTTTGGTACTTTTGCGTTATCTTGCTCCTGGCAACTGCATGGACTGCATGGACCAGCCTGACTAGGTGGCTCAGTGACTAAGACACTGAGCTTGTCGATCAGAAAGGTCGGCAGTTCGGCGGTTCGAATCCCTAATACAGGTCTCCTGCGTGAGCAGGGGGTTGGACTAGATGACCTCCAAGTTCCCTCCCAACTCTGTGACTGTTATCTGACTGATCACTTTCTTGGCAAGT
The DNA here is from genome assembly GCF_059756535.1 of Pantherophis guttatus. Lineage (NCBI taxonomy): Eukaryota > Metazoa > Chordata > Lepidosauria > Squamata > Colubridae > Pantherophis > Pantherophis guttatus. The sequence continues at coordinate 67,070,696 of NC_142065.1, forward strand.
GGTTTGCCATTGTTTCTTTCCTAGGGCAGAGATATGAGTGACAGGCCCAAGGTTACATAGCTGCTTTTGTGCACTCACAATCTTCCAGACTGGTGCCTTAACCACTACACCAAACTGGTTCTTGCCTCACCATGTTATATGAAAACAATTTGTTTTCCTCATAAACTGCCAATGACAAAGGCATACTTTTATCAGCTATCTATGTCTTTTATGTTCTGTGGTGAATATATCTTGACAACGCAAGCTGATGTATAAAAAAATATCCCTTACAATATATCTACACAATATATCAACAGGTTTGTAGATTGTAGATCTGAAAAAAACTGCTTTGCAATCTAACTGAATACTAGGTGCTGAAAATACGACTTTGCCTGCTGTGCTGCAACATGGCAATTCTGTCAAAGAGTTTTTCTTTCTCTCTGCGTAGGACCAAAAGGCAGTGGTGAAATCCAATTTTTTTTACTACCGGTTCTGTGGGTGTGGCTTGGTGGGCGTGGTGTGGCTTGGTGGGCGTGGCTTGGTAGGGGTGGCAGGGAAAGGATACTGCAAAATCTCCATTCCCTCCTCACTCCTGGGGGAAGGATACTGTAAAATCCCCATTCCCTCCCCACTCCTGGGGGAAGGATATTGCAAAATCTCCATTCCCTCCCCACTCCAGGAGAAGGATACTGCAAAATCCCCATTCCCTCCCCACTCCTGGGGGAAGGATACTGCAAAATCTCCATTCCCTCCCCACACGGGGAAGAATATTGCAAAATCTCCATTTCCACCCCAATCTGGGGCCAGCCAGAGGTGGTATTTACCAGTTCTCCAAGCTACTCAAAATTCCGCTACCAGTTCTCCAGAACCTGTCAGAACCTGCTGGATTTCACCCCTGCCAAAAGATTTTCCAAGCCTTATCTGAAGAAAAATTGAGTTTGCTTTAAAATGCACCAGCATCATTAGTGTTCCTTTTGGAAGTTCAGCCATGCCTGGTTTCCATGCCAATTTTCTTTCTTTCCCTTCCACTATCTTGCTAGAAATTTAACATCTTGTTTAGATAACGTTCCATTTCTGGCTGTTTGTGTATACATTTTCTGGAAACAGTCTTCCTTCTCAACCTGAAGTGATGTAGGGTTTCCTGCCTAAGCAGGGGGTTGGACTAGAAGACCTCCAAGGTCCCTTCCAACTCTGTTATTCTATTCTATTCTTCCTCCAAGATTAGTAATCTCTTGCCACATCTATTCAGAGAGTAGGCTTTCAGATGCCAAATTATGGTATCTCCATAGTCCACCATTTGCGTTTTGATTCTAGCTTCTCACTATGATCAACATACATACGCTCAGCATGTGTGTGAGGCTTTCCAATGCAACTGTTTACACATTTGACAATGAGTCTTCCCTTGCCACTACCCCAGATAACTGTGAATTATTTGGGGAGGGCTGATGAAGGATATTAAGTCAGTTCCACGGAAGCTCAGGAAGCAGAATATTCAGCTGTTGGCCAGCCTGGATATAACAACGAACTGTGATTGGTTGGCATTTTGAGGCAAGTCCTAAACTAGCAAAAGCTCAGGAAACCTAAAAACAATTCTGAAGTGTTCTAATTTTAACATGCATTGTGAATGCTCAAGCAAACTGAAAAGCCTCTAAATGTACTTTCTTTAATCAGCCACAAGCTGATTCGATTGTAGAGGGCAAGCACACTGTTCGTGCAATACCATTCCAAGCCAAGGGATTATTTACATGTATTGCATGAATTTCCTGTTGGGACTGATTTTGGTGGTGAGAATTTAACTGGATTGAGCAACTGTTAAAGGGAACTTAGTTCAGAAAATTTCTCTTGCTGTTTATCCCTTTGCCTACAGCATTATTTTACAGGACTGCTATTTTATTTCCTTCTCTGAAACATTTCCTTACTCGGCATTCCCGTGAGAAATATTTAGATATTTCTTCAGATATTTAAGCATGGCTATAATACACCAATCATCAAATGGGCACCATTGAAATATTCTAGGGCAGTGATGGCTAACCTTTTTGCCATCACGTGCCAAAAGCGGGGGGAGTGGGGGCGGGGGTGCTGCATGCACACATGCCCACACCCATAATTCTATGTGCCCTGCCCCCCCGTGCATGCATGCATGACCCCCTTGCGCTCCCCCCCCCCGCTTTTGGCACAGTGGGCCCGGTAGGCCTGTTTTTCACTCTCCCCGGGCTCCAGAGCCTTTCTAGGAGCCTGGGAAGGGTGAAAATGGCCTTCCCCACCCCCCAGGGGCCCTCCAGAGGCCGGAAACGGCCCGTTTGCCGACTTCCGGTGGGCCCAGAAGGCCCACAAATCAGCTAGCGGAGCTGAGTTCGCGTGCCCACCTATGGTGCCATAGGTTCGCCATCACAGTTCTAGGATATTCCCCCCCCCCCCCCCAAAAAAAACCCAGAATAGATTACTTTGATCACAAATGATAAAGGAATTCATTACGGTCACTATATAGTGTATTATTCAAATTCTTTTGATAAGGGATAGTAAAGTAGAACATCAAAACTGTCACTGATTGTGGCAGCCTTAATATTGTATTTACTTCAGTATACAATTTTTGATTTCATCTTTCAAGGAATGAGATAGAAGTGGAATTTACATTTTTACTTATCTTAATATATCTTAATAAAATATATCTTAATAAAAGCCCTGGTCTTGAGATACTTTAAAAGGGCCTTAAAACGTGGCTATCCCCACAGTCCTGGGATAGGCTGGGGCAGCTATCCATCCGAACTATATGGATTATTTATGGTACAGGTAGTTCTCAACTTACAACCACTCATTTAGTGACTGTTTGAAGTTACACCACCACTGAAAAAAGTGACTTATGACCACTTTTCAAACTTACGACCATTGCAAAATCCCTAAGGTCACATGATCAAAATTCAGGCACTTGGCAACTGGCATGTATTTATGACAGTTGCACTATCCTTGGGTTATGTCACCACCATTTGTAACCTCACAAGCTGCCTTCCAAAAGCAAAGACAATGGGGGAAGCCAGATTCACTTAACGATCGCATGATTCATTTAACAACTGCAGTGTTTCATTTAACAACTGTGACAAAATAAGGTTGTAACATGAGGCACAACTCACTTAACAACTTCCTTGCTTAGCAACAAAAATTTTGGACTCTGTTGCAGTCATAAGTTGAAGACTACTTGTATATGTTTGATCCTTCTTTATGATGGTCTTTTAATAATTCTGGTTTAATGTACAGCACCATGGCTCTATTTTTTAATTTATGAGGTACTCTCACAAATTTCTGATGAATTTGTCTAGCTTTAAAAATAAAAATAATAAATAATGTATATGCTGTACTCTATGAAGACTAACACTTCATTTAGGGTTTACATGTGAATCTGACCTAAAATCAGTACTAAACAATCCTATTACTTCCCTACTTTCAGTCCAGTCTTTTCCATACCTCCTCACTGAACTACATATATTATTTCCAAATCAGATGTTAGAGTTCATATCAAGAAAGCTTGTAATTTCTCATGATGACAGTATCTCGGGACTTGTTTTGACAAGAATATTATTTATGATTGCTCTTGCAGAAGCAAGAGGCTAGAGCACAGTCTGTACTCTTGATCAATAAAACACATAACTTGTTTGTGTGAAATGCACATCTTTGCATGAAGTAAGGTGCCAGATATTTCTAAGCGAAAAATACGGCTTTCCAACATATGTATGGTCTCACTGTAAGTGAAACCAAACATTCAATTCAATGTAAAAGCTTTCCTGAACTACAGTATCTGAACAATAGCTCTGAACGTCTTTGTGTGGCCCTTAGAAAAATATTAACCCAGAGAAAGAGACAGAATTGTTTAATTACCTTATTGATACCAGCAACATTCCAGTGGTGAAATGTAAAATTTGTTACTACTGGTTCTGTGGGCGTGGCTTGATGGGGGGGGGGGTAATGTGACCGGGTGGGCATGGCCAACTTTTTTTTTTTTTTAACTTTACTCGGCCGAAGAGGTTGTAAAAAAATGCTTTTAAAAGCCTCTGACGATCAGGCAACTCAGCTGCGATCGTCAGAGGCTTTTTTTTTTTTACTTTTAAAAGCATTTTTTCAGCCGAAGAGGTTGTAGAAAGAATGCTTTTTTAAAAAAAAAAAAGCCTCTGATGATCGCATGGCTCAGCTGGGCATGGGGGGGCGGGGTGCAGGGATTTTTGCTACTGGTTCTCCGAATCACCCACTGCCGTTGCTACCAGATCGGGTGATCCGGTCTGAACCGGGAGCATGGGGTTTTAAATTTGGGTAGCAAATGATTTAATTCTTTTAATTATCTTAACTTTTGCATTTGTATGTTTTTTTAATTTTGGCTGTTCACCGCCCTGAGTCCCTTCTGGGAGAAGGGCGGTATACAAATTAAATTAATAAATAAATAAATAAATAAATTTCACCCCTGCAACATTCCCTGTAGGCAAAAATTTCATACTGCGAGTCATTAAAACACTTGGCATTACGGGGCACATTATGGGGCAAGCCATAATACTCAGATTTCTAGCTTTTATTTTTACAAGAAGAAAGGAGCTAGCCTCTAGTTTGGTGTTTTTCAACCTTGCCAATTTTAAAATGTGTGGACTTCAATTCCCAGAATTCCCCTGCCAGCGTTCTGGAGTTGAAGCAAGGTTGAAAGACACAGGTCTAGCTCTTCTAGAAGATAAGAAGCAAAATAGGTACCGTAGTTGCTATTTTGGCTCTTTAAGACAAAAGGCCTGGTCCTGATTCTCAAGTGTTTTTACCATTTCTGGACCCTCCCAGCAATTGCTGACATGTTGTACATTTGCCTGGAAAAGAAAGTTTTGGCTAAAAATATATTCCCCGATGTGAAGTGATTCCAGAGTTTAAAAATACCATAACATCTCAGCAATTAAAGGTTTTGGTGCAGTTGATTGGGCAGTAACAAATAGAAGCCAAACTTCATTCAATAGGTACTGCTTGATGCAGTTTGGCATGTGTTGCTCAGATATTAATGTAGTGCTTTGAAAAATATCCAAATTCGTATGTATTACCTAGAGGGCATTAGATAGATTATGAGAACCAAGGATAGTATTTCTTGACTTCTTACATTTATTTTCCCTCCAAAATGGTGATCATGGCTAGAAATTCCTTGAGCTGTCTTTTGACTGAATGGGAACATCTCTATGTAATCTTGGTGTCAAGTTTGAAGCGTGCTTTTGCTGTTGCAACCATTATCACTTCTCAGTTTGGCAATGAAGCCGGGGGGAGGGAAGGGTGAGATGGAATGTAGGCTCCAGACATCAAGAAGATAAGGCATGAGAGCCAAGAATGCTTTGGCAGGTGTTTGCCAAAATCAAAGAAATTTTTTCATAACAATACAATGACATTTAATTGGACAATGTGACCTGCACTAATAGGGAGAATCGTATACTTTAATTATGTGGGTTTGCATGGGAATTAGCTAGATCAGGTTTTGCTCTCATCAGTGCCAAAATGATGCATTCAATAAAGTTTTGCATTCAGAGATTGGATCGTCTTGACCGTGCCTGTTTTGATTGGGTTTGTCAGTCGGAACATTGACATTTAGTTAAGCATCATTTATTGTTTGTCACAATTCAAGAGTTTATATCCAACATTGATTTAAGATTTAAGTTTCCTTGAATTTGCACTCTTCAAGTTTCTAGCCATTATACTGGTCTCCAGATCGACCTGCCAACTCCTCCCTCCCTCCCTTCCTTCCCCCACTACAAATAATATTCCCTATAGACCAGTGATGACTAACCTTTTCCGGACTGAGTGCCCAAAGTGCATGCACACAAACCCCCCAAATGCAATGCGTGCTTGGTCCCTGTGCATGCACTCCATCCCCGTGCATGCGCATACACTCCCTGCATGTATCCCACTCCCCACTCATGGACACATGCCCCCACATGCGCACCGCCCCCCGCACATGCGCGGCAGAGACCCAAAGACCAGCTGGCCGATGGGAGGCATGCGCATGTGCAGTGGACCTGAACTGGGGCGACAGCTTGCGTGCCATCAGGGCACTGCGTGCCATCTCTGGCACACGTGCCATAGGTTCGCCATCATGGCTATAGACTATAAAATATTCAAGTGTGTTTGCAAGACAGAGAGAAAGGGTGTAGCTATGTAGTAGATCGCCTACTTTCCATGCAGGAAGTCTAAGGTTGAATCCCTGGTTCTTCTACCTGGAGTGAGTAAGACTTGAATCGGAAAACTCTAAAGAGTTCCTGCCAATCTTCACGCACAATACTGAGCTAGACCATACTCCCTTTCTAGAATATGGAATATGAATCCAGGAAGTTACCCAAAATATCTAGGATTTTCTTAATACCATTGCACTGAGCTTCTGTCAAGGAATATGGGACAAAGCTGCAAATGCTTTAGAAGAAAACGGAGGGAAACTGTGGCACACAAATTCCAAACATATTCCATGTTGCAGCATTCCCCTTTCCTTGGGAATAATTCCTGCAGTTCCTCACACTTAGATCTCCTTGGTTTCACTCTCTCCTTCTTTGCACCTTCAGCAAATCTTCCAGAAGGATGGAAAACCAATATAACAGAACTCTTTCCTTACTTCTAGAAGAGTAAGGAGAACAAGAAAGGCAATATAAGGATAATGTTTTGGGAGAAAACAGCGTTGTATTCATCTAGCCTTCTTCTGATCTTTGGAGAAGCAGAAGACTTTGTCCTCTAGTGTTGCCAACGTGTCTGTGTTTGCCAGATTTACACCCATACTTAGGAATAAAGCAACAGAATAAACTGTGGTTTCCATGGCCACTTGGCTGTTTATTGTCTTCTTGGATCAATATGACAATATTAAAGGCTTGCCAATCTGCCACCCAAATAAGCAGCAGATGTCTCAATTGACATAAACGGCTCGGCATGAGTGTTCATTTTTGACATGGCACTATGGAAAGGCACGGCTTGAAATCGCAGTCAAGCAACACAAAAATTTCAAAACTGCGTCCCCTACAGATTGTAGAGTTCTTTGGGAATCATCATAATACTTTTTAAAAAGATTTATGACTGCCATAAAACACTTTCAGTGATGCTTGAGCAACTTGCTTAGGTGTGGGATACAATTTGGCTAGTGTGTAGTTGAACTTATTGTTCTCTCCCAGCAATTTATGAACTGCTACAGTACTTCTAGGATTTTTTTTTAAACTGTTCACATTACTTTGTATATGTTGTTTTAATGGTTATTTAAACAAAATTGAAATGTACAATGCACTGGATATTAGCAAATGGGGAGTTGGATTGTAGGCAACCATTAATATCTCTATTTTACAGGTGGAAAAAAACCCCCAAATTCCTCTGTATGCACAGAGATATACAATAAAAACTTAATTTTTTTCCTCAATTCTTCTACTGTATCTCTAAAGGTTGCATGGCAAAAAGTAAGTAAGGCATATGGTGTTGGAAAACTAATGTTCACTGATCCTTATGTCATTTTCTCTGTTATTTCAGAGGATAGGTTATAAAAGAGCATTTGAAACTCCTCGCTGAAATATCATCCTTGCATTTGACAGCACTTTGTAGAATGTCATTATGACTGTGCGCTATGAAAAGTGCATCCATCTGATCAAAACAAATGCAAGGAATCAAATTCTACTATGACTAATGTGGGCCTATTAAACAATTACAAGAAAAAATAGCCCACTTTTCTTATGTTTTCCTCTGGTACACCTTTGCTCGTGCCTACATATTGTGCATCTATTAAATGTGTTGCTGAAAATGGTTACAGTCTCATATCAGGACATTCAGTCAAAAGATCTATTTTATATATAATAGCAGATATAAGGTGCTTTATTCAAATGATGGCGACTACAAAGCAGTGCTCACAGATTAAAAAATAACCCAAATCCACAACAGAGAACAAATAGCGTTCATTATACTTAACTCTTACACAATTCTGTGCAGCAGGTTATCTATATGGCTGCTGAGAAATTGGAACAACTATAATACAGGTAATCCTCGATTTACAACAGTTCATTTAGTGACCGTTCGAAGTTACAATGGCACTGAAAAAAGTGACTTACGACCATTTTTCACACTTATGACGGATGCTTGACAACTGGTTCATATTTAGGACGGTTGCAGTGTCCTGGGGTCATGTGATCATCTTTTAGGACCTTCTGACAAGCAAAGTCCATGGAGAAGCCAGATTCACTTAACAACCGTGTGATTAATTTAACAACTGCGGTGATTCACTTAACAAATGTGCAAGAAATGTCGTAAAAGGGAGCAAAACTCACAACAAATTTCTCAATTTAGCAATGTAAATTCTGGGCCCAATTGTGGTCGTAAGTTAAGGACTCCCTATAGATTAGCTTTAGAATTGTTGTCCCACCTTACCTCTTCCAAATCTGCAGTGGCAGTGAAATTCATGGTATTGGTTTCACTTTGGGAGTTCAGACAAATGAACAAGGTCAGAGAAGGTTTGGCCAGAGATTTAGAAATAAATTTCCAGGGAAGAGAGGATAAAGGAGTTGGTTGTGTTTAACCCTGGGAAGAGCGAATGGGAATATGATAGCGCTCTTCAAATGTTCGAAAGGATGTTGTGAGGGAGGTGAAGACTTTTCTCTCATTCCAGAGTGCAGACATGTAATACAAGTAGTCCTCGATTTGCAACGGTTCATTTAGTGACGGTTTCAAAGTTATAATGATACTGAAAAAAGTGACTTATGACCAATTTTAACCCTTATACCCTTTGCAGCATTCCCATGGTAACGTGATTTACATTCAGATGCTTGAAAACTGGTTCATATTTATGACGGTTGCAGGGGTCATACGACCACCTTTTGCAATCTTCTGGCAAGCAAAGTCAACGGGGAAGCCAGGTTCACTTAACAACCGTGTTATTAATTTAACAACTGCGCTGATTCGCTTATGGCAAGAAAAGTCATAACATGGGGCAAAACTCACATAACAAATGTCTCACTTAACAACATAAATTCTGGGCTCAGTTGTGGTCTTAAGTCAAGGACTACCTGTAATGGATTTTAAGTAACTAAAAAGCAGATTCTGACTGTTTATCTAAGAGTACAACCAGTTCAGCTTTGGAGTTATTTATCCAGTTAGGTGAGCAATTCTGCTTCACTGGATGTATTCCAGTGGAAATCACACAGCCATCTTCTGGAACGCTTTAATTCGAATTCCTGCACTGAGCAGGCGCAGGCCTTGGTACCTAGATGGCCCAAGTTTCCCCTTTGAACTCTCAGGGCATCAGAAACGAGGTGGGATGATTCGATTACACTTTTGGTTCTCCCAGACACAAATGGAAGCTTGTAACTAAGGAAAAGTAATTTCTTGGCTCCTCAGCTGGGGCTGCATCCTCCAGTTAGATCATGGGTGATAGCAGTACTACATGCTGGCTCAGGAGTGGGTTCTACTTACCTCTAGTACTGGTTTGCAACGGGGCCGTGTGCACGTGCTTGCTTCGCTCGCACATTCACGCTTCTGCGCGTGTGCAGAAGCTTCCTGATGATGTCGGGGTCAGTGGGCGGAGCCTCTCACCGGTTTTACTACCAGTTCTATAGAACTAGTCCAAACCGGGGGCAACCCACCACTGCACTGGCTCTTCCCCCATATCTGGGGCTCTCTATTAATGTCTGGATTCTTCACCGAGGTTAAGGAGTTTATGTGCGTGTTTACTCAAACAATAATAAATTATTTTATTTCCAGGTTTCTGGTTTCCAGGTAATCACATCCAGGTAATGAGCAATTTTATTTGATGACAGGAATAGATTTACATAATGGTGAGCAACTGGGTGGACTCCTTGCAATGATGTTCTCGTGACACTTCTGCATTTCAAAGGACTGATTTATGGAAAATGCCCTGGAGAATCCAGTGTTCTTCACTTCGTTAGAGCTGGGTTTTTAGCAGTGGTGAGTTGCTACCAGTTCGCCCCGGATTGGGCGAACCGGTAGCGGCAGCAGCGGGAGGCTCCGCCCACCCACCTGGACGCTTCTGCGCATGCACAGAAGAGGTGCTCGCATGCACTTGCGTACCCACACCCACAAGCGAACCGGTAGCGACGGGTTTTGAAACCTGCCCCTGGTTTTTAGCATGCCAGGCTAAAATGACTGAGTCTATTTTGTAAAATAAAATGCTGAAAGAAGGCCAGTGTTGAGAGATTCCCTGTCTCCCCCTTTAATGACATATCAAAAGCAACTTTAAATTGCCTTTATCCACTGACCGCAAGGCAACCAACAATGAATTAACAAGATGCTACAGCAACTGTAAATGAAGATCTCATTAAAAAACACCACTCTTCTTTCCTGGATATGAAGTTCCTGTAGCTGTTCCTAAAATCCAGCCCATTCATATTTGCTTAGCTTGCATTCCAGATACAACCATTGGATTTTCTATAAAAAAAAGGAGCAATGCAATCCAGTGTATGCTTTTCTACTGTGAGGAGACTTCAACTTAATATTTGCTTTTCTTAAAATCACCCACACCCCTCTGATGTTCCTCAGTATGTATGTTCTGTTATGGAGCCTTTCCTCATTTCTCCAGAAATGCTCTGCGAACAAGGAATAAATGAGAAGACCATCCATGCAAAAGTGCTGAATGAGCACAGAAACGTTTACTCATCAGTACAATGGGTGACCACATGTTCTGCTTGACAAGATACTCAAAAGACTTGACCCTAATCAATCAATGAACAGAAAATTACATTGTCAAACTCGCTGTTATCTTGCTGTTATCATATTCCAAGCATGATTGAACTCCAGATTTATTATAATCTGGAGTTCAATCATGCTTGGAATATGATGTGCAAAATCTAATCCTGGCTCAAAAAGCACAATATTAAGCTGAAAAGTACAGAAAAAATAATCAGAAGATCAAAAGGTTGGGATAATCAGAAGATCAAAAGGTTGGGAACCTTTTGCTATTTATAATAGCACTAGTACTTATATACCACTTTCACAGTGCTTTTATAGCCTCCACTAAGTGGTTTAAAGAGTTGGCATATTGCCCCCAACAATCTGGGACCTCATTTTACCCACCTCGGAAGGATGGAAGGCTGAGTCAACCTTGAGCTGGTGAGACTGAACTGCTGAACTGAGCTGGCAGCCGGCAATCAGCAGAAGTAGCCTGCAGTACTGCATTCTTGAACTTTAGTGGTGAGACAAACAAGACTGATCAAAGGAAGCACTTCTCCAAGCAGTTAAAATAGAATTTACTCCTTATTGGCGACTATCAGTATGGATCAGTGATGGGATTCAGCCAGTTCGTACTGGTTTCGGGAAAACCGGTAGCTGCTACTTGCGGGTGGGCGAGTGGGCCCACCCCAGCACTATGCCATCCTATTTTGCGGTCTTTTTTAAGATGCACACATGCATGCAAGCCGCACACGCAAGCAAAGTGCATGCACAGAAGGCCGCACACATGCATGGAAGGTATGCAGGGGTGGGTTCTACTTACTTTTACTACCAGTTTGCAACAGGGCCGCGCGCACGTTTTGCTTGCGTGCTTCTGCGCATGCGTGCTTTGCTTGCGCGCTTCTGCGCATGCGGAGAAGCCTCCTAATGACATCGGGGTTGGTGGGCGGAGCCTCCCACCGGTTTTACTACCAGTTCTATAGAACCAGTCCGAACAGGGGCCAACCCACCACTGAAGGTATGGATGCTTTTGAAAAAAAGGAAAGGCGACCCATTCATAAGTGGAGATTATCAGTGGTGAGTTTTAATAATTGTCCAATATTTTTTCCAGCATTGGAGTAATTGACTTCTTATACCAACTGTTACTGGGGATTCTATGAAAAGAAAAACAATACTGCATTCTGTCTTGCTGATAGATTTTCCATAAACTGGGGGTTGCTTATTGTGGGAACAGAATGCTGACCTGATCCAGCCCTGCTCCTCTTAATTTCTTACTGTATGAAAGATTTTATCCTGCAAATGAGGAATTCGGTGTGAGAAGAACAGCACAAATCCACTCTGTCTTATTCTCTCTTTTCACAGGCCTGCAGTTCCTAACAAAGGCTATGAATGAAGTGCCCTTTGAAAAAATATACAGTTGACATGATCCATATGGAAAGATATGCTTTTCCCCACGTCAACTTTTTAAGGAGCATATTGAATAACAAAAGGAATCATTTAAAAAGACCCCTTGTACACCCCTCTCCCCCCAAAAAAACTGTTGGTAGCATATCAAGTTCAACCAATTCTAGCATCTGGATACCAAGTAGACTCAGACGTTAATTATATATAATGGTTAAGATTTGTTTATACTTCCTTCAACCCCAAATGCTTTCTGAGGTGGGAAGGACAACTTGGCAGCAATACAGATTTCTTTCTTTTTAAAGCCAGTGTTGAATATTTAACACAGCTGTTTCTCTTTCTTTTCTCTCATGGCTGGATTCATTCATTCTTTTGTGCTCTTTTTCTAAGTACCTGCCACTTACACTATTCTTAATAATGTCTTGACTGGATTTGTATGTGTCCTAGATCAGGGGGTCTCCAACCTTGGCAACTTTAAGCCTGGAGGACTTCAACTCCCAGCAAAGCTGGCTGGAGAATTCTGGGAGTTGAAATCCTCCAGGCTTAAAGTTGCCAAGATTGGAGACCCCTGTCCTAGACGAGCTGACCTTTGGACACTTTTAACGGATGTGAAAGGTTTGCACTCAGAGATGTCTTTGGGATATTTCTTGAATATTGTTAGCAACAGAAACATCTAATTTTTGAACACATTTCACATATCAGCTCTTGATAGGAATTTTACAAAGTTTTCATTTGAATGATGGCTTCAACTTTCCCATCCTTTCCAAACCTGGCTGATTGGATGGATGTTTTTTTTTAAATGTTTAGGCTGGTTTTTAGAATACTTAACAAGTACAGAAATTTCTTGGAGCAAGTAAGGAAGTGTTTTGGAATGCTTTTATTTAGCCTCAAAATATAGCATAGCTCTGCAGTATATGCAATGTTGGAATGGTATGTTTTGAAAACCCATTAGCGATAGCTCAAAATTTAAATACTGGATCTGGATCTTGATGCTACTTTGTGGCACTTCTAAGCTAGCTAATGATCAGAATAAAGTTTTCTAAAAAATATGTTGCTTTTCATAAATCGGATAATGAATAAGGTACCTACCGTAGCTAGCTGGATGGATGGATGGATGGATAGATAGATGATAGATAGATAGATAGATAGATAGATAGATAGATAGATAGATAATGATTTTATGGACAACAAAAGTCTCAACTGCATCAAATAGTAAAATTTTGATAGAAATTATTGTGAAGGGTGGGTAACAACAGCTAGTCAACCTCAGCTGAGAAAAAAAACTTAGAGGACCTAAACAGATCAAGTCAAGTTACCACTTGAGTAAGATGCCATCAGGAAATCTAGGATTGTAGGCTAAACTGGTCAGTTGATATAGTACAAAGCAAGTTACTTCTATGCTAATGGCAAGAAAATTAGATGGATATGTCTATATTCCGTATGTCTATATACTCCACAGTTCAATCCTGAACAATATATACATTCTCTACTATTGGTACATCTATATAGTCATTGGGAGTTGAGTTCAAATGAAGAAAATCTCTACCATTATCCCTTTGCCCTAGGCCTTACTTATAGAACTGGCCATGGCTTAAAAACAGTAAATACAGAAAGATGTACTGATTACTACTGACAAATATGTTATCAAAGGAATGTATTCATATATCCTTTCACCACCACCCCCTTTCAAATTCTTGGCTTTGAAAGCAATCTTGAGAACCAGTCAAGATTCAAAGATAATGCACACAGATACTGCATCACTTCAAGATAAATCTCTTGAATTACTTCAGTTTTAAGTGGTGGGTGGGTGGGTGGGTATGTTTATAGAGAGATATTCAGATGAAAGAGCCAGTATTCTGGATTTTGTTTTTCTGCTCTCTGAACCATAGAACTTACTTTGATTGTAATGCCAGCTGGGGAATTGTGATACAGCTGCAATTTCTAAAATTTTCTCTTTTTTTCATCTTGCTTTCCATCGTCTGCTGGTCTCTTTGTAAACTACCAGTCTTGAGTCTACATAAAATTATCCATCAGTTTGTGTATCAAGGAGGCTAAGTTGTGAATGGTAAATTTTGAAGAAAACATTTTAAAATGTCATCATGAAGATTATGCATTTAAGCCCTTTCCTTTCCTTTCCTTTCCTTTCCTTTCCTTTCCTTTCCTTTCCTTTCCTTTCCTTTCCTTTCCTTTCCTTTCCTTTCCTTTCCTTTCCTTTCCTTTCCTCCTTTCCTTTCCTTTCCTTTCCTTATGATCAAGTCCATACAGTTATCTTCAAAAAAAGGAAAAAATGGATCCAGGAAACTACAGACCTATCAGCCTATTATCGATACCTGGAAAGATTCTCGAAAAGATAATCAAGCAATGAATCTGCAAACACCTAGAGGCAAACAATGTCATAACTAAAAGCCAACATGGGTTTATAAAAAACAGATCATACCAGACAAACCTTGCATTCTTTGACAAAGTGACAAAATTAGTGGATCAGCAAAATGCTGTGGATATAATTTACTTGGATTTCAGTAAGGCATTTGATAAAGTAAAATACAATCTACTACTTGATAAGATACATCACTCACCAAATGGATTCGTAACTAGCTGGCCAACCACACTCGAAGTGTAGTCCTTAATGGAACTGCATCTACAATGGAGGGAAGTATACAGTGGGATATCCGAAGGCTCTACCTTAAATCAAGTACTTTTCAATATCTTCATCAGTGATTGAGATGAGGAGATACAAGGGGAACTCATCAAATTTGCAGACAACATCAAACTGGCAGGAATAGCCAAAACTCCAGAAGATAAGCTCAAAATACAGAAGGATCTTGAAAGACTTGAACACTGGGTCCTATCCAACAAAATGAAATTCAGTGGAGAGAAAAGTAAGGTTCTATATTTAAGCAACAAAAACCAAATGCACAGGTACAGAATAGGTGGTACATGGCTCAATAGTAGTAACTGCAAGAGGGATTTTGGAGTCCTAGTGGACAATCACTTAAATATAAGCGAGCAGTGTGCTGCTGTTCTAGGCTGCATTAAGAGAAGAACAAAATTAAGATCACATGAACTGTTAATACCACTTTATAATATCTTGTTAGAACCACACTTGGAATATTGAATCCAGTTTTGGTCACAATATAAAAAAAGATGTGGAGATTCTAGAAAGAGTACAGAGAAAAGCAACAAAGATGATTAGGGGACTGGAGGCTAAAACAAGAAGAACAATTACAGGAATTGGGTATGTCTTGTTTAATGAAAAGAAGCAAACTGACATGATAGCAGTGTTCCAATATCTAAGGGGCTGCCACAAAGAAGAGGAGGCAACCTATTCTCTAAAGCACTTGAAGGCACGATAAGAAGCAATGGATGGAAACTACTCAAGGAGAGAACCACTCTAGAACTAAGGAGAAATTTCCTAACAGAACAATTAATCAGTGGAATAACTTGACAATGAAAATTGAGATGAAATTTCCGTAAGTCATTCTCCTAGTTAATGTGACTTTGGTTGCATCTGAAAGGAGGGAATTTGGGGGAGGAACAAAAAATGTAAGTAGTTCTGCTGGATTGGACCCTGGTCCAGCTATTACAGCCCTGCATGAGGAAACCCACTCAGTGAGCAGCCAAGCTGGTAACCAGCACATCATCTCCTGGTAGCAAATCCCCAAATTTAAGTATGCACTGTGCAAAATATTACTACTATTACTACTACTACTACTAACTACTACTACTACTACTATTACTATTACTATTATTATTATTATTATTATTATTATTATTATTATTATTATTATTATTATTATTATTATTATTTACATAAAAATGACAGTATACACAGCAAACGAGATAACCATGCTGGATTTCGTATCTTTTTGTCCATCCTGATTCCTCCAGGGTTCAATTTCATTGGTGATTTCTGGTTGTAGGTTTTTTTTTGGAAACAATTTCTCCTTGTCCACTTCATCCAGTCAGTGCATACTTTTGCACGTCTCAGTAACTTTTCTTCTCATTTGCTTCTTTTCTAGTTTAAAAAGCCGGAAATGTTGCAACATTTCCTCATAGGGAAGGTGCTCCAGCCCTTTTGATAATCTTCATTACTGAAACCTTCTCTACTTCCACTTAATTTAATGCCTTGCTTGAAGTCTGTGGGCTGCATTAGAACGAGAGGCTGAAGATTTCCCATTTTTTCACTAGCTGTATCCTTAATGACAAGGATGTTTTTAGTATTCCCTAGAAATGTTGGCAGCATTCTGGAGGAGAAGAGAATTCTGACTAAATCTAGTAAAATAGTTGTTTTGTGACTGGCAGGACATGCTATGTCAGTTATTCTGTGTACAGGGAAGTTTTCCGGAACAGCCATCTTGTGCGAGTGCCTATAACATCAGCCTATCTCAATATGATCTGCTTCTAATTATGCTTATATGGTTCTGCAGTCAAAAAGAGTTATAAAGTCTCTTCTGCATGATGATAATGACCTCTAGCTTCTATTCCTAGACTAGTATCCAATATACAATTCTCTGCCCCCTTTTAGCATATAGTATTGCAAGTGACAGAAGCAGAGATATGAAATTAGGTCCACTGTGACACTGTTGATTAAAGTGAATGGCATCCCAGTTAATGTAAATGTCTTACCATTGTAAAATAAAATGTGTATGACACATGGGGGGAAAATAAAATACAGATGTACATATCCCCAATGCATATTTGATTTCAAGTGAAGGAGACATCCTATGAAGCAGACATTCACAAGCACAAAGATGGGAATGTTTTCAAAACAGTCTGTTTGGAGAGAGATAAAAACTCAGAAGTTGATAGAAGTTCCAGTTGACTAGAAGAGCAAACATTAAGATTTATTATTGATTTATACTTATTGTTCCATCTTTTCTCTCTTTTTTGGCAATATAAAAATGTGTGAAACATGCAAGTGTGTTACAAGAAAATATGACATGAACAGCCAGGGCAACTATAGGCAGAGGTGCTCGATTTTGGAAATAAGATGATGGACTATGAATACTTTAGAGATAAATAGAAGAAATCTAGGACAGGAGAAATGGGAAGCGAAGAGAAGGAAGGGAAGCCAAAGGATTATGTCTGCATAGATCCAGGGCAACATTCAAATGTCATACTATTTAAAGCTTAGCTCTTGTCTACAAAGTTTTGTCTGTGAATTAAGCCATGAAGATTTGGATTGCTATTGATGTTCTTGTAGGATTAATTGTACTATAAACGTTGACATGAAAAAGAAGAGCACAGATCATTAGAAATCAAGACATGGCAATGATGCAAGTTTTTAATTAATGCTATCTCACAGCAAGTGATTTCCCAGGGGAGTTAAGGCGATGTGTAGTAAATGGTATGTCCTACTATGCAGGCATCCATCCTTAGACAAACACAACGGTGTGGATGTCTGAATTATTGCATAAAAGCTGTCTGGAAGACCAAGCAGTGCAATTAAATCTTCTTGCCTGTGTGAACCTTTACTACAGGTCAAACAAATCTAATTTTTATTGTTCCTTAAGGAGATGATGTCTATGCGGAAGACAAAGAAGGAATATAGCAAAGACCTTTAATGAAAAAAAAATGTTCACGAAAATGCCACAGCAACTAAGATAAATTGTATTGTAGCAGGGGTTCACAAGTAATTGATGACTTATGTGGTAATGCTTTGGTAGCCAGACTGATCTGTGATAGATCTCAACTGAACTGGAGGAACCTTTCAAGGAGAAAAACAAGGTTAACTTTTAGTAACAATAGTAACAGTAACAGAGTTGGAAGGTGCCTTGGAGGTCATCTAGTCCAACCCCCTGCTCACGCAGGAGACCTGTATTAGGGATTCGAGCCGCTGAACTGCGGACCTTTCTGATTGACAAGCTCAATGTCTTAGCCACTGAGCCACCTAGTCAGGTTAACCTGAATAAAGAAAAAAAGATTCAAGAGATATATGGCAAACTTGCCACTGCCTATTATATGACTTTGTTCTGCAAAATATAAAAACAATAATATAAACAATGGACAGAAAACATTTTGATATGATTGGCATAAATCGGAGAATAGCATAGCCAGCTAGGCACATACACATTCACAATATGGAAATACTTTTCAAAGCTCCTAGAATTATACAACACCATAATCCTGATTGTAAATGGTATTTAGTGCTGCGATAGTTAATAAGAAATATCATATTTATGGACTCTCTCCATTTCTCAACATGTCAGGTCTCTGGCTTTCAAAAGCTACAGCTGCTAGTGAAGCAATAAGATTAAGTGAACCTTTGAGGACAGATTTATGCAAATAAATTTTTCTCCAGTAAGTGTCACATGGGGTCTAACTCAGTAAGGGAGAATATTTCAAAGATGCCACCTCTTATTTAGACCCACTAAATTAGATGAGATTAGTGGTCAAATAGGCACCAGGCCAAATTGGAGCAATATTGATTTATCCTACATTTATTGTTGGCATTCTTTTTTACTTTTAAAGCAGGAAAACAAGAAACTTTCACTCACCGTGCAAAATTTTAGTAGCACAGAGGCGATGTAACTGTGCTAATCTTCCTAGGAAGACCACTTAGAAAAGTTAAAACACAGATTGGAAAGCATATAAGCCGGTTGACCCTATATGCTATTCAGCATGGAATGCATATTGATTCCAGTGGTGGGTTGCTCCTGGTTCACAAGAACCGGTAGTAAAAATTTTTAGTAGTTCGGATACTACCCCGCCCACCTCATCAGAGGCTTTTTTTTTTTACTTTTAAAAGCATTTTTTCTACAACCTCTTTGGCTGAAAAAATGCTTTTAAAAGTTAAAAAAAAAGCATCTGAAGATCGCGCGGCTCAGCTGGGATCGTCAGAGGCTTCTGAAAGCATTTTTTCTGCAACCTTTTCAGCCGAAGAGGTTGTAGGGAAAAAAAAAATCCCTTTAAAAGCCTCTGGTGATCCCAGCTGACTTGCCTGATCCTCAGAGGCTTCTAAAAGCATTTTTTTCTGCAACCTCTTAAGGTTGTAGGAAAAAATGCTTTTAAAAGGTTTTTTAAAAAAAAGTTGGCCATGCCCACCCATTCACATCACCCCAAGCCACGCCCACAAAATAAGCCACGCCCACAGAACCGGTAGTAAAAAAAATTAGAACCCACCCCTGCTCCATGTGGTCTCCAACTCAGTGGCTGCTGCTTCTTGCCTGGGAGAGAAAATCTTTCAGAGCATTAAACAAAGGTAAAAGGGAAGCAGGGGGAGGGGGGGGAAGAGAAGGAGAGAAAGAGGCTTTTATTTGCTTGCATTGGAGGCTGGAGGCTTTTGTTTTCGTTCGCTCCGTGTTCCTCCTTCATGCAAAAAAAAAAAAGAAAAGAAAAGAAAAGAAAAGAAAAAAAGCCCGATCTGATCTGGAGCCGAATGTCATTATAAGCAATGCTGTCAGCTTGGAGCATTTCATTTCAGTCTTTAACTGGGCAATGAATTGAACCGCCTCCCCTAAAACAGATACAATGTGGGTTGTTTGTTTGTTTTAGCAACGTGGATTGTTTTCCTAGGGCAGGGGTCTCCAACTTTGGCAACTTTTAGACTTGTGGACTTCAACTCCCAGAGTTCCTCAGCCAGCTCTGCTGGCTGAGGAACTCTGGGAGTTGAAGTCCACAAGTCTAAAAGTTGCCAAGGTTGGAGAGCTCTGCCCTAGACGACTTTAGGAGCAAAGTGGTGGGTTTTGCTGGCATTTAAGGTGGAAAGGAAAGGAGGGAGGAAGAGAGAAAGAGAGAAAAGAGAGAGAAAGAAAGAAATGGAAGGAAGGAAGGAAGGGAGAGAAAGAAAGAAAGAGAAAGAAAGAAGAGGAAGGAAGGAATGACCACAAACCCTGGCACTAGGCGTGGCTTCAGAAGACGCTTTGAAATAGGATAGCAATCTAGGGCTGGAAGGGATCTTGGAGGCCATCTAGTCCAACCCCCTGCTCCAGCAGGAAACCTTATATGTTCTAGATTGTTTTGGTGCCTCCAACAGAGAGGAAAATTGCCAGAAAGGAAAAGGAGTTTACTAGGACAAGGCTGCCATGCAGAGGAAGGCAGAGATAGTCCTTGACTTATGACCACAATTGAGCCCAAAATTTTGGTTGCTAAACAAGAGCCTTGTTAAGTGAGTTTCACCACATTTTACTCAATCCATGACCTCTCCTAGCTCTAACAGTCATGTGCAAGCTAGGTAAGGAAGAATATCTGAAGGTGTGTGTAATGTTCTAAATGTATAGAAGTTATAGTTAAATGTGTGGCAGAAAGTGGATTCTGGGTGTGTTTTTCCAAATGTAGTAAGTGAGGTTGAATGTGTATAGTTTTAAAAGAGCTCTCTCTGTGTGTACATACACATACAGTATATATAGTAGATAATGTATCTTTTTGTGTGCCTATATACACTCTATACTATGTAATATGTATATACACATATGGCATATGTACATAGGATTAAATAGTATATTTTGGATGTTCAGTAGTAGTAAATAAATAGACAGGGAAATTGTATCTCGTTGAGGCCTTTGAGGTGAGGAGAGGCCAGGCACCCTAACCCTAACCCTTGACATGAGTGATGTCAGGTTGGCCACGCCCACCCAGTCACATGACCACCAAGCCACAGCCACCAAACAAGCCACGCCCACAGAACCAGTAGTAAAAAAAATTGGAACCCACCCCTGGTACAGACTGTGTATTTGTGCAAGTCCTCACAATTGGTGATCCAAATAATAAACACATTTGTTTGTTTGTTTTTCTGTAACAATAAAATTGCTCTCATTGCAATGAGCCATTGACCTATTGAGCAGTTATATACACAAAGGTGCTAAAATGTCTTTGTGCTAAATAGCATTGAGCACAGGTAGGCCTCAACTTATGACCACAATGAGGCTGATATTTCTGTTGCTACACAAAACAGTTGTCAAATGAATTTTGCCCCATTTATATGTCCTTTCTTACCACTGCTAAGTGAATCACTGCAGTTGTTAAAGTTAGAAACATGGTTGCTAAGTGAATCTGGCTTCCCTATTGACTTTGCTTGTCAGAAGTCACAAATTTGTATTATTTGATCATGAGAATGCTACAATTGTTGTAAGTGGGGAAAAATGGTCATAAGTCAAAGACACACGGAACACTGTTACCTTCCCACCAAAGGTGGTCCCCATTTTTCTACTTGCATTTTTACGTGCTTTCGAACTGCTAGGTTGGCAGAAGCTGGGACACGTAACAGGAGCTCACCCCGTTACACAGCACCAAGGATTTGAACCGTTGAACTGCTGACCTTTCGATTGACAAGCTCAGCGTCTTAGCCACTGAGCCACCGTGGTTTTAATTAATTAATTAAATTAATATTTATTATTTATTTATTAATAATATTAATTAATTAAATTAATATTAATTTAATTAATTAATTAAACCTAGATTAATGCATTAGATTTTTTTTTTCAATGGAGTACCTACTTTTCTACTTCAGATAAAAATACAATTGTTTATTTGTAGGCTGCTCTTACCCATCTCCCTAAATTAAAATATGTTCAGTGTTACTTGGCTCTGTGGTCTGTTCAGGAGAAGAGCATAGATCCTTCAGCCTTTTTCCTTGAATATGTCAAGGGGGGGAAAAAAGACAGATCTTGGCAAGCCAAGGAAAAGATAATCGATTAAAACTTTTGCTTAAAAAGAGACACATAGCCGGAGGCAGATCTTAAGTTTTATTACCCCCTTCCATCCTCTAGCATCTCCAACGCAGGAGGTTTTTAAGAAGACAGCCAGTGGAATGGTATAAGGGTCTCCTGCTTGGGCAAGGGGTTGGCTTAGAAAACCCTTCAAGTCCCCTTCCAACTCTGTTATTCCATTCTTCATTTTGCAAAGAGTTAAGAAACCGTGGGTGGGGAAACGATGGTGGCGGCCAGGAGAAAAAAATTGCATTTTCGGGAAAGGGGCGCCTTATTCTAACAACTCCCCCCCCCATCGTATTTGAGCACGAGGCAGGAGGTGGGGGGAGACTTGGGGGGGGGGGCTCTTGGTCAAGAGACCAATCAGAAAAGGCATTGACAAATGCCCTCCTGCCAAGGGAAGAAAAGGCGTTTTTCCCCCCCTGGTCACGGCGGCTCCCGACAGAGAAGGCCGGAAATTGCCCTGTCAGGAACCCCGGTGGGTCGCTCAAGCGTGTGGTGCCCATTGCTTTTGACCACGGCTTGCTTGCTTGCTTGCTAAGATCGTGTTTCACTTTCAGGCAAGTAAGTAAGCTTTCACTTTCCAACGCAAATAATAGGTTGTGTATCAGAGCGTCCCTGTTTTCAGGAAACCCTCCTCTTGCGGTGCATTGCCCAGCCTTTCCGTAGAGGATAAAAATATGCCAGGTTCTCCCCCTCCCCCGCTCCTCTCCACTCTTGGGCTGGGGAAGGGCTGGTCCTGGGATCCTCCTTCCTCCGCCTGCGACCCGGGTGGTTTTCTTTGGCTCGGCTTCCCCCGCGTGTATGCCCCGGGCAAAAAAAAAAAAAAAAGTACGGTAGAAATTCCTCTTCTCCTCTGCTCGTAGAGTAAGAGCAGAGCCATTGCATGCTAGTTAAATCTTTTTCAATCGTTTTAAATCCAATTAAATCGTTTTTAATTGGACACCAGATGACCCAGCCTGGGAAACAGGTGAGAAAATACAGTAATGGGTAAAGCGAAAAAAAAAAATCAGGGTTAATTAAGGCGAGAGCAAAGTCCCTCGCAGCTTCCTGGGGGAAAAATAATAATAACCCAGACCGGATGGCTGGAATGAAAGTCCTTGTCAGGGGCATTTTCTTTGCTTCATTTGTTAGATTGCTTTCTTGGCTTTCCTGCAGGAGCTCAAAGTAGTTTGGTCTCCAAAATACACAGTCCTCCAACCCCTAAGTTGCACTGAGTGGGACAGCCCCAAAACCACACAATGGCTCTCCAAGGCTAAGAATCAAGTTGATTTGGATTTTCCCCAAGTCTGGTTCACCCTTTCAATACTAGACTACACCTGCTTTTTAGGAAGGGAAGGGAAGGGAAGGGAAGGGAAGGGAAGGGAAGGGAAGGAAGGAAGGAAGGAAGGAAGGAAGGAAGGAAGGAAGGAAGGAAGGAAGGTCACTTGCGGGATTCATGCATAGTTACCCCTGCTCAAGCATGTTTTACGTAGACAGGTTTGTAAGTTTGCATGACAACTCAGAACCAAAATCTAATTTGACTGGTTATGTTGACAGGACACAATTGGTGAAACGCAGTTGGCTCATTTCTGGTCCAATGGCTTCAGCATTTTCTCATAGATTTTGTTACTTGCTTCAAAAAGTTGAAGATAAGGTTATCAACTGCAGAACTATTCCTAATTCAATAGGGAAAGGAGGTTAAAAGCAGTCAGAAACTTGGGGGGAGGGGACCGTCATCTTCAGAAACAAGATAGTGCAGAAAGAAAAATTAGAACATAGTCACACTTGATTTTAGGATAGACAACTTGAGCAAGCTAGAGAAGTATTGAGGTTAAAGGGAATTACAGAAGAGTAGAAGATTTCTTGAAAACAAGTTATTCTAAACCATTCTCCATTTCTTTTGAGTGCAGAATTGTACACTCCAGTCACAAGAAAAAAATGGGGGATCTTAAGAAATCATTGTAGACCAAAGGAAATTTCCACTGAGCTAGAGTTTTAAGGAAGGAAACGTCTATAGGGAACAAAATGAGCATTATCCTCAGGGAAGCACAGAAGCAAGTAGCTAGTATCACCAGAAAGAAAGTTAGGCTGATGTAGAAAAGGAGTTTAGTTTCAACTAGTGAAGAACAGCAATTGGGGTTTGGGGCTATGTCAACTGAAAAGTAGAAGCAAAGGAGTGCACTTCCTGTTCATTGAAGAGGGGATAGTAGCAAGTGGTAAAAGGACTAATCTCAACTTCTAGTTTGCTTCTGTAGCTGAAAAGTAGGGTCAATTTACATAGACTGAATTTCAGAAGACTAAAAAGTCAAGGAACAAAGAAGTGGTTGTAAGAAGGGTATTTCTTTTCTTTTCGATTCCCCCCACTGTATTTCAGCTCTTCTAGTTTACCATCTGTGTTCATACAATTTAGAGGAGCAAATCCTCTAATATATCTGGTATACCTGCTCCTCTTGCAATTCAGTTGATAAGTCTTTAAATTAAATAATTAAAGCTAATTAATATCAGTCTTTACCTTTCATATAGAGTTGAAAGACTGCTACTGTATATGTGACTGCCTACCACATTTATCTTGACTACAATTTGCTAATTTCTTGATTAGCTCTGGCTTTCTGGCATGATTTTAAAAGCATCTTTGAGTATCTGCATAAAATTGGCATAGCTGTCCATCATAGGATTATTATTGTCTACCAGAGTAATTGTCCATTTGACAGCTTATAAATCAAGAGTCCAAGGATAAATCTCACACATGCGGAATGCATGGAAATTTCAGTTATCCTCAATTAAATGTATAGCCTACACACTAAAGGATAAAAATAACAAATTTATTTGGGGGTCCTCCATATTTGTCTGGTAGCAATCTCTGGTAACAAGAAACATGGTTGGATGGGCAAGAATTGCCATAACTAATTTCAAACCTTGACCCAGTTGCTGACATAAATCAATTATTGATCTGTACACCAATAATTCAGTGCTGCAGTTCGGTGTTGAACTGTAGCATTGATGACTTGTTCAGCAGTCAGTGGTCTTCCCAGAGGACTTTAGTCACACCACTGCCATGGCTTCAGTCAAGAACATGATAAAACATGGCCTTTCTTATAAGTGTTGTTGATATGAGTGTTAGGCTCTTGGCAGTAAGTTTACCAAAAGCATCATTTTCTACAACCTCTTCGTCTGAAGAGGTTGCAGGAAAAAATGCTTTTAAAAGACTCTGATGATCCCAGCTGAGCTGCGCGATCATCAGAGGCCTTTTTTTTACTTTTAAAAGCATTTTTTCGTCCGAAGAGGTTGTAGAAAAAATGCTTTTAAAAGTAAAAAAACCAGCTTCTGATGATCGCGCAGCTCAGCTGGGCATGGGGTGGGGGCGCAAGGATTTTTGCTACCGGTTCTCCGAACCACCCACTGACATCGCTACCGGATTGGGCGATCCGGTGCGAACCAGGAGCATCTCACCCCTGCTTTGCTTGTCAGAAGGTTGCAAAAGGGGATCACATGACCCCAGGACACTGCAATGATCATAAGTATGAAACAGTTGCCAAGCATCTGAATTTTGATCACATGATCATGGGGATGCTGCAAAGGTTGTAACTGTGAAAAAAACCTCTGGCCTTGGAGATGCTGCAATGATCGTTGTAGCAGTCAAGGTCTACCTGCATTTAGAAAGGAATATGCTACATGGCAGGAGCCATCCTTGCATTGCCAGAAGCAAGCAATTGTCAAACTGAACTTATTTTCTTTTTTTGAAAGAGCAGACAGTTTAATTGGCTGCGAGAATGTAATGGACATACTGTACCCAAATTTCAGCAAAATATATGACAGTGTTTCTTACATTTTATAGAGAAGATAACAAAATGTGGGCTTCCCATTAATTGGATACAGTGGTGGTTGAACACTTGCACCCACAAGTGTACATCAAACTGGAAGGAAGTAATGAGCAGCATACTCCATTTTAGGCCATTTTCTGTTTGGATAAATGGTTAGAAAATATTGGATTGTTTGGATAAATGGTTAGAAAATATTATGAGATTTGTAAATTTGGAAGATGGATGAAGGAACAGTAAATACCTTAGAGGACATATTCAAGATTCGAGAGGATTTTGACATGCTAGTCAGTGAAAAATATAGGAAAAATACAGGAAAAAAATTAAGAAAGTATATCCTAATAATTGTCCTTGGAGAATGTGAAAGACCCTTTATTGACCATTGATCTCATGGTCAATTCAGCAATCAAACTTTAAAAAAAACCTTTGTTCCCTGGCTGATTTGATCAGCCCTGTGTTTGCTTCTCTTCACTTTAAACAATGCTTTGGATTAAAAAAACAAAAACAAAACAGACTTCCAAAGAATATTTATTTTCTGCTGCTGTCATCATGGTTTGGTGCCAGAAAACTGGAAAATTTATTCAAGGAGAAAGCAGGAAGTATGTGCTTTGCTATATATACAGGTTGAGTAATATCTCTGCAGATTACTGTTGCTGGACTGTATGAATATTTATTATGCACTATGACTCTTTGATCACTGAGTTGTTTGTAAAGCTTTCTACTTCTTCTAGGATTTGTAAAGAAAGCTTAAAAACTGTTTTAACAGTAAAGAGGAGAATTTAAAAATAAATGCAATATTGGGCTGAGAAATTCTACTACTACTGCAGAGGTTTGACTTAATTTTGAGCTTTTTAAAAATAATTTCTGGAAGAGTTAACAGAAAATCTGTACATATAATTTTCTTTTAATTTTCATAGTCACAAGCTTTTATTAAAAAGTAGCTAAAACACAAAGTGCCATGTTTCGTCATTGTAGGATTGCTTGTTATACCAGCAATGTTTTGACTCTAAACTAATTATTAATAGTGAAAAGGTGGTAAATATTTACTGTCTGTATATATAGACTGTAATATTTGTCTGTATTATAACTATATTGTGACATAGTCCACTTGCTAACGGTTATTTGTGAAACTGATAATGATCTGCTTGGTGAACAAACAGGCTCAAGTAGGTTTCTAGCGGTGCAATAATTTGAGGGGTGTTTAAAATGTGTTATGATCACATTTACAAACATGTCAATCTACTACAGAAGAATTATCTTTAGTATTGAAGAATGGTCACATTTCTGGCTGAGGGTATACGGTGGCCAAGGTTCACATGTCCTAGGCCAGGGGTCAGCAATCCACGACTCCGGAGCCGCATGCGGCTCTTTGGGCCCTCTGCCGTGGCTTCCTGTCCCATCACTGGTTGGCCCCACCCCTCGTCCTTCTTATTTCTTTTTTTTTTAATTCCAGCCCGAAGTCGCAGGAAGCGAAGGCTGCCTTATGCGCAAATGTGGCACCAAGGCAGGTACAGAGCAGCTTCGCTCCTGCACTCTCCTCCCCCCCTGAGCCCGGAGCATGCGCACGTGTGGGGAGACCCTCTCAAGCAAGCGCCGAAGCTCAGGAAAGGTGCTCACGAGGCCGGCAACGGCTTGCTTTAAGGAGGGTCTCCCCGCATGTGCGCATGCTCCCGGCTCAGCCACAGCTGGCCAGGGCGTCACGGGAGTGGGAGGAGGAGGAGAGTGCAGGAGCGAAGCTTCCCTGTCTTCCTGCCTTCATGTGACATTTGCACGTAAGGCAGCCTTCGCTTCCTGCCGCTTCAGGCTGGAGTTTGCACCCTCTGCACTTGGCTGAAGAGCTGCCGGGGTGGGGGATCAAATGGCAAGGCGATGGCTGGAGCATTAGTGTAGTAGAGAAGCCACGTCCTGTTAAGACCCTCCTAAGTTTTGGCGCTTGCTTGGAGAGGGTCTCCCTGTGCATGCACACGTTCCCGGCTCAGCCACGGCCGGCCACGGCATCACTAGAGGAGTGGGGAGGAGGACGGTCACCCGAAGGGAGCGGGGAGAGAGAGAGTCAGAGACAGAGACACTAGTAGTGCTAGTAGTAGATGTGCTAGTAGTGGGATTTGGAAATTGATGAATAATTTCTGGGAGAAGATTATTGTTCAGAAAGAGGCAATGGACTCTGTTGTAGAGGCCATCTCTTAATTCAGTTGTATTAATTCGTGTTTCCAACTTTTTCTTTGTGGTGAAGATTGTTGAGAAAGTGATGGTAACCAAGAACAACAGAAGAAGTACATTCTTTATAATTAATTACTTTAATTTGAGATTCAGATCCCAGTGTGGGATAAAAAAGACATTGATTGCTCTAGGAAATTACCTTCATCAGGACTTGGATGTGGGGAGTATATCCCTCTTGGTCTTATTAGACCTTTAAATATTGTTCAAAATCTTCCAAAATAGTGTTTCTCTTACATGGTTTAGATGTACTTTCATCATTGGTTTAGTTCCTCACAGAGTGGGCAAGTTCTAGTCAGTAGTAGTAATAGTAGTAGTAGTAATGGTAATGAGATAAGAGCAATCAATTCAAAGGTTATTCTATTATTGTGATTCCCAGAGCTTGGTCCAAACATTATTTGACATCTGTAGGAAACTAATGGGAGAGATCATCCTTTGATCTGGTGTGAAGTATCACCAGTATGCTGATTATACTCATGTTTACATCACAACCCCAAATCAAGCTGTAGGTACTTTAATAGTCTTGAACTGGATCTTTGAGGGACTTTAGAGAAGAAACAATGTGAAGGCCTCCTTGTCCATAGTGCCATCTACTCTTTGAGCAGGAACTGAGAATTCAAGAAGACCCAAGATTGTATATCACTGTTGAGAGGAGAAGTGTGGTCCCATCCACAAATAAAGATGGACAATTGCCAGGTCTAGGGAACCCTAATAAACACAACCATTTGATCTTGGTAGAATTGAGCTAGAGTTGGGTCCTTCACATTCAGGTTCACACAGCATCCAGATATGGTGCCAGAACTGCAACATTTTGGTGTCTAAGCTTTAGGGAGAGCATTGTTTATTTTACTCTAAATGAGTTTTAATTGTATTATTTGAGCTGTTTACTATGTTGCTTTAATATTGAATTATATTATTACAGTATATACTATTTAGAATCTTTGGACTGAGTGGTACAGATGTTTTTAAAATAAATGACTTGTTAACTAAATAAATATTCTATGCAGCATTACCAATTTTTTTACCAATTTCAAATTGTACACTTAGATTAAGAATTTGCTGCAAAGCTTTGCAAGTGTTCTCCAATGTGAGGCTGTCTAAATCAGGTGTCTTTTACAAATCCAATTTTTATTTCCCTGTTTTCCAGAAGCCTGCTCAAAATGCAAAGTGAGAACCTGGGACCAGTAAATTACTATGTTGGAATTGATGTTGGCACATCAAGTGTCCGTGCAGCTTTGGTGGACCAGTTTGGCACGGTAGTGGCTTATGCAGACCATCCAATTCAAATTTGGGCACCACAACCTGACTATTATGAACAATCCTCTGATGACATTTGGGCAGCTTGTTGTATAGTCACAAAGGTAGGGACATAGTGTGAATGAATGGCTACATGCTTTGAGGAATCCTATCTAATTATTTGAAAGAAGTTGACTGTCTTTGAAAATGATTGCAATGTGACGTCTCTTCGCTGTTAAGTTCACAAAATTTTGGCTTTTTTATTTATGTTTGTCTGTATGATAGCCATGCTTTAAAGACTGACAGAAGCTTCTGACAAAATGTTGTGGTTGTTAGTTGTGAAGTCGTGTCCGACCCATCGCGACCCCATGGACAATGTAATGTGTCTTTCGTCAATTATAACTGCATTCTTTTTCTCTATTTCTGTATCCAATGTCTTCTCCCTATGTTGCTAGCCGGGTTTTAATTCCCTTCCAATATACAGTATGTAACAAAGTTCTATTAAAAACAGCATAGATGCTATTGGACTGGATATCTTCATTTATTGGGCAATTTATTCATTAATTACTTTGCTGGGTGGGGGCGCATGGAGAGCTTTAATCTTTTTCTAACTCATGGCAGTTTTGAAATGTGCTGGGTTTCTGTTGCAAAATTTATATCTTGAAGTTGTATTTTTTCATCCAATAAGGCAGAAAAAATACTAAGTTGTTTTTTAAATTTTAAAAAGTGATTCTGAGCACATGATCAGATAAAAGCATGCGTAAATTTTCCTGAAGATGATTAAGAGGCATTCATATGTTTATATCTTGTAACTGTATATACATTGTAATGGAAAAGTAACCTGGAAATTAAATAATGAATGCAAAATAGAAGTTTATTATTCTGTTCTGGCTCCTTTGCTTTAATGTGGATACTATGGGTTGAAATAGTAATGGACATTGGGGACAGTGAGGTGTTTTAGACCGCTGAAAAAGATGTGGACCCAAACCAGCCGATGTTCTATGGTTGGCTTTTTAAATATGCATGAGATTCTTGGTAATTTGTGGATGGACAGTTCATTGTTCTCTTGTTATTGATCAGTCTTTTTAAACATTCATGAGCCATGCTATTGAGTGAGTGTCCTAAGAGGGTTGAAGCCAGAACAATTGTTATGTGAATAATGAAATAAGAGTAGAGACCTTCTCTTCGTTACATATTCCCTCTCTTTTCCTATTTAACTTGAAGATTAAATATATTGCTATTACACTCTAGTAATCTGATTTACAAAGTGTATAAAAGGTAAGAGTGATTTTAACTTACACTATTGAAAAGGAAATTTTCACTGGCACTAATATTTGTTTTTTATTTGGGGGTGGGAAACGGCTTCTTGATCCTCACAGTGAGCCAATTGCCAATTTCCTTCATCCGTTCACCTTCATTTCTTTGGGCCTAATTTTATAGCTTTCAGAATCTTTTGGAATCTTTTGGAATCTTTTAAAATGTAGCTGGATGCATTTTAAGTGCAGCTGGAGAAGGACACTGGTGGACCATCATACTTAGAAGATTAGTTTTCTTGTAGAGTTGATTTCTCATCTGGAGAACCTTAAAGGGCTGATATCAATCATGCAAGTTTCATTATGTTTTTCCATTCCTCTTTCTTATATCCTAATGATTTAGGGAAAAGCCGCTGTGAGTCTCTTCTGATATTACCCAAACCTTAAGAAATAGTTGCCAAGTTTGTTTCTGTAAGGGCTTCTGAATATTTCCCTCAAGGCCCACTCTGAGGCTCTCTGCATCAGAAAAGTATCTGAGACTTTGAACACCTATTGTCATTCAGATTAAATGAATGTTTCTTAAACTGGGTTCTAAATTTGTTGTTGTTGTTTGTAAATCAGTTAAATTCTTCCAGGTAAACAATAGTATATCCATGAAATAATTTACATTAACAGATCTCTCCTCAGATCTCACAGTGAAACAATTGGGAAAAACATCTTGAGAAGACTTTTGGATGAGAGCTCATCAAAACAATGAGATTTTTAGTAAGAAAACATTATTGAAGTTTTACCTTCAATTTATTTTTTCTGGAAGTGGATTTTTGACAATCACAATAACCAACCTGTACATACCATTTGTTTAATAGTTTCATTCCCATTATTGACCAATATACCAACAAATACAAGTTCATGGATCTCCATTATAATATATAATCAATCAGTTAAATGTAAAGGAAATATGTATTTATTTTGTGGTCTTGGATTCTGGATTTCTGTGGATTTTAAAAAGAGTGAATTCAACAATGGGTAAAGTAACCAACAGTCCAAACTGATATAGTTATTTAGATAATCCTATAGTGTCGGCATTTATACTATCTATGTATAATGCTGTCTATGTTCAGATTTGAAGGAATTTAATTTGAACTTCAGCTTTATACACTGTTAGCTGTTTTGTGTGCCTCAATGAATAGAAAAGTGAGC
Source organism: Pantherophis guttatus (assembly GCF_059756535.1). Lineage (NCBI taxonomy): Eukaryota > Metazoa > Chordata > Lepidosauria > Squamata > Colubridae > Pantherophis > Pantherophis guttatus. The sequence goes on from NC_142065.1 coordinate 67,102,067, forward strand.
TATGTATTTTTATTTTTTTTTTCACAGAAAATTACTCAAGGAATAAATATTTCCCAGATTCGAGGGCTTGGCTTTGATGCTACCTGCTCCCTTGTTGTTCTGGATAGCCATTTTCAGCCTTTGGCAGTCAACTCTGAAGGTAAAACCTTCAAATAATGACTAAGATTTGCAATAGTAAAATGACAATTTAAAAATAAAATCAGGGCAATAATAATATAGCCAGGATAAATTCAATTATAAATTGTGCTGATAGCGAATTATCCACTTTTCAGATCGATGTGATTAAAATGTTTGTATTTAAGTATATAGGATTTTCATATATTTTTATGAAAATTTGTTTTCAAGTTTTATCTAGAGTAAAAAGTTAAGTGAACTAGAAGGTGAAAGTGTGAACACAAAGAGGGAATTTGTCTCAGAAAGAGTGAATGAACTTAAAGAAATTGTTAATGAGGAATATGGGAAAAATTGCCAAATTTAAAAAAAAACCAAAAGAAATCAAGCTAGATGTTAGAACAAACCATGAAAATTATCAGGAAGAGAAGAGAACCTGAAGCCAAGAAATACAGAAATTTCAGGAAAGATCTTAACAAAGAATTTTAGAAAGCTGTTACAATGACATCTGTAAAGACATCAAGATGGAAAAAGCCACACACACACAAAACCACAAATAAACAAACAAACAAATCAAAAACGAAACCAAGGAATGTCTTCCAAAATATTTTTGAACTCAGATGGAGATTCTAACTTTGAAGTGATATGCTAAAGGCTGCCAATGGACAAACAGTAACTAATGACAAGAAGTATTGGAACATGGCTGTGTTGGTTTAGATGCTGTTTTACATCTATTTTCTGTTTAATTATAGCATTTATAATTGCTAATGCAGTCAGCAGGAAGGCAGAATCTGTACATTTCTTTTGTATAATCAGAAAAAGGGGTGGATCACCTGTCAATATTGAATTTTCTTAATTGTAGTTGTGCCCAGTTACAGCAGTCATGTGTGACTATTTTTGTGATCTGTTTAAACATATTGTAATTATAGGTACGGTGCCCATTTCTAATGAAAAAAGCATATCTTTGTATGGATAGTATCTGGAGAGGAGAATATGTGTACTAAATATTTTAATGGAAACAATGACTGATTTGATTTTTGTTTTATAAGGAGAACACAAAAGGAACATCATCATGTGGATGGACCATCGTGCAGCCAATCAAGGAACACGCATCAATGAGACACAGCATAGTGTGCTGTCCTTTGTTGGTGGTGTGATGTCAGTTGAAATGCAGCCACCTAAATTGCTATGGATGAAAGAAGTGAGTTCAAGAATTCAATAGGCTTTGTCGTTTTTGTCAGGAAAGCTTCTTTGCCAAGAATCTTCTAATCTGTATATCAATCGTTCTCAATCTGCTTCTTGTTAATGCTCCAGCCAATATCTCCAGCTGACTTAGCCAATCATTGTTTCTAACCTGGTCCTCTTCTTAGCCTTCTGTGCAAAGCATGTTGGCAAAAGTGTTGAGAGGCACTTTTGATTTCACTGTTGGTATCTTATTATAAGAGGCAAGGCAGAATTTTCAGTTTGAAAGATGTACATTTCTAATTGAGAAATGCAAAGAAAAATGGAACTGCTACATATAAGATCTCTAGACAGTGCATTGGATTGAAAAGACTATAGAATTTTGTAGTATACATAAACAGTACTTAAGAGACATGGATTCTTAGAGTGCAGATAATTATTGTCAAAATAACATCTGCCAGAAAATAAGTAGCTTTTTAAAATACAGAGAACTTTTAGTATTTTCAAACTATCAATACATTTTCAAATATCCATATTTCTGGAAAGGTTAGGATAGACTAGACATCTTCAGTTGAAGTTTACCATGGGTTTACCATGTCATGACATGTCTGTAATAGCAGGCAAGTTATGGACTACCTGTAATCCGTAAAATTTCCATTTAAATTGATTTGTTTTATCTGTATGAAAGTCAGTTTGCACATACAGTAACAGTCTAATGCAGACATGTCAAACTGGTGGCCTGCGGGCTGGATACGGCCCATGCAGGCCACGCCCATCCTGACTCAGCAAAGGTAAAAAAACATCCTGATACGTCACAATATGTCCCGCAATGCGATCAGGTTTGACACCCCTGGTCTAATGTCTTTGTTAATTTACCTTTTTTTTGGTATAGGCTAGGGGTGGGTTCTACTTACCTTTACTACCAGTTCGCAGCGGGGCTGAGCGCTCTTCTGTGCATGCGCAGAAGTGTTTTGATGGCGTCGGGGTCGGTGGGCGGAGCTTCCCGCCAGTTTTACTACCGGTTCTATAGAACCGGTGCGAACCGGGGGCAACCCACCATTGGTACAGGCTGATACAGAAGTTTTTAACATCAAGTATCAGATGAAAAGGAAAAAAAAACCTTGTACCTTTTGAATTTTTTATAGGCCTCACTAGCCTGGCTTCTACATTTGGTTTCAGTGATGTTTTCTGTCTTTAATAAAGGCCAGTGTAAATTGCCCCCTGCCAGTTTCTAAGAGCTGAAGTCTCTTTTCCTGATTCTTAACATACAGTGGAATTAGTTGGAGCTGGTGAAGATCAACAGAGTTAACTGGCAGAAGCTAAGAATGAAAAATTCATATTGATAGGAGTTAATTAGCATTGCTTGAAGATCCTGTTATGATATACGGTATGAATATTCACTTAAACACCGAGTGGTGTTTGAATAATTTATAAGAGGTTTAGAAAAAAGTTTTGGGTTTCTATACTTGCTATTTAATGGTAACTAGAAGCAGTAAAGAGATGAAGTTCACTGTTTAGGCTAATAGCTTCAAGGAGAAAATTGTAGAAAATAAATGAGTATGAAAATACAAGCCTGTGGCATTCCAAGTTTAATGTTATGGATATAGGATAATATCCAGTATAGATGAATGGGAAGTTGTATGTCATTCTCTTGCCTACCAATGAAAGAAATAATAGGGTTTGTTATTTTTGATGGTAAAAATATAATTCTTTCTAAACTGGTGGGGTAGTGTAATCTATTGTTGTTGTTTTTATGGCTGTTATATCTATCCATTCTATGGATTCTAGTAATAATTTTCCTTAATTAACATTTTATATGATTTTGTTTACTATGTAAAATGCCTTACCTAACTGCCTTATAAAAGGAATGTAAGTTATGATTCTTTGAAGATTATTTGGATGAGAAAGAAGAAGATTCCTACAAGGAGAAAAAACAGTTTCTTTGAATTAATACTTATATGTGCAGTCAGCCCAGAGCTGAGAATGGTGGGTGAACTAGGCAAATAGATAGATCACAGTACTCTCTTGAAATCTTCCTCTCCAATCTTTCCACTGACCAAGGGAAGTGGGAAGAAACAAAGCAAGCAATTTCTGTAGGCAATCTTCTTTACCTGATCCTTTCCTGCTGTTAATGTGATCTCATAATTCTTGACTTAAGAGCAAACAGATTACTCTCTTGAAATCTTTTCTGTTCCAATATCTCTGCTCTGTAGTTGTTAACTTAGTAACACAGTTGTAAAGTGAATCTGGCTTCTATATTGACTTTGCTTGTCAGAAGGTGTGGTATGGTGTAGAGGGAATAAAGCAAGCTAATACTATTCTGCCTAACCCTTTGTTTTCCCCACCTGCCGAGTGGAGAGTTTGGGGAAGAAAAAATTTCAAGACAGTAAGCTGCTTTATTTGCTCCCTTTTTGATTATCCTTTTGCCCAAACTGGAAATACATGCATTCTGCCAAATGAGAATTAACACCTGCATCGACTGAAGTGGCCTTTATATATGGCTTAATTTTATAGAATTTCATGAGTCTCAGAAGCTTTTTTTATTTAATATTTTTTTCTGGAGGCAATAAGCCTTCTGGATGGATGACCCGATATCCCAGTATATCTTTGAAACAATTCACAAATTGTTGGTGGCTGTTTTAGAGTAGATTATATGTAATGTTCTGATTTCTTTCTTTTTTTTTCAATCAATTTTTTATTGATTCATATAACTTATTACAAAAGGAACTATTTGCCAATGTGGAAGCCAGATTCACAGCTGCAGTGATTTACTTAATTGAATTACTTAATTGTAGCAAGAAAGGTTGTAAAATGCGGCAAAATTCATTTAACAATTGTCTTGCTTAGCAACAGAAATTTTTGGCTTAATTGCGGTCATAAATTGAGGACTACCTGCATCTCTCGATCCTGGCTTGCTTAAAGGGATGAGATAAATCAGCTTATCTCATCCCTTTGTTACCAGAAAAGATATATTGTCACTTAGCACCATAGTGGAAGAAGAAAGGGAATAGTGCCAACAATCGCTGAATGTTAATTTTAATTGCTGAAACTTAAGCTTAAAAATGCTTACCATGCTTCAAATTTAGAACAACAACAACAAAAAAAAATCAGATGGCAAGGATTTGGTTTCCATTATTGGTGGTAGAAAGCCACAGCTAAGGTTCTGTAATTCCTAGGGATAGCTTTCCTTAGTATTATAAGGTACAGGATCAGATTGTATTCCTACTAAGTATGTAATAAATAAACTAACTATATCTCTCTGTACATAGTTTGTTTCTTTAATTGTGGAAAAACTATTCTATAATTAATTATTTTCATGGAACTTCGTGAGTCTTGGTAGCTAGCTCAATATCTATCTTTTATTTGTTTATTAAACAGATTTATATAGCTGCCCTACTCTCACAGAATTCGACATAGTTTGTTTGAAAGTAAAATTCACGGTGTGCTCTCACATTCTTTTTAATACAAAGGATTTGTATATCTTAAATAAACATGCAGAAATAAGATGATACCAACAACTTCAAATCACTCACTCATTCATGTAACTCACTGAATAAATAGACTCTGTTTCCTCACACTAAGAAGTAAGCAATCTTGTTCTCTCCAGTTTCTTGGGCATATAAAATTAATCTCTGGAAGTTTTGATTGTCTCTTGTTCCTACCACTGTTCCTACCTGTCTTAGAATTTGCGCTAACCAAATTAGGAAACCAGGCTCTGATTTTTATGTAAAACGAGAAGTGTTCAGTAGGCTTTCTCTTAGAAAAATCATAAGGAAGACTATCCTGAGCGATGTCATTGGTTTCTCTCTGTAGGCCATTGAATTCTTGAATTTTAGTTCTATTTATTGTTTGTTATTATGTTTAACCCTTCGTTGTTGAATTGCATTATACCAAAAAGTATTTGTTACATTTTCTTTCTATAATGGTGGTGCAATCTGTAATATGCTGGATAATTATTAGGCACCTGCAGTCTGGACTGAATATTTCTGATTGTTTAGAGAGATTGAATTACTAATTAGACTAGATATGTTCCTAAATTGATTTTAAAAGCTTCATTCGCACTTCATTTAATACATGAAAGGAAAGAGATCTTCCTTCCCATGCTTTTTCCACAGGGTAAAAGGTCAGAGTATAATAGCTTGACAATTAATAATCAAATGGCAATTACATGCAATAATTCTTTTTCCTCTCACATTGCTGCTTTCTTCATCTTCTTTGAAATGCCTGGTATATTTCTGCTATCTTCTTCCTTTTATCCTTTTTTATTCCTCTCTTTCTCTTTTTCATTAAGTAGACAGAAGCAGTTGCCTCTGGCAGCTTATCTTAAGTACTATAAAAGGGACTGTAAATTATCATTTAATTCATTATAAGTGTTATGGTATTTTTAATCTTAGAAGGGAAGAAGTACTTGTGAGGGTTGAGTTTTTTTGTTTTGCTTCAAATGCCAAAATAACTACTAGCTTTGGATTTGAGAGAAGAGCATTATGTGCTGCTCTATTTTGGGGAACTAAATGGTTTGCGCTGACCTTGAACTGTTCAGTATGTGTGATTTTTCTTTCCTTGTGATGCATCAGAAATTATCACAATATTTGTGATATATTCAATATTCACATCTGAATAGCCAGGTATGGTAAACCAATGTTTGAAGCCTTTCAGTTTTCTTTCTCCCTATTTGTGCTCTGGGAGTAGGTTGATAATAGTTTAAAATTTATTTTTATATGTGCTAAATAAACAGGTTGATGTTATTTTTTTTTCTCCCTCTTTCCAATCTGGCTTTATTTTGCAGACCTTGTGCCTGGCAATTATTTTTAGAATAATGCTGTTTTGCCCACTTCCAATTACTCTCCTCAACTCCCACTTTCACCCACATTCTCTGTTAAGAATGCGATTTGATTTGTGTTGAACCTTCTTCCTTCTGGAGAGCGGAATTATATAATCATCAAATCTTCCCTTAGCTGCAATTCTACATGCCAACTGCTGCCAATTAAGGAATATTCACTTAGTTGTTCTGGTCCTATCCCCATGTTGATGAATCAGGGTTTTTTTAGGGGGTGGGGAATAGAAAGAAGGTTCCTTGAAAAGCAACCACTATAATCTGAATGAAGTCATACCGGAGGTATAGTTGCTTGAATTTGCTTCAAATTCAGCATGCTTTTAATAGGAGATCCAGGACTAGATTCTCTTTCCAAATGTTTGGATTACTATGTATTATTGGGCAGATAGAAGGCTAAAGAGGGAGGAATGCCATGATTAATGCTTAGCTAAGGGAAATGACTTGTATGGTCACCACAGCAGAGGCGGAAATTTTGAGTAGTTCGGAGAACTGGTAAATACCACCTCTGGTTGGCCCCGCCCCCATCTATTCACTGCCGCCTGAGTCCCAGCTGATCGGAGTCCCAGCTGATCGGCTGGGTCTTCTTTTGTTGCCCTGCACAGGAGAACAGAGGTTAGTGGGGTTGGGTGGCAATGGGGATTTTACAGTATCCTTCCCCTGTCATGCCCACCAAACCACACCCACCAAGCCATACCATGCCCAAAGAACTGGTAGTAAAAAAATTTGAATACCACCACTGCATCACAGGTAGCCCTCAACTTAGAACCATTCACTTAGTGACAGATCAAAGTTACAACAGTACTGAAAAAAGCAATTTGTGATTGCATTTTACACTTACGACTTGCAGCAGCCCAATGGTCACAGGATTAAAATTTGGATGCTTGGCACCTGGCATGTATTTATGACAGTTGTAGTGTGCCGGGGTCATGGGATCACCTTTTTTGACCTGACAGGCAAAACCAACCGGGAAGCCAGATTCACTTAACAAGCATATTACTAATTTAACAACTGCGGTGATTCACTTAACAGCTGTGGCAAAAAAAGGTCGTAAAATGGGGAAAACTCACTTAACAACTGTCTTACTTATCAATGGAAATTTTGGACTCTGGGCCTTGTAAAATCTTATCCAATTCGTTCAAATTATTCGAGATTCCATATTGCTTTTTGTCTGCTATGTGTCTTGAGTGTATTTGAGTATAGGGCCACCAATCGATATTTATGCCGGAGTTTTGGAGTTGCTGTCTTGAAATGAGTTCGCCTTCATGATTCAGTAAGTCTTGGTACCTCATCATTTTTCCTATTTCGAGAGTGTTCGGGTATATCAATGCTTCCATCGGGGACCACCATTTTGGTATTTTAGTATAGTGAGTTCTCTTAATATCCTGCCAGATCTTGAATAATGAAGCTCGTATTATATGACATTGGAAGTACATGTGTCTTTTATCCGATCCGTCCCATAAGAAAGCGTGCCATCCTCTTATTAAGTCAAAGCCTTCTAAATATAAAGTTCTTTTGTTGTCGAGTTCCATCCATTCTTTAATCCAGGTCAATCCTGATGCCTTATAGTAGAGTTCCCAATCTGGTGTTGCTAGACCTCCTTTGTCCCGTGAATCCTGTAGGGCTTTGATTTTAATTCTGGCCTTCTTTCCCTGCCATATGTAGTTCATTGTTGTTTTGTTGAGGTTCTTAAAGAAATCTCTTCCGGGGTGTATTGGTATCACTTGATATAAATATAGTACTCTTGGTAATATATTCATTTTTATTGAGGCAATTCTGCCCATCAATGAGAGTTGTAATCTACTCCAAATTTCTAAGTCTTTTTTGATTTGTTTTAACAATTTGGTATAATTATCTTCTTTAATTGTAGTTGCTTTTGCTGTCAGCCAAATACCTAGGTATTTTATTTTCTTTACTATTTGAAGTCCTAATTCTTGTTCTAATTTCAACTGTTGTGTTTGGGTCATATTCTTCGTCAATACTTTCGTCTTCTGCTTATTTATTTTGAGGCCCGCAACTTCCCCGTATTCCTCTATCATTGTCATCAACCTGGTTCCAGATCGTATTGGGTTTTCCAATATGAAGATCACATCGTCTGCAAAGGCAAGTAATTTATACTCCTCTCCCCGAATCTTAAGGCCTTCTACGTCTTCTTCCTTCCTGATTTCCGTTAGTAAAACTTCCAGTGCGATTATAAATAATAGAGGTAACATGGGGCAACCTTGTCGTACGCCTTTCTGAATGTCAAAAGTTTGTGTCATGTCACCATTTATTGCAATTTTGGCTGTTTGACAGGAGTAAATCTTTCTTATCAATTTAAGGAATTTCTCTCCGCAATTCATTAATTCAAGTTGTGATAACCAAATTATATAACTACTTATTTAGATATAAATTACTGGAAGAAACAGTAAAAGAAAATATGATAAGATGGGCCAGGGACATAGGGCACAACATTCAACTGGCAAACTGGGAGAAATTGTGGAAACAGAACATCAAAATGACAAGAGCCATACCCTATAAAGAAAACCTCATAAAAATGTTTTACAGATGGCACCTAACACCAGCCAGACTAGCCAAAATATACCCAAACACCTCCCCACGCTGTTGGAAGTGCAAAACAAAAAAGGGGACATACTACCATGCCTGGTGGAAATGTACAAAGGCCCAACAATACTGGAAGGACACAAAGGAAATTATTGAAGAAATAATAAACCAACAAGTAGAAAACACTCCAGAATTTTTTTTATTTGGAATGATAACAATACAACACAATAAAGAGACAAAATACCTCATCATACACATCTTGACAGCAGCACGGTTACTGTTTGCGCAAAATTGGAAATCAGATCAACTCCCAACCAAAGACAAACTAATCTCGAAGATAACAGAATGTGCCGAAATGGATAGACTGACACTAGAACTCCAAGATAAAGAAGAAAGTGAATTCTATCTTGTATGACACCAGTGGTATCAATGGCTAGAAAAGAAAATCAGTACAAATATAGATGAAAGAAAATAGGGTAGAAAAAATAAAACCGGAAATAAATAAATAAAGAGGAGATGCAAGATTATTTCTAATCTAAAACATCCAAATTGACAATGTATTACTTATATATTAACTTATAAAGCAATATATATTCTGATGATGATCAAAACATATATGTAAAGTTTGGTGTGGGTAGGTTGTGATGGGAACTTGTTTGTCTTTGTAATGTCTTTGTATTTTTTGTATTGTCTTTATATCTCTGTTTAAAACTCAATTAAAAAAAAAAAAGGAAATTTTGGACTCAGTTTTGATCGCAAGTTGAGGACTACATGTTTTACAGGGGTAATAATAATGTCTTACAATGGGCTCTAATGCTTCCTGCTTTGCATAGAATCTGCTCATCCAGGATGAGCTGGCCAAGAGGACAAGCTGCCAGTAGTTTCCAGCCTGGGATCTTAGTAGAACAGGGATCTCAAAATAGGTTTCTCTTTTTATATATTGTTAGAAGCAGGTTTTGCAGTAAGATTAAAAAACTACATAAATTAAAAAGTAGAAAAAAGAGATATGAAAAAGATAACAAAAGGAAAAGAAAGATATCTAAAGAAGCGACTGCCCATCTTTGCAGTACTTATAAACATGATAGTTACCATCTCCTCCCTCCCAAATTACATATCATGCTTTTTCCCACAAGCAACTCTTTTTAATTAGTAAATCCCTTTCAGCAAAAAGTCCATACATTTCCTGTCTTTGTTCCCTCCTTGGTCAAACAAGTCAATTTAGTCATCCCAGGAAAACTCTGCCATTTTTCTCCATTGGTATATCTTCCACCTTTGTGTATATAATAGATTCGCTGTACAAAGTCCTTAAGATTTTTCAATCGCAGTCCCCTCATTTTTTATTAGCTTGCTTCCCTTGGAGAGTCAGAAAGGCAGCTAAAACAATTCTTTGTCAGAAAGCATAAAGTGTTAAGTAATTTGGAATGTATCTCTCTCCATTGAAATCTAATCTTTAACATTGATTTTATTGGTTGATGCTGACTTATGTTTTTATGATAGTAGCATCTTTTTATACATTGACCATTTTTAGAATTGTAGTGTTTAATTGATTTTATGAAGTTGTGAGCCCCCTCAAATCAGCAGTGGAGGCAGAATATGAATAATTTTACAGAAATAAATATGAAGTTTGTGGGAATGGAAGGAACAGATTTAAATTTTCAATTGTCTAAAACCTATCGTGTTTCTTAAATATTCAAAAAAGCAGAAGATGATTAGTTTCATTTCTTTAAAAAGGTTTATTTCTTAAAGTCAACATCATTAAAAAAGATCAGCAAAAGTGATATTTTTAACATAGATAATGAAATGCTTTCTAGCTGCAGTGTATTAAGTCTGTCTCAGTGTCTGCTGTTAAAGTTGTAGGTCCTTGTGTTCTGTAATCTCAGCTCTGTTTCTTGGAAAACATGTAAGTGATTTGACATGTCACTTTCTAGTAAGAAGTTGATTAAAGTATTGTCTGCTGAGTAGATAGGAGAGTAGGTTATTATGATCACATTTGCAACTGATTAACTACTTCGAATAGACTAGTCCAGGGGTGTCAAATTTGCGGCCCGGATGCATCACGTGCTGGTTCCGCCCAGCGCCCGTTCCCAGTTTAGCAAAGCGGAAAAAAGTCCTGTTACGTCACGTGGCGATGCCATTACGACGTGTGTTTGACACCCCTGGACTAGTCAGTGCTGTCAAAATAGCCATTTAAAAAAATGTCTAAATGGTGATTTCCATGAAGAAAGAGATATTTGGGAAAAGGAGGCCAACTATACTTGGGTTCCATTGAATAACAAATAAATCTGGAGCTATGGAAATGACTTGCTCTACTGAAAACTGCATTAGGGTAGTTTCAGTACGCTTGTTAATTGTGTGGAGTATTTCAAGTAATAGAATGACTTTTGTGATCAGGTTGGTATATTTAAAACTTACTGTTAGTGTGAAAACATATAGCAAAAACTGATGTATTTTTCTGATCTAACCCAGTGGTGACAAATCATTTTGGTGACTAAAATGAATCATTTGGATGTGTTTCAAGGGGCTCATTTTCGAATCTTTTTATTGTGGCTTTTGGAAAGATGCAATATGCCCACTTATTTTTCCTTTTACATCAGACATTTGACCTTATTGACACTAAACCACTCTCTGGTCATCTTAGTCCTTGCTTCAATAAAAGGGAACAAGAACAAACTTTTACAGGATTTTCAATACTCTTGCCTGGAAATTCTTATTTCATTTCTATCCAGCTTTTGTTCCTTTTCCTATTGATTTCTTTAACTTTTGGATCTTAAGAATTATAGTTAGATAATGATATCTACATTTATTTATTTATTTAATTTATATCCCACCTTTATTATTTTTATAAACAACTCAAAGTACTGAGCATTTCTAATGCTATCTCCTCCTCCTGTTTTCCCCATAACAACAGCCACCTGTGAGCTGAGAGAAAATGAGTGGTCCAAAGTCAAGTCAGCTGGCTTTCATGGCCAAAGTGGGATTAGAATTCCACAGTCTTGTGGTTTCTAGCCTGGTGCCTTAAACCACTAATCTAAACTGGCTCTAAACACACATGTCATTATAGTGGTAGTGCCATGATGCTACATGAAATAAAGTATTAAATTCAGCAACATTAAACTTTTATTCAAATCACAAGATATGGAAAATATCATAAGGCAAATATTATTATATGTGAGGCTAAATATAGAGAACTGAATCATTGAGTTCTCTCTGTGAAAATATTCTTTCTGAAACAAATTATAGAAGGAGCGGCAAAACCTGGGGGCGGAGTCAAAAGAGGAATCAGCTTAGAGTCTCTATGTAGCCACAAATGGACCAAATCCAATCCCTCTTGAATTCTGTTGAAAAGTTTTCTGTGAGTTGAGTAGAGTAGTGACAGGAGCAACAGAATAATAGAGTAATTGTGAAGTTCCAATTAAACTGATTTGTTATTAATCATGCCTATGCATAAGAATCTGCTGAACTAACCGTTAGCACTATCTTGGCATTAGATAAAGGTCAATTGAATTCAAGAGGGGTTACTTAGATGCCCTTTAGAGACACTACTGGGAGATGCCAGAGACAGCTACACTCATTATTAAGTTGGTATTCTTTTCCTGCTTATTATTTAGAGCAAGGGTGGGCAAATATGGCCTCTTTATGACCTGTGGACTTCAACTCCCAGAATTCCTGAGCCAGCTTGGCTGTCTCAGGAATTCTGGGAGGTGAAGTCCACAGGTTGTAAAAGGGCCACAGTTGCCCACCCCTGATTTAGAGAGTTATGACTTGAAATATATTTTGACATCCAGTTCCTTTGGGAACGGGATGCAGAGTTCTCAGAGTATATGGAAAGGACACACAAATATATCCATGGATATAAACATAAGAGGTGATGGTAATACATGCTGCAGAGGTTTAGTAATGAATGTTCGGAGGTTGCAAATATAGTATATAAAACATCCTTCAATAGACTATGGCTTTGCTTGTTAATACCTTTTGTTGGAGAGGACAAAACATGAATAAAACTCAAATAATTCTATATAGAATTTTATCATTCTGTACAGAATGATGAAACTTAAATTTGGATGAATGGAACACCAGTGTTGTCTTAGCTACTGCATATGATTTAAATTTGTTTTTAAATTATATGAGCTAAAACTATCCTTTTTATCTCCAACAAAAATTATCAGAATTTGCGAGAGTCTTGCTGGGAAAAAGCAGGGCACTTCTTTGATCTTCCGGATTTCTTATCATGGAAAGCAACAGGTGCCACAGCAAGGTATGCAAAATATTATGGCATGTTTTGTTTTTTCTCATTTCTTTTCTTGAGCCAACTTTTTCTTTTATTTATTTTGACTGTATGCAATGTACATACACCTGCATATGATTTAAATTACATCTTGAACCTAACTTGCTATTGTGCGTTCCTGAACAAAATAGTTCCGGTGAGCATTTTCAGTTCTTAATTAATTGTTGTTACTATTGGTTCCCTGATTCCACATTCACATATCTGAAATTTGACCAATTCAGTACCAGTTTCTTGGAGACAACAGCTAGGGTATTATATTTCACAGGGGATAAAACATCTCTTTTCAATTTAAGTAAAAAGAAATCCAGATTTTACACCCCCTGTTGGAACTAGAGGGAGAACAGCCAAGAGTTTGAGAAAGCCAAATGAATTTTTTGTTTGTTTGAGAGTTTACAAGCTCTTAATTCTTGAAATAAAACATGCATTTTTAAGAGCAAAATTCTAACATTTATAGTTTAATGTATATGTATATATATTGATTTGTAAACGTTGATATTTTCCTGTATCTTTTATATTACGCAAATAAGAGAAACAAAATCTGGAATGAAGGTAACTTCAGTAAATTTGCTGTTGCCATAATAGGCAGTCATGGTAAACCTGGGCATTAATATTGCCAGTTTTTATTAAAATCAAGTCATAAATCTAGTATCAATAAATAGGGAATGGAATCTAAAGGCTAACCTGAGCAGCAGATATTGAAAATTCTTGCCTTAATTTTGATGGAGTAAAAGATTTAATAATAGCCATAAGTTTGAGTTTCACAATTCTCATGAGACCACTTTCCCAGGACTGAAGCAAGCAAGGCCTTGCATGCAATCCAATTTTCAAATGTTCCCCCTTTGAAGAATTTCTGCCCACCCTCTTGGAAGATCCAGGCCTGGACATTGTTATATTCTGTAATTCAACCCTATTCTGTCTCCAGCTGGATTTTTCCTAGGAGTTTTGGGGAAAGAACATATTTCTGATCTTCTATATTTTTATACTGTTTATGTAACCTTTAGGTGGATTGAGGGGAGAGGGGTAAAATAAAGCAGGAATTGTAAAAGGAGATGCTGAGGTAATTAACTTTTATGTAAACTGATTTTTGAAAGAGGAAGACTTAGGCTGCATTATACAGCAGAGAGGGCTAAGCAACTGCATTCTTTCCCTCTGCTTCCCAGGGACAGTATCACTGTGTGGCCCCTGCCCCCCTGCCCAATTTTTTTAATTGGCTGGGAAATGAGTATTCAGATTAAATGGTAAGAATTTACATGCAGTTTATGGTCTCCCCACTTGTGCTACTTCTATGTGTTCTGTGGTAGAGGCAAAAGTATTTAAAATGAAATGATAGCTTCCTTTAAGACACTGTAAGTTTTTCATTTCTGGCTGCAAAAAAAATTATGGTTTATTTATTTATTTAATAAATTTATGTAGCTTACAGTATTAAAAATCCACAACCCAATGCCCATCAAACCGCCCCCCCTGCCCCCTCCCCCCAAATCACCACTACCATGATGCATGGATTTACTAGCAATTTCACACCAGTATTAATGTGGACTAAACAGGATAGGCCCAATTTATTTTATGGTTTGTAAATTAGTATCATCAAATGGAACTGGTGCATTTCATGCAATGATTTTCTAGTATTGGTTCATCTCAGCATTGCAACATCTTGATGGATTCTAAGCGATGCTGTATTGAGCGAGAACTCCACTCATTTGTTTCCTCTTCTCATTTGCACTGAGTACACCCTAGTCATTACTCAAATTTTGTAACAGTAAAGATCTTGTCCAGGTTTTTGTCTTGTAATTCTTCTGGTCTCAAGGGTTTTTATTATCATTATTATTATTTTAGTTTTCTCCAGTCTTCAAGTTGCAGCTAATGCTGTCCATGATCATGTCAACAATTAGTATATCCTAATGCAGTTTGCTCTTTTCATCTATCTTGGAAACTTTTTCTTTTCTGTTTGTCCAAATGGCTAAGTTTTCATTCAGCTAGCAGTGACACAATCCTTCACCTGGAGCTGGCAGTCTTCAGATTGATAGCTTGGAGATGATGTTTTTTAGGACCCTTCGTTGAACACAGTGGCTCAAATTTCTATGCATGGCATGCAAACCTGCTCGGCAAGCAGCTGTTCTATAAATTGGTTGAGATTTCATGAATGAAGCCGAATATGTGTGTCCCTGGATAATGTTGCAGGAACCAACTGGATTGGTCACCGGGACCAGAGGTTTTGTCCTCTGAGCTTTTGGAATCATGCTGGACCCAATCCCGTCTTCAGGGAACTTCTATCTGCTAGAGCACGAACCCGAAAGCTTGGAAGACAAAGCCTCTGGTCCCAGTGACCGACCCAGATTGGTTCCTGGTTGACTTTTGGCTCTCTTGTTGCTTTCATTGAATTTTCCTCCTTCTATATTTGGAATTTTTGTCTTTGTAATAAAAGAAACTTGCCTCCCCTCCCCCTTCAAATAGCAACAAATTTCTTCCTCATTGATATGCAGTTTGGGAAAAGACTTTTGAACATTTTCCCTTCAAGAACATCAGATTTGTTTGGAATTTGCTTTTAGTTTTCTCTGAGAAGATGGGCAAACTTTTTGAAACTGTAGCTGTCTCCTCACTTCACTCTTTTATTTGTTAACATTTGTAGCTGTCATACTGTCGGTATGATATCCCAATGAAATTTGCACCCTGAATTTGAATGAGCTATACCTGTCATTTCATAGGGATAAAATGATCTTGTGACCAGGTGTAACCTTTCTTCGCAAAGTTGCCACTGAAACTTATCTGCCTCAGCAGCAGGTGTTGCCTGCAATTTTGCTAGATCTCACAATGCCATTGGAACATTCTTTTGATCTGTGTGATAAGCAGCGACTATTGTGTTCCCCTTTGACCAAACTGCTCAGGTTTTATGAAGATCCTCATTAGCTCCTGTTCTGTGACTCTTGGTCAGTGTAGATAGACATAATAAAGCTTTTTAACCATACATAGTTGGTTTACCATCCCAAGCTCAACAGCTTTTCACAAAGTGGTAAGACTCCGAAGTATATAACAAAGGAAATGTCATTTTTAATTAAACAGATGTTTTAAGATTAAGCTTCTGAATCTTACATACAAACTGTAAAACAGGTACTCTTTTTTTTTTTTTCCAAAAAGCTTAAAGGCAACATTTTGTTTTACTGCCACTTGCTAAAGAATCATACCATTAATTCAGGCTGGGGAATTCTGGGAGTTAAAGTCCACTTGTTTTAAATTGACCAAGGTTGGGAAACCCTGCATGAAGCTATAAATCATCATTGTAGTACAGTGCCTTGCAGCATATATAAAACAGGAAGATTTTGAGATACTTTCTACATTATTTTCTGATTTGTTCTGGTTCTATTTTTTTTTCCTTTGCAGTGTTTTATTCCTATATAATCAGCTGAAGTAGCACCTCAGTGTTCTATCTCAGTTGAAACATCTGGACTGGTTGTCCCTTAAGATCTAATATCTGCAAGCTGAAACAATTTATAAATTTGCTTTTTTTTTTAAAAAAAAATGTGCATCAGTTCTTGATTGATAAATATACATTCTTTTCACTTTAGAAAACCAAATGAACTAGTTCAGCAATGAAAAGAGGAGATGATGGAGATGGAGGCAGAAATTGTAATGGGTATATGGCTGGCTGGCTGGCTGCCACGGTGACAAAGAACTCAGAGCCAAGCATGAAGTCATGCCGAATTTAAGGGGTTTCACTGATCTAAAACACGGTGTCTTTAATTTTACAAAGTAAAGTCGTCTTAAAATAGATTATTAAACAAAGACCCTTCAATGAGATGGGGAGGGAATAGTGCTTGTAAATTTTATTTTGAAAACAAGAAATATAGAGATATGAAAAAAATCACTTTTTCTCACTTTCGGTGACTAACTTCCCGAGCCTTGAGCATAGCATTGGCACTCTGCATTTCCTGCTGTTCTAGGGGTATGTGAAGGCTTGGTACGAAATTTGAGAAATGTATGTACTTTTCTATTTCAGGAAAATGAAGTCAGGAATTGAATGTGTGTGTTGTTGGCTGTGAGGCTGTGATTTTACCCTGTGTGGCTTGGCTTCTCACTATTTTTATTAGTGAGTAAAAAATGCCAAGTCCTTACTCAACAGAATAACCGACATTCTTTTCTCCATTTCCTAAAGGAACTCATCTATTAATCTTTTTAAAACTGAGAGATAGGTTCTGGTAAAAGTAGTACAGAAGAGTAAAAGCAATGGAGAATAAATAGAAAATTAAACTTTTGTTTATTACTGTCAGCATAGGGCTATTAAATCTGCTATTAAATGCAGATTCTAAGATCAGATTATTATTATTTATCACATCATTTTATAGATGCCAGACTTCACAATTTGCTAACCTTTATTTGCCTTCTTTATCACCTTTATTTTTTGAGAGTGAGATGATTGATGACTGTCTCCAAAGCCTCTATATATGGAACTTAACATTATCGGTAGCCATCCTAACGATTTTAATGATGAACAATTCTAAACAGTAAGAACATTTTATGGTCAGAGCAGTCATTCTAACTGAAGGTGCTATACCTTGTAGAGATTGTGATTATTTTTTGGTGTTTAATCATAATGTGCTTTCTTTGACTTGATATAGAACCTTGTACAAGCCCAGCAATTGAAACTTATTGAATAAATTATGATTAAACAACCCTAAAATTAGTGTCACATTAATCCAAACATTGTCAGATTGCATTCACATCGTAACAGTATATTAGCAGCAACTGCTTAATAAAATGATTAATTTCAGCTCTGGGGCATTATGAAATCCAATGCCAGTAGAGCAATAGAGCACTCCCAGTGAGTTAGCGGCAATTTTATTCCAGATAAATAGGCATAGGATTTACCATATAAGCAAATCCTGACATATTTATAATCTAGATTAGGGCATAAACAAAATCAATGCTCCCACTTGCCTCAGGGAGCTGTGGTTGCTCCAACACTAAGTTTTTAAGAAGAGATTGGACAACCACTTGTCTGAAATGGTATATAGGGTTTCTTGCTTGACAGGGGGTTGGACTAGAAGACCTCCAAGGTCCCTTCCAACTCTGTTATTTATTTCATTTTAGCTTCAGCCAATCAAGTAAATTGCAATGATTGAGCTGCATTCAAAATATTTGAAGGCTGTTCCCATGACTTATATAACTATGTATTAAATAATTTTCAAAATGCTATACCTCATTCTTCTGTTAATTGAAAATTGTACTTGATGAAATTGTTGAGAGAGACTTTAGGAATGAATACCTTGATTTTGTTTCTGATATTTTATCCGCCCCCCCCCTCTTTTTTTAAAAAAAATGATTTATATGCCGCCCTTCTCCGGAGACTCAGGGCGGCTTACAATGCGTTAAGCAATAGCCTTCATACTTTTGTATATTTTATACAAAGTCAGCTTATTGCCCCCACAAACTGGGTCCTCAATTTACCCACCTTAGAAAGGATGGACAGCTGAGTCGACCTTGAGCCTGGTGAGAATTGAACACGCAGTAATTGTAGGCAGCTGGATGTTAAATGCTGCCTTAGGAGGCATTAGCCTCCTACGCCACTCAGGCTCCTTTCACACCTCAGTCTGAAGTAGTTTATACTGAAAACAGAACTCTAAGGTCTTCCGTATAAGTTGGTCTAGAAAACAATTTCTGCATTTTCTTTGGCTTGAAATGATCAGTATGTAAAGGAATTCTACCATTTATAGTTTCTGCAGAGCGACCTATGAATAATTCTCCCAAATGCCAAAAACAATTACTCCTAGCCAATGTAAAATGTTGTCCTCTTCAACATGGCTGTTACTGAAACAAATGAAAACCTCTTCGTTATGTATAATAAATGCTGGGTGGGATAATTTAATTCAGCAACTAAGCTCCCTTTACCAATTCCCCGTATAGAAATAACTTGAAAAGACATTACCTAAAGAAACTGCTGTGGGTCAATATTTTTCATATATTAATTGGTTAAAGACCTTTTTAACACGTTGGTATCTCACATTATCCATTGTTACTTTTGAGAACTGTGCCTGAAATTTTACTGTCAGATCAAATTCTTTTTTTTTAAAACTGAGGTGCAAGTCTGGTGTTCTGTTTTCATGAAGTCTGAATGCCATAGCTCAAAAAAAGCTGTTTAGCTTCATTCTAGACATGAACTTTGGAAAGGTGGCAGAAAAAAGAAATTAAACTGCTGTGCCTTTTCCCCCCACCGGGTAGTCTGCATTCCTTTAAACTCTCTGAGATCAGGCTTTTACCTCATTATTTTTCAAATTATTTGGCCCAGATCTTAACCACTTTGACTCCTGCTAGAAATGAATCACCTTGCCGTGCATTTTTTTTTAGGGAAGCTGTTTTGAATTTTAAGGTTCTGAAGTTAAATAATGTATCCTGAGGGTTTCAATTTCCTCATTAAAATTATTTTCCTCCCTTATGCTATTAATGTTAGTAATAATTGTAGTAATAATTTAACTTAGTAATATTACCTGTATCACGTTCTCTCTGTACAGTGATATTTTTTGTTTCCTTTGTTAGCATGCAAATAGAAGTTGCTTGTGTATTTTCACTAAATACTTGCCCTGTGACTCTGTAGCTGCTAATAAAACATTAGCAAAAGGTCCGGAACCAGTGTGAACTTACTTTCAGAGAAATCTAATATGGATACATGCTGTTGGGTACATGCTAATAAGAGAGAGAAAATTTCCATGTCTAAGAGAACAGTTTAAGTTTGCTTGAAATTGGGCTTGGTATATACCATATTACTTAAAAATTTGTGAACCCTTTTGAATTTTCAATATTTCTACATACATATGAGGAAAATATGATTTGTCCCCACATAAGTCCTAAAACTAGATAAAGAAAACCCAATTAAACAAATAAAGCAAAGACATTATACATGTTCAGTTTATTATTAAGTATATTAGAACTCCAGTGCTGGTACATAATGGGACATTTACAAGTTGGCTGGTTAAGTATTTAAGTAGTCTGTGTTTCATTGAACCAGAACTCAAAATATTTTGTTTTGGCTGTAAAAAATATGGAAGTGCAAAAAAAATTCTCGTGTTCCATTTTTAATACATAATTCTTATCGAAAATATTGACAATATTGTATGTTTTCTGTCAGTCTCTTTTTCTCTCTCTATATAAATATATATAATAGCATGAAGTGCAGGTATTAATTAATCTTCTGCACTTAAAGAGATCCAAATACTTGCTAGGATTTCAGTCAGATGAAATGATAACTTTCAAACTCATTTGTCACATCACACAGAGTTTTTAAAGGCTTTTTACAAGCCTCATTTGTAAATCCAATATGAAAAAAATATTCATCTTACATTTTTTCAATAACATCTTTTAGACATAGTCTAAGCAACCATTATTTCTGAAATTGTTAATATTGTGGCTACAATATTACAATATGATTCCATTCTTAAAATGCCTCCATTAGCATTATTATTCTCATAATTTGTTCATTGTCTTTCTGGCTTGTGTATTGTGTACTTTCTGTAAGTGAACAGAATTGTTCACTTTTTGAAATCTTCATCATAACTCTTAAACTCTCCCACATCCCTTTCAAATCAAGGACCACCTCTGAGGCAGGAGGACATCCTGGCAGAAAATTAATTCCAACCTATCCATCAACACAAATGGAATTTCTTTAAAAAATTTTTTTAAAGGAAACCTTTTATTAATCTAAGTTGTATATATTTAAAATAATTTTGCAGACAGAAACATGGGGCATCTGTTTCCAGCTTGGTATTTAAAGATTAACTTTATGTTTTTTAGTACTTATTTGTTTTTGTTTCTCTTTCTGGTTGCCTTGCAAGAAAAAGTTTCTTTTCTTTTCTGATAGAAGGAAGGAAGGAAGGAAGGAAGGAAGGAAGGAAGGAAGGAAGGAAGGAAGGAAGGAGGGAGGGAAGGAAGGAGCCACACCATGTGCGAAAAATATATATTTCCTGTCTGATTACCAGCCTTTGCATTCTCTTTTATTTTAAATGCGTTCTGATGTCTCCATAAATAAAAAGGCTCAATATAATTCATAGAATGCAATGAGGAAACTTTGCAAGCCAAATATTTAGAATTATTCTTTTTTTTTTTTTTTTTACTTATTTCAAATGCACTTAAAACTAACTCCAAAACAGTCAATGTTCAAGTAGCCAGTCTCTAATTAAATTTCTGAATGACCTTAGGGAAAGTGGGGAAGAGATGCTGCCTGGGAAACAATCAGACAGGAGAATTAGAAGCCCCCAGTGACTTAACACACAGAGAAAGAAAATTGGGAAAGATCTGCCCTAATGGATCATACTGTTAAAAGTGATTATGGAAGTTTATGTTTTCAGACTTGCAGGATTGTGTTAATGTAGCCTTGCAATGAACTAGAATTAGTCATCTAGTCCTGTTTCATGTCTGGTTTACTTGGGAAGACTGATACAAGCAAACCAAAGCAGACTTTGGCATAAAAAGAATTGGGGGGGGGGAGTGAGAGATTTTTTATGCTTGATAAACTGGAGTATGTACTCCATACCTTTTTTTTTTTTTTTTTGCTGATAAACAGACCTTTCAGAGTTCTTTTAAATATGGATCCGTTGCAGTCATAAAGGCTATCCTGAATCTTAAAATCACCAGAATTCTCAAACGTGCCCTCACAAAATCAGCAGGAGAAACCAAGATTGCACCGGTGCTTTGTGTATTTATGTTCCATCCGTTTTTCTTTTGAAGGACATATATATAGTTAAACTCACAGACATGAAATTTAACTTTATAAAAAAAAGAGTCTTTATTAGAAAAAAAAAGTGTGATTTATCTCCAAGGTAAGCAGTCAATGGCATGATGTGAGGGGGAAATAGTAAGGTCCAGTATCACACCCTTCTTTGCTATGTGTTTCTAAAAAGTTCCCACTGCTTTACTCTGAAACTCCATTCCTTGTTGACCCTACTCTGCCTAAGCCAGTTGTACCCAGGACATGACCCATTTTTCCTGTTTTGCTGGCCAAGGAAGGAAAATCCAAACTATATCATTGCAATTACAAGAGGTAAGACAACCTCTAATCACATCACCCAAAGCAGCACAGAATGTTTAAATCAGTTCCAGTCAAAATGACCTTCTTTTGATTCATGCTAGAACCAAACCAGACCATTCTGTGTTATACATAACTCATAAAACATACACATTTTGTTTTGAGTACAAACTATTGAGGTTTCTTTTGTAAACTCCGCTACAGACTTCCATATGAAGGCTGGATGTTTTGTAGATGTAAATAATAAAGACAGTTCGGTTTGTTGTTTTTTAAAATGGAATAAGTTAAAGTTACATTTATTCAAAGATAATCTTTAAATCAGAGGAGCTTGAGAATTGTTCAAGCTAGAGCATGGTTTGCATTTTGTATATTAATATGTAGAAGGGAATGCTGTTAATTTAATGGTTTTGTACTTCTCCAGCTTTTGTAAGGCAACTTTCATTTTACAGAAATTTATCAGTGTATAAGAATTGTGTATTTTATGATAACTCGCACACAACATCTGTATTTATGGTATAATATAATTTGAATATTAGTTTATAGTAGAATATAGGTACTGTTATCCTTGACTTATGACCACAATTGGGATCAGGATTTCCATTGCTAATTAAAGTGGTTGTTAAGTGAGCCATGAGGATTTTACAAGCTTTTTTTCCATAATTGTTAAAAGAATCACTGGAGTTGTTAAGTGAATCATGTGGTTGTTAATCAATGGCTTCCCCCATTGACTTTGCTTGCTGTAAAGATTACAAAATTGACATTGTTTGAAATGAGTGTGTTCTTCATTTTGAAGCAATTTCAAGTTGAGTATACATCAAAGCCACTTTGACAGTAAATGCCAATATGGTATAGTGAGATACATATTAGATTCCATCTGCGGAAAATCAGATTTATCTACCCTAAACGATGGAAACTCCTTCTGCTTGGAAGAATCTGGAAGAAAACAAAGAGAAAGTTCCCCTGAATTGTCTCCTGGATAAAAGGGATACAAATCTAAATAACAAGAGCAACATAAATTGTTTCTGGAGAGCTGGTATATGAACAATATTTTCTTACTAAAAGGCAATAGAAGATTTATATCTCTAGAACTACTGTTTTGAAGTTTAGCTGCCAAAATGCCTGTAGATTGCTTCCATTCGTGTAAAATGTTACCATTTGTATATCTATTTGAAGCAGCTATTACATTTGCAAATGTCAACGTAGAGGCGGTTCTTGACATTATTCTCATAGTTTTTTATTTTTATTTTTTATTGAATGCCTGCTAAGCTTTCTTTGGTTAATTTGAAATTGCATCCTCTGCAAATTGGATATTTACTAATGGTATGTCCTCCCCTGTTTCTGTTTATCTATCTTTTGTGACGTTTACTGAAAATATTTGGTACCTATTCCCTGCTGCTCAGCTCAACTTTTGGAGCCTTTCCTTGGCTGGTTGAGTTCTCTCCAACCTAATTTCATCCCCAATTTTCTTACTAGGTCCTAAAAGGACAGGTTTCCAAAGGTGTTACAGTGGAATAGGGATAATTGAATCCGAAATGTGATTGTGTCCCTTCTCTCAATCCAGAGGATTTGGTCTTACCTAGGCAGCCATACATCTGTCTCAAATTTGTGTCCTGCAAAGGGCAGTTCTCCTTGTTTTAAAATACCTTTCTCCTGTTTGAGTGCTCCTGAGCAGGGGTTTCCAACCTTGGGAACTTTACGACTTTTGGACTTCAACTCATTCATTCATTCATTCATTCATTCAGCACATGCTGGCTGAGGAATTCTGGGAATTGAAGTCCACAAGTCGTAAAGTTGCCATGGTTGGAGACCCCTGCTCCTGAGGTTGGGTGACCATAATAAGACCAATCCTATTATGATTAAAGTTATTTTTGCATGAAATATTTATGGCATTACTGTAGCTAAAGATTACATAGATTCACAGTATAGCATAATAGCCGGTGATGTCTGGGGAAAAGGCCAAGAAGAAGCATTATTGAATGAACCAATAGTGGAATGTAGTCTGGATTCCCAGGAAGGGGGCGGGGCTGCATTCCAGAGGAGCAAAAACCAAAATCGTTTGGGAGGAAGACAGAACAATTCCTCCCTAGAAATTCTCAGAGTATATGTTTAAAGATATAAGATGAGGGTCTCCAAAGATGATCATTTTTAAGACTTGTGGATTTCAACTCCCAGAATTCCTCAACCAGCCATGCTTTATTCTGGGAATTGAAGTCCACAAATCTTAAAGTCGTCAAGTTTGAAATTTTCTGGTGTAAGAAGTAGTTTGGCAAGATTTCTGTCTACGGGCGAGGAACAATAACTGCTTAGACGAACCTTAATGTGTCTTTGTTGGGTTTGACTGAACCTGACAAGCTTGTCCGCATTGCATTTGATATTTCAAACATACAAATAGGACAGAGCTTTTGGTAGATCCTGTGACCATCCCGGTTTACACTTTGCAACAATCTCAGTTTCAGAATTGCTACTTCACAATTTGAATGAATTCCTTGAAAAACTCTCTTTGTAAAAAATTGATTGTTTTTAAGTGAAGCAGAATGAAAAAGTTCTCACTCCTGTCCACTTCGTTTTCTTCATTTGTTACCAATGAAGGTGGATAGTTTTGTACCATGTGGGAACCACTAGCTGATACTTCTATAAGCAACCAATTTCTAAATATTCTTTGAACCATAACAATATATATGATGAAGCTCCAATGGCAAGCTGGAGAAAGACAAGTATTAAAAAAAAAGTTATTTTAGATTGGGGTAATAGGCAACATCATCAGTAGTTTATGGACATAATCTGCCATCAATTTTTTATTTCACTGTAAAGATGAAACACAATAAAATTAATTATTGCAATTAAATTCTGTGATCTTTAAGTATGCTAATGCTCCAGTTTTTCTGACACTATGATCTTTAACTTAAAAGGATTGTTATTCCTGTTGTTTTCAAGTTTTTAAAACACTAAATCTGATGCTAATTTATGTTAGCCATGGTGCCATATTACTGTTTAGTGTTCTGTCCTTTCTGATAAAGAAGGACATTTTTAGATCATGATTGAAATGTGGGGTCCCCTCATTCTGTCCTTTTTATAAAGTTTTGGTTTTTTTAATATTAATTTCACTTGTCTTTTATGCTTGAAAGCTATTAGTACAAGCATGGCTGTTACAATTCTCATTCCATACCAGGAATCAATATAGTGAGATTTGCTATCAGACTTTCGAAAATTAGGATAGTGATGTCAAGAATCTCCTGACATTCTGAATTATTGTTTGTAGAATAAAGTGGGACTTTTAACAAGAGCCCATTTTTAAGACATTTAAAGGGGATGTCTTTAGCTGCTCGTGTGAATAGAAAAAATAAGATGCACAGCCAAACAGTCATGAAATGCTATTGATATTTGTGTAAAATTTAAGGATATACAAATTCCTGCTGCAGATAACTGGTAATAATGCAGCTAATTCTAGTTCTGTTAGGTTAAGTAATAACTGTAGTGGACAAGAAACATTTTATTGATTAAAAAAACTAGCTAAATAGAATCAGACATCTTGATGTATTTTAGTTTAATAATTATAAATAATTTAAAAACCCTTTGTTGGAAGAATGGCAAGTTTAGGGTTAGGATTACAGTGTTGTTATAATATTTATATATATTTATTATGTGTATAATGATACATGCATGTATGAAAGGACAGAGTTTGAATCACAATAATGCGAGGCTGGTTTTGTTATATTTTTGTCTTATCATGATCAGTAGAAATCACTGTTTAATATCTGGGTCTAAATTATCAATTCTGATAATAAGAATATCACGATTTTGTATACTTCTATAAACCTTTTAATTTAAAATTAAGTTGTAATTTTTTCTCAACAGATCTTTGTGTACACTTGTATGTAAATGGACATACTCCTCAGAAACTGGCTGGGATGATAATTTTTGGAAATCAATTGGATTAGAAGATCTGATGGCAAATAAATATTCAAAAATAGGTAATGAATTCTTTTTAACTGTGGGATTCAGTAAGAAATTTTAAGGCTAGATAAGAATCAATTCAAATGTAATTGAAAGCCATATTTATTATTATAATTATGTATTTTGGGGACTTTATTTAAGAAAAGAGTTGTATCCCTAAACTACTTCTGTTGTAACATTGTATACTGTATTCTACATGTTGTGGTAGAAAATTGCTGGAATCTTTCTGTCTAAATTATGACAATGGATACTTACTTTACAAAATCTGTGTACCTGACTAGAATCTGGTTAAACTTTTTGTTTTCTGTTTTTAGCTTTTATTTTGCCAAGAACTGATGTAGATATAACTCGTAAGTTATGCTTGAATTAAGAAAAGGGAGGGTTAACATGTGTAATAAGACTTAGTCTGGTTTAATGTTTTTAGTGATATAATGCAAGTATATCACTAAAAAGTAAATCTATTTTAGAAGCATTAAATTTACTCAAGGAAGTGTGAATATAGCTCACTCCTGTTTTCACCACCACAAGAACCCTATGAGATTGGCCACAAGAACCCTATGAGGTTGGCCAGAGAGAAAGGAAGTGACCCAGTGGTGAAATCAATTTTTTTTTACTGTTGGTTCTGTGGGCATGGCTTGGTGGGCATGGCAGGGGAAGGATATTGCAAAATCCTCATTCCCACCCCACTCTGGGGCCAGCCAGAGGTGATATTTGCTGGTTCTCCAAACTGCTCAAAATTTCTGCTACTGGTTCTCCAGAACCTGTCAGAATCTGCTGGATGTCACCCCTGAAGTGACCCAAGAACATGATGTAAATTTTTGTAATTCAGGGCAGAGTAAAACCAAGGTCTCCTTACTTCAGTACCTTAACTGCTACATTATACTGTTTCTGTAATAAAGCAAAGTAAACTTAGATTCATTTAAACATGATGGGGAAAAACAAAACAAAGCATCCAATATTTATTCATAGTAAAATAAATAAAAACAGAGGTCTAATGGACACTTTATTATTGAGGTTTTGTGAGTTTCAGATAGGGACTACCACAGCAAAGGCCCATTGGTTTGTGTTACAAGGTCACACATTGTCAATTCTGTACCTACAACAGATAACTAATTGTGACTGAATAGCAAGTTCTACCAAAATGGGTAAGCTTGTCACTGAGAGATTGGAATATTTGGTCTGTTCCTCTTTTTTCAGCAAACAAATTTTAAGTGTGGATAAAATCTTCAAGTACTGAGATTTAAGGAAGCTATTCAAATCCTAAAATGGTAGTTGAAAGAGATGCCTACAGAGGAGAGTCAAGGGAGTAATAACCACTAAAAAAACCCATCCTATGGGATATCTCTCACGATTGATATCTTAATCCAGTGTTCATAGAAGTTCTCTCGGTCAGTCAAAAGATAAATCAAGGAATTTCTAGCCACTATGTACACCATTTTCAAGGAAAAATCAGAATACAACCATTATAAATGGATATTTTCCTTGGCTTTCGTTAAACATGACCCTAGATTATGATTCTAATTTACAGCCATGCTCCGGTCAAGTGTTAGGTATTATCCATTTTTTGTACCTCTTCACAACAGACTTTCTTAGAGTATGCAAAGAAATGCCACTTTCTAAGCAGTCATATGTGATACTGCCTGCTATGATAAGGAGGGCATGGTTCCATTCAGAGGTAAGTAAAGTGAAAAGTTAAAGACTTGGTGTGGCATGTATATTCCAGAAAATATTTAATAAACTGAAAATATTAATACAAACAGCATCAAGTGCCACTGCTTTTCCTCCACACCAATTCCAACACACCAGGAATGGATAACAACCTTGAAACTACTTGGCAGTTACCATGTACCCTTCTTTTTTAAAAAACAAAATTTTAATTTTATTTCGAAAATACAAAAAAGAAAGAAAACAAAACTAGAACCATGTGCATAAAGACAAAGTAACAAAGATACACAATCTACTTTGTCATTTTGTCATCATGCACCCCTTCTGTGTTGCTCTCCAAAACAATTATGTGAATCACAGATTGCTCACTCTACATAGTACAGAAGGGTATTTGATTTGGACTGGTATACCTCCTGCTGTTTCTAGTAAAAAAAATCTGGATTTTAAAAATGTGATTAAGCTGATAGAATTTAACATGCTTTGTGAACTCAAGTATAATTATTTTACCAATTTGAGCCAAAGTTTAATGACAGCGTTAATCTCATTAACTGCACAGTGCTTAAAATGGATTTCCATTTAAGACTGTAATGCTCATTTGGCAAAATTTTTCCAGACTAATTGTAATCAATTTTCCTTGTTCACTTAATGGGCTTTTAATGGCTATGCTAAGCAGCCATGACATGAATGGGAACATTAGCATACATTTTTAAAGAATTACTTATTTTAAAATACCCTTCATAGTTAATCATTTAGATTTTATTTTTCAGCTGTAGTGTAATTTTCTAAAATAAATGGAAATCAGAAGATATCAGTAATAAATGTACGAAGGTTTCTTGTATTCAATAACTTGTATGCTACTTTTTTATTTACATTACACTGAAAATTTTGTATAGGCTCTTCTTCATTTATTGTACCACTAATAAAGAGTAACATCATATAGTAAAATCTCTGTCAGATGAGAAGAGTAAACTTGCATGCTTTAGCACACTTTGCCCTAAAAGTGAAGGGAATTGTATTGTATATTTCCTGCCTTAGAAGTTGTAGGTAGGTCTTAAGGTCGGTTAGAAAGGCATTGCTATAGATTTATCCATAAGAAAGTACTTCTGTCCAAATTGTTCATAAGGAATCTTGACCTACATGTTGAGTCCACTTTGTCAGGCTGTTCTCTCTTAGGAATATAAATTAGAATCTGCTTCCTGGGTTTCTTCACTTAATATCTACAGTTTCAGGACTGGAGACTGAAACATATGAAACATGGTTGCAGGAATTTAGTATGTCTAGTTTAATGAAAAGAAGGACTAGAGGTGACATGATAGCAGTCTTCCAATATTTGATCGGCTGCCACAAAGAAGATTCTCAAGGCACCTGACGGCAGGACAAGAAGCAATGGATAGAAACTAATCCAGGAGAGAAGCAACCTGGAATTAAGGAGAAATTTCCTGACAGTTAGAACAATTAATCTGTGGAATGACTTGCCTCCAGAAGTTGCTCCAATACTGGAGGTTTTTAAGAAGAGATTGGACAACCATTTGTCTGAAATCGTATGCAGTTTTCTGCCTTGGCAGGGGTTGGACTAGAAGGCCTCCAAGGTCCCTTCCAACTCTGTTATTCTGCTTTACCTATTTTTCCACTTTTCAAAAGTGGGGAAAAATCCCTGTCTGTTGAAAGTACAAAAAATGAGTGTTAAACGGGGATTCCTTAAATGCTCCAGGTTACTTTCATAGGAGAACATAAGGTTTTGGCTGTGTTTTCTGATGTCATCTAATACAGTGTTTCTTAAACTGTATTTCATGGAACACCAGCATTCTCTGAATAACTCGACATCTTATTAGCATGTTCCTTGAATTGTTTCCAAGATTCAAACCAACATTTTTGTGGATTTTGGATTTATTCAGTATCAGAGTTAAAGGAGCACTCATCATAGCGGAAGGGAAGATATTTGCAGATCTTTCCTTAGATGTTACATTGAAACCACTGAATTAAAAAGTAATCATGGAAGACTTTTGAACGTAAGTTTAGCCCAAATATGAGCTTTTAAATATATTTTTTCCTTCAACGTATCTCTGTGAGACTGGGTTTACAACATTTATTGTTACCAAGACCTATTGAGTTGCTGTGTCGAACCCTTCTTCAACTGATTCTAGCCATTGACAAAATATAAAATCATATGTAAGCTCATGAATCCAATTACAATTTATAATCTATTTATTATATGTAAAGAAAGATTAAAACATTATTAAAATATGAAATATTAAAATATGAAATAATTCAATATCTTTTATTATTTTTCCCTTTTTAAAAAGAAATAGTCATAGGTATTCCTTATTGAAAAGTTTAATGCTGTAACAATGATCTTGCCAATTGGGGAAGAATTTGATTTTAAACAGATCTAGTAACCAGCAGCAGAAAGCAACTAAAAGCTTCAATGCTGGATCAAAAACACAGAAATTCTCCATGTGACAGCCTTGGGGTTTTTGACCCCCCCCTTTTTTTTTTGTTGCAATTTTATAGATGCTCTTAAATATTGGTCTTTCAATTTTTCCCTCCTCTGCCTTAATACAATCCTAATAGCAATTATTTCTTTCTACGCTAAAAGGATACTACTTATATGTTTTAGCAGAAATTTGAGCACCCTAATGGCCAAGTTGCCCTGCGGAGGAGAATTTTTTTTTTTTTTAGTTTAAATAATTTATGAAGCTCAAGCTAGACTTTGAATACAATATTTATATTGTTCATTTCAAGGACAAGGAAAGCGCTTTCCATTTTAAATGACTAAACCTATATGTGCAAATAAGAAATTCCTTTATATAATTGATAGTTTGAGATAATAAAACTAGGATATGGCATGTAATAAGCAACAGCTGTACGATGTGGAAATGATAATTAAGTATTTTGAAGATAATTCTTCTACATTTAAATTGTAAACGTATAAACAAATGTGAGCAGTAGATCCCATTAGTTTTTATTGCTAACTCTGATTTTTGTATTTTGTATTTTGCGAGTTCATTTTATTTTACTACATAATGTGGATCTTTGATTCCAAAGATTTTGGTATTCCCTCTGGGTGCAGAGTTCAATGGGTAATTCTCTTCCCCTGTGATTCATTCCGTTCTTTCTAGATGGAACACAAATCATTCAGAGAGGCTTTCTGAGGCTCAGTAATAATGCAGCAGGGAGCAGATAAAAATTTAAAAGCTTGTATAGCGGCCTTCTTGAATAACCATTGGATGTCAAACTGTGTGGCTTAGTTTTTCCTGAAGAACTAAGATATGCTGGATTTCTATTCATGCGTAGTTTCCATGTTTTATTTTCACTTGGCATCATCCAACATCACCACTCAATATTTTCATTTTGTGTTGGAAAATTCTGTCGAATTCAGACATTTGTGGAACTGCTCAACCATAAAACATACACTACTGTACAGATGAAATTAAAGTACAGTTACCTCAGGAGCTTCAGTGGTTGACTATATTTACCTCAGAATGAGAAACTTCCATTTTGCAAAGCCGACCAGGCCTATCCAGAAGACATCAAGTGAAGCCCCTCCTGCTTCACCAAAAGCCCTGTTGACACTATGGTTATTTGTACATGCTTTGCTTTTTGTGTATCAGATATACTGATAATCCTGGACTGAATCGCTGTTTTTTAAATGACTGGTTGAAATTACAGTTGTGCTGAAAAAAGTTATTTACAACTAGTCCTCATATTTATGACTGTCACAGCCTTTTCATGGTTATATGAAGTTTGGCAACTAGCATGTATTTATGATGGTTTCAGTGACTGGGGTCACCTGGTCACCATTTGTGATTTTCTATCTCAATCAGAATAGAGTTGGAAGGGACCTTGGAGGTCTTATAATCAATCCCCTGCTCAAGCAGGAAACCCTATACCATTTAAGACAGGTGGCTGGCTGTCCAGTCTTTTCTTTAAAATCTGACAAAGCATCCACAACTTCTGAAGGCAAGCTGTTCCACTAGTTGATTGTTCTCACTGTTAGGAAGTTTCTCCTTAATTCCAGGTAGCTTCTCTCCTTGATTAGTTTCCATCCATTGTTTCTTGTTCTGCTCTCTGGTGCATTGGAAAATAAGTTGATCCCCTCTCTGGCTGGCTCCCAACAAGTAAATTCAACAGGGAAAGCCAGTATTGCTTAATGACGATGTGATTAGTTTAATGACCACAGCAAAAGAGGTCATAAAGTTGAGTGCAACTCATTTAACAACTGCCTTGCTTAGCAACAGAAGTTCCATTTCCAATTGTGGTCAGAAGTTGAGGATCCCTGTATTTCTATTCAGAAAGATAACTCAAACAGATTATGATTAAAACTGTAGAAACTAGATGGTAAACACCCCCTTGAATCAAGCTCAATTCCTGGTAATTAGATAGCATAATT
The DNA here is from genome assembly GCF_059756535.1 of Pantherophis guttatus. Classification (NCBI taxonomy): domain Eukaryota; kingdom Metazoa; phylum Chordata; class Lepidosauria; order Squamata; family Colubridae; genus Pantherophis; species Pantherophis guttatus. The sequence continues at coordinate 67,134,036 of NC_142065.1, forward strand.
CATGTAATTCTCTTGGAAACAGTAAGTGTTTTGCCACTGCTTTCTTCTGGGATATTTCCAACTTCTCCCTCTAATCTATAGCCCTTATGATCTTCCAACCAAGTGGCCCAGTTTAATTTTTTTCAAGATCAGCCAAGGTCTCTGGTGCTGCTATTTATTTTGATAAGACCAGATAGAGACAGAAAAATAAAAATAAATGCAGTACAGAGTTTTTGAAAAATGTAACAGAGGTAAATTAATATATAAATAAAATCAAGTGTCAAGAAGAAATGCTGGGTGGATGAAATCTGGCAAGTCAATCTTTTTGCCTCCACACAAAGAGGACATGGCATAGATGAAATGTAGATGTTATGTTGCATCTACAAACAGCTGATAATAGGCTTCAGGCTTAACTGACTTCTTGATAAATATAGAGAGGTAGAAAGATAAGCCTGACAGAAATATGCAAGAGCCATTACTTAGGTTGAAAGGTTCTTTACGTCCTGGGAAACATAAAAATATTTAGAAGTGGCTCATGCAAATGGCTTCCTGATTCACTAAAGTATAACAAGGAGAAATATATCTAGGGGAATAGATATCTAGATGTCTGGTGAAAGACATTTTTCTTAGGGACAGAATTGATAGGTTGATATGGATTCTAATAACAGACACTTCTACGAAGCTGAAGAGTCTTTAAAATGTGACCCCTGATTGCATGTAACTAAGATATGACCTGAACACCTGAATTGTTTGAAGGAATACAGAATGATTATAGTGACCTAAATAATTAAGAGATTATTATAGAAGGATTTGCATTGTATATTCCATATTATCTTATGTATTGTAGCAAGAGTCTTTTATTAGGAGCTTTATTTCTCTTATGGTTTTGGATGAAAGCCTATAGTTGTTCTTCTCTGGTCTTAAATCAGCTAGTTGCATGTTCTACTAAAGCTCTGTATTAATTAGAAACTGTCTTCTAATATCCATTTGTAAGAAGGAACAGCCTTTCCAAGACTTACAAATGTGCCCGCTCCTGCCTTGATGCTTTGACACTGAGGCTCCTTCTTGTGATTGTGAAGCTATTTATTTACCCATATTTGGGTGACTAACTCTGTTCAGCAGAATGTTGCTTGGATGCTCAGTGTCCCAGATAGTTCAATAGGTATTATTTATTTAGTTATTTATTGGTTCGATTTATATGCCGCCCTTCTCTGGAGACTCAGGGCGGCTTACAATGCGTTAAGCAATAGCCTTCATACTTTTGTATATACCTGCTTAGTAGGGCTTTCGGGAGCCACCCAAGCGGTGTTCTTTTTATACAAAGTCAGCTTATTGCCCCCACAAACCGGGTCCTCATTTTACCTACCTCGAAAGGATGGAAGACAGAGTCAACCTTGAGCCTGGTGAGATTTGAACTTGCAGTAATTGCAGGCAGCTGGTGTTACTTAACAGTGCTTTAGTCTGCTGCGCCACCAAGGAAATAAATAAATATTGGAAACTGACATGCAGCCTAGGCAAAGTGATTGGTCTTTACTATCTTTATTTCCAAGAGTACATAATTTCTGCTAGGCTAATTTTTTTCTCACGTTCTAACAATGAAAAATACACAAGGCATAAATCTTCTAAGAGAAATTGGCATTTTAAACTATTGTCACTTCTAACAATTACACAAAATAAATATCAGGTTTAAACTGATGTTAAGACTTTAAAGATTAATATTAACACTGCTAAATACTATGAATCAGTATTCTTGGTTTTAAAAAAAGTTAGTGACACAGCCTTAAATTTATATAACCCTAAGTGAACCATATATAATTCTGACACAATATGAATCTAGAGTGTCCTAGATGTGCCTTCCAAAGTCACTGACCATGGAAACCCTACCTAAAGTTTTTACTGTCTTTCTCTCTACAAAAAATAGAATCCACTGATCAAAATTATTAAGTCACTTTCCAGCAATTAGGAGATTTAATTATTATTCCACTAGCTATGATTGTTATGGTCAGGATGGTGAAATACGTTTGTGTGTGTTCGGCAAAAATAACAAAAATACTTTGACTTCATAATAGAATAAGTCTTCATAAAAGAATATTGGAGCGTAATACAAAAAAACATACACAGTCATTTGATAATTACCAGCATTACAATTACCCATGGTAACTGAATAGATAAAGAGTGACAATATGGCTAATATGAAAGCAACATATTTACAATATGTTCTCTTGTTTTGTTCTAACTATTTGTAATGGGGAGAACATCTTGTATTTACTGTTGCAAATAAATAAGCAGGGAACATACATAATGTATGAGCAATAAAGCAACAGAAAGGAAGTAAATTGAAAAGCATAAATATTAATTTTTTTACACAATAATAAGTAAATCCTTCATCCTAAAAAAACATAACAAAATAGATGTCACACGTGTTCTCTGGGAAGGTTTTCAGAGTTGCAAGGCCACCAGCCTTATGTTTCTGGTTAGCTTTTCATATTTTATATTATGGCACTAATAATAAAGCCTCAGGAATTGATTTAAGGGTAAGGTAAAAATATATGGAAAGAGCTATTCCTTTAGATACTGTAGAGTTAATCTATAAGTGAATTTACTAGTAAAAGTAGGATTTTGAAATGAGACCAGAAGTGGTCTGTGTGTTGGTATAGATGCCATAATTTTGGAGTAATATAATCATATTGGTGGGATAGAATCAGTATTCTTACTGCCTTATTTATATTAACTAAAGTTTCTGGAACATCTTTAGGAGCAGTCCCTTGAATAACACATTGCGATAATCCAGTCATAAGATTACTACAGCATGGATTACTTGGTTTACCAACCCACGCTTCTTATAAAGGACTTTGTGCCACAGAGGAATATTTGTGCCTTCAACAATCAAAGTCTATCTAGAAACACATTATTCTGCACTGAATCATCTTGCAGTTCAAGTGTTTTATGGGTTCCCTATCTTTCCTTGTTAAATAAACTGGAGTGATAGATTTATTTATCTAGCTGACAGATAATTGCATTGCCTTGATTACTTCATTGTAATAAGCCTAGGATCACTATACATAGCTGTGGCTTGAATTCACATTCCCTTGCGGTGCTTAAGAGATTTACAGAATAAATAGTATATAGAATATGATAATTTGCTCATTTTTTTAGAAAGGAAAATCGTCTAAGAAATTTCATCTCAGTATTTCCCAAAGGCTGTCTGCAATTTCCCCCTTGTTTTCATGTTTGTTTGTTTTCAGTAAAATTATATAGCTAAGTTTTGATAAAACAAGGCAAATCCATTCTTAGAATGTGATTTTTTTTTTATTCGCTTGCAAGAAATAGTTTAATCATATAGAGAGAATGGATTAGGACAAATTGCAGAGCAAATGCATACAGAAATACTGAAATAGTTGAGACTGAAAAACTTGTGGAGTTAAAATTCTCAAAAAGAAAGAGTTGAGAAGTTTATAGAACAAATTGATATCTATACTGATGCATAGAAGCAAGGGGGAAAGTAGAAAAGATGAAATGTGTGTCCGCTTGTGAAACACATTGTCTCCCCTTTTGTAGTTGTGTTGCAACATCACATGTATGTATGTTAGGGGTGGAGCTTGTGTCAGGACATCATGATGGACATCTCATTACTCAGAAGTGTTGACTTTGGGAAATGCCCTAGGCAGATATGGAGAAACATGATGAATGGCATTGGTGTAACTAGTTTTCAATGTATTTTGTTCTTTTTATTCCATGCTCTAATTTTATTTATTTCCTATTGGAGAACCAATTTGGTCTAGTGATTAAGACACCAGGCTATAATTTCTAGTTCCTGCCTTACACATGAAAGCTGGCAGAGTGATTAGGGCCAATCACTTTCTCAGTCCACTAAGTCAGGTTCAGGCAGCTAGCTGATCAGTTAATTCTTGTTGCAACCAGTGTATCAACGCTTGGCTGATCTAAAAGAAAGTGCTTAAGGGAAAAACTAGGGAAAAAACACAATTTTTTTCATCCCTTTTTGATACTTGCAGAATGTTGTGATATCAGTTGTCTCTCAGAGGCCTTCCCTTAGGTCTGAAAAAAGACCTCTTAAGCTAGCAACACTATGCCCCAAAATTCTATTATTTTGCCACCATATTTTGGTAAAGATAATTTAAGGAACTGCAAACTGGGTACTGAGGATGGCACAGGTCCTTGACTGCCCATCTCTGCTTAACTCAGGTCTAACCATAATAAATTGGAACCAAGTGTAAGACTTTGATTGTGGTCCTATAATACATTACTATATATTTTCCCTGGGAAGGGTTACTCAAATTCAGTGAGGTTTACACTAAGACAAACACACTAAGTTTTTTTTTGTAGACGCCACTTTAAACTTAACAAGTGAGCTATTCTCCTCTTCAGATTCTTTTGGGATGGAGCCAATTTTAGTTCCACATAAATGGCACTAGTTCTGCACAACAAATTAAAAGCATTGCTTGAATAAGTGGACACCTCATGGTTGAATCAACTGGACCCCTTTGCTGGATTTTTCTTTTGTTGTTTTTAAAGTCAAGTGAACATTGAAGTGTCTCACGTTATTAAGTATTAAGTATTAAGATAGCTTGGGACCTTATGATTTACTTGCTCAGGTTAACCAGAGATTTGCCTGGTAAATAATTGGTTACCTTGGCAACTGCCTGGGAAGGTGGGAGGTCATTGGCATTATAGCACCTAAGTTTTCTTTAAGCAAAACACAAGCCAAGCAAATTCCTCAGCCAGAGTTTAGGCAAGAATAAAGGAAAAGGAAACAGTTCAGACAGCTTTTTCCTTTGGTAAACTTGCTTTTCACTTCACAGGGTGAAAGAAGCCTTTTCAAAAAATGAGATGTCAGCCATGAAAAAGAGATGGCATAAAGTAAAGATTTCACTGAAAGAAGTCTCTGTCTCAAACAACTGAACAAGAACCCTCAATTTAATATATAATCCAAGTTAAGATTACTTTTAGGTATCTGTGTTGGAGAATCACTCCTAAAATATTAAAACTGCCAAATTAGAAGTCTGCTTTTAGTGCATTTGTTCTTTGTCTAGACAGATTTATTCTTCCTATTATACAGATCTTAAGGTACATTTTTTCTAGTAAACCCAAGGAAATTTCAAACTTTTGGGGAATGTTAGCATTGCTTGGGCTGTTTTCATCTTCTCTGGAAATGAGGCATTCACTGAAGAGAATATGATTCCCACTCCTTATTTGCTGACTCTATGTACCGTGTGGGTAGAAAAGCCTCCATATATTTAACAAAATTATTTGGATGTGTATATTATTTTTGCTTGCTCTCTCAGATCTTTCAAGACAATATGATTATAAAAGTCTGTTGCAATATTTTCAGGATCAGACTCAATAAAGATAATAGGAGTTAGAGCTTTAAATATATTTCTTTTTAATTATGATAGGCATTCTATATTCACTGAATATTCAAGGTAGAAGCGACGAGAATGGTGAGGGTGGCTCCTTATATATACAAGGGGTGGAGCTAGGAATGGGAGTGGTAAGTTATGAATACATTAAAGTCCAAAGAATAAGTTAACCTCTGATGTTCCATATATACATTATTTACACATTGGAGAATAAGGCATTTACATCTGACAAATCCCCCTCTAAATGCCGGTTCGTTACACAACACCAATTACATTCTGATTCAGGACAATATAATACATATAATTTAGAAGTTAAATATTTGTGTTGTTTAGAAGGTAAGGGTTTTGTTAATATGTCAGCTAATTGTTCAGAAGTATCGCAATGTATTGCTTTAATGAATCCGTCTTGAGACAGTTGTCTCACATGCTTAAACTTTATATCAATATGCCTGGACCTTTGTCCAATTGCATCGGATCTGGATATTTCAATGGCCGCTTTATTGTCTTCATGCATAATAAATGGTAAGGTGGGTTTCTTCCAAACATCAGTGATCAGATCATTGAACCATACAAGGTTATTTGCAGCCTTGGACAAACAAACATATTCCGCTTCTGTAGTAGAAGTGGCTACTAGTTCTTGTTTACCAGTATACCAGTAAACTGGACAATCATTCAATAGAAAAACATAACCAGAAGTACTCTTTCTGCATGATGTATCACCAGCCCAATCTGCATCAGCATAACAAGTAATTTTTGGTTCTCTGTCATTATTGGGTTCCAACATTAAACAAAAATCTAATGTACCCTTCAGATATCTTAGAATTCTTTTGACAGCTTCCCAATGATACAAGGTTGGTTTACTAACATATCTTGACAATAGATTGAGAGGTAATGCAATATCTGGCCTAGTCCAATTAGATATATAAAGGAGTGAACCTATAACTGATCTGTAAAATGTGTTGTCTTTAAACTCAGGGGAAGATTCATCAGTGTTTCTAAGAAAATCAGTTTGCATAGGGGTGTCACAGGTTTTAGCATTATTTAAGTTACATTTGTTTAGGAGTTCGATGATTTTATCTTTCTGTGTAAGTTTGAATCCCCTTTTAGTTTTGTTAATTTGCACACCAAGGTATTTATTCACTTTACCCAGAGATTTCAGTGAGAAGTGTTCATTTAACTTATTTACAAAGATTTCCCTGCTCTCTTTATGCTTTCCAATGTATAAAATATCGTCCACGTAAATTAATACAAATTCAATATGATCATTACTCTTTTTTACAAAGAAACAGTTATCAGCAGTGGTGGCGTTGAAATCCATGGTCTTAAGTACTTTTACCAAGCAATCGTACCATCTTTTGCCGGATTGCTTTAATCCGTACAGACTCTTATTTAATAACCAAATTTCGTTCTTATTAGTGTATTGACTGTGTGGTGCTCTTACATATATTTCCTTATCTAATTTTGCATGTAAGTATGCGGTCTGTATGTCATATTGGAATACGTCCAGATTGAGTGCAGATGCTACTACAAGGGCTGTTTTGACACTCTCTGTTCTCACTGTGGGTGAATATGTATCAGTATAGTCTTCTGGATATTTTTGTGCATAGCCTTGTGCAACTAGTCTAGCCTTGTATAAGGTATTGCCTCCTTCTAAGTTCTTAATTTTATAAATCCACCTGGTACCTATAATTGTTTTATCCTTAGGTGCGATCGCAGGTGTGAATACATTTAATCCTTGTAAACTTTCCATCTCTTTTTCCATAGCTAGTTCCCATTTTTCTCTTTCTTCATGTGGAAGTTTCAATACTTCTTCATATGTATTAGGTGTTATTTGTTCTCCATTCATATGCATTATGTAATCTTTGTATTTATTTGGTATTTGGTTTCTATTGTTTCTAATAGTTCTTTCAGGCTTGCTATGGTTATCATGCAAATATCTAGCTTCCTTTTTTGTTAATGTGTCTGTCTTTATTTTATGCTGACTATTAGTCCAAGTTTTGGTTTTGTTCTTACTTTTGTTAATATTTTGATTTTCTGTTGTTCCTTCCTCGCAAGATATCGTATCTTTACATTTATTAGGAAATATTTCATTAAGGTGCAATTTTGACCAATTGGCCTGTTCATGGAACACAGCTGTTCTGGATACTATAAATTTGTTATTACTATCAATAAATCTGTACCCTTTGGTTCCAGTTTCGTATCCCATGAATCTTAATCTCCTGGATACGTTTTCTCCCTTTCTCCTCAATTGTTTAGGTATGTGTACGTCTGCAGTGACTCCAAATATGTGCATGTGTGATAATTTGGGTTTTCTATTGTACATCACCTCATATGGTGTCTTATTCACAATACTGGACCAGGTTCTATTTTGAGTGTAATTCGAATAATGTAATGCCTCTGACCAAAATTGTTTGCCTAAACCAGCATCCTCTAATGTGCACCTAATCATGGTTTGTAGTGTGGAATTTTTCCTCTCTGCAACTCCATTTTGAAATGCAGAAAAAGGATTGGACGTGAAATGTAACATTCCTCTATCCTTTAACCATTGGGAGAATTCTTTAGACATGAACTCACATCCCCTATCTGTCATAATTTGCTTTATTCTGATATTATGTTGTGTTTCTATACGTTTGTAGAATTCCTTAAATTTCTGAAATGTTTCATCCTTGTGCTTTAATGTGTAAACAAAACCATATCGGCTGTAGTCATCCACTATTGTTAGGAAGTAACGTTTTCTATAGGTAATTGAGGGACTTAATGGACCAACTAAGTCCATATGTACCAAATCAAAAATATTGTTAGTTGATCTGTTAGATTTTTTTGGTCTGGGACTGGTTTTTAGTTTGGTGGACTTACATACTGAGCATTCCAAATAATTTTCACAATTTTTTATTTTGACACCTTCTGCGTGTTCAGTCATTTTTTGTACTACAGGAAAGCTTGCATGTCCTAACTTCCTGTGTAAGATGTGAGCACACTCATCATGAATTGGTTTACCTATTTTTGGTTTCTTTTCCTTGTATGTATTTTTGTGATCATGAGTTATTCTACACTCATCATTGTCACTGTTACTGACATTTTCATCATCTGCTTCAATACAATCTTCCATATTTGAATCAATGTTATGTAAACATCTTTCTTTAGTTATCAGATAGGGTAGACCTCCTTTTATCATTACAGTACCTACATTTGTTTTGTTCTTTTCTATAGTTGCTTTCCCCTTTGAGAAAACTATATTGATATCAGATTCTCTGCTTAATTTTATGGCACTTAGTATGTTGTGAGGTATTTCTGGGATTAATAATACCCCCTCTATTTTCCCTAGACCAGGCAAGGTCACATTTCCTTTGCCTAGTACTTGAACCTTTTCTTGATTAGCTACCTTTATCACAAACTTATCTTCTATAAATGAAGATAATATACTTTTGTTGTTGGTGGTGTGATTTGTTGCACCAGAATCAATAAGCCAATTGTTATTCTCATCCTGCTGTGTTCTGGTGCTGTCTTGTTTATTTAGCCCATTCAGTGACCCAGATTTCCTCTCTTTTGAATTTTCTCTACCCCCTCTACCTTCTTTGTAATTTGGTGGGCTTCTATATTTGTGTCTATCTGTGGAAGATTGTCTGTAATTATATTTGCTCCTATATTCTGGTCTATGTCTCTCTCTTGAGACTTTGGGGCAGTCTCTTCTACTATGTTCCCTGGATCCACAATTGTAGCATCTAAAGGCCTCATTATGTTTATCTTGAAAGATTACTTTCCTAAAAGGTTTGTGGTCTGTTTGGTTACTGGATCGATTTTTTCTTGAATTGTCTTCTGCTATCAATTTGTTAGATAGACTTTCTATGGATAAATATCCCAAATTAATGGTATCTAAGTGTGACATAAAGCTATCCCATGATGGATCAAGTGAATTGATAATAACACTTTTCATTGTTTGATCTGAAATCACTTCCCCCCTCAATTGTAGCTCAGCTCTTATTTTGTTTAGATTTATCAAATGCTCACTTATAGAAACCCCTGGTTTTACTCTAGAGGAAAAGAAATCCTTAGACATTCTTGTGGTTGTAGCTACGCTATCGCTGTGAAATAGATTAAACATGCATTGAATTATTTCTGATACAGTTAGGTTTGGTTTGATGCTATGATACATTGCAGGAGACACGCTAGATATTATTATGAAAAATGCTCTATGATGTAAACAATCTATTTTTAAAGTCCAAGGTCTTCTTGGAGGGCTAGTTATAAAGAATAGTAAATTTTCTTTCATGAAAATAACCTGAAGCTGTTGATACCACTCTTGTAAATTAATGCCATCAATTCTAAGTTTTGGGAAGTCACTGGGTAAGTTACCTACATTATTCTGTCCATTACTTACAACCTGGGGCAGTCCGTGATCTCTCAAGTGCAGGAAATTACAGAACGGCATTGGGATGCTTGCAATGAGTCTGCGCGGTTCTCTGGCCAGTTCAAGTCCTTCTGGGTCGTCTACGTAGTTTCGCACATGCGCGTTGCTCATTTCTTCTTTGGTGGCGTCGTGGAAGGTTCTCTCCCTTTCAGCTCTCTCGATCCGCTCCTCCTCAGATGAGTCGGTCTCTGGCTCGGTTTTTGGGGTTCTGGTGGTGGTGACGGTTCTTTTCTTCCTTTTGTGTGCGTTGGTATTCGATTTTGTCTGTGGTGTAGGGCGAAATCGGCATGGCTCTCTGGGCTCGGGCGTCGTCGCTTTCGAAGTCAGGATGGGAGCGTGCAGGTCTTGAGTCGCCGGTTTGATTTCTTGCTTCTTCGTAGATGTCTTGGTAATTTTCAGTCTTGGCCCAAAAGCAGTAAAAAGCGTTTTCATTGCTGATTTTACTTGAGATTTTGTTAAATCGTCTTCACTTTCTGATTTTGGATCATCTGAAGAGTTTGAGACTTCTTTCTCACTTTCTTCGTCTGATAGTGTTTTTCGCGCCAGAAATTTTGAACTGAGCGTTTTGATTGGCTCTGCTCCATTCTCTTTTGAAGTTCGTTGAAACCAAGATGGCTGCCATTCAAAATTTTGCGCGGGATCACATCTTTTCTTTTTAACAACTATTTTCTCAGTAGTCATCTCACTTACGATTTTTTGGTCTTTGGGTTTTTCTTTAATGACGTTTTTCTCTCTCGCTGCTCCGCTGTTCTTCAGCATCTCCTGGAGGTCCGCGATGAGACTTTCATCATTCTTTTGGCTTTTTAGTATCTTTAATATCTCTGACCTGAGTTCGTTATTTTCTATTTCGATTTCTTTCTGGTCATTATTTTCACTCATTAGTTCTTCTTCTTCAGTGGTGTATTCTTCGGATTCTCTCGAAATCGCATTGGTGGATTCGTTGATCATCTCTTGATCAGTTTCTATTTCTTTGCTGTAGGCCCTGGTGTTGGGCCTATCTTTCTTGGACATTTTTAATTACTTATTGAGTCAATTAACCATCCTCTGCTACCAGCTTGTTGCAATATTTTCAGGATCAGACTCAATAAAGATAATAGGAGTTAGAGCTTTAAATATATTTCTTTTTAATTATGATAGGCATTCTATATTCACTGAATATTCAAGGTAGAAGCGACGAGAATGGTGAGGGTGGCTCCTTATATATACAAGGGGTGGAGCTAGGAATGGGAGTGGTAAGTTATGAATACATTAAAGTCCAAAGAATAAGTTAACCTCTGATGTTCCATATATACATTATTTACACATTGGAGAATAAGGCATTTACATCTGACAAAGTCAATTCTCATCTTTTTCTAAAATGCCAGAGGTTCAGGATCCCTTCAGGATAGGGGAATATACTGTACTGTACATAAACTTCCATGTTTATGATTTGAAAAAGTAAAAGCAAAAATAAAAACAAAAGCAGCGACTTTCCCCCCTCACACATTAATATTTGACAGACCTTGAATATGATATTTGCCAGTGGGCTATCCATTTATAAAAAAAATTAGAAAATTAATTTTTAAAAAACTTAACCAGAGTTTCTTAATTTTTTCTTTCTTTCAGGATCCTTTTCTACTTTTAAAAGTTATAGAGGACCTCTAGAGAGTGTTGGTTTATAGGTTGGTTAATACAATATTTATTGTATTAAAAATAAAATTAGATGGTTTTGGTGTCACTATTGCTTCTCACAATTGTTTGCTGGGATTTTAACATGTACGTTATAATAGTGTACTATTATATATTATGTTATGTTATGTTATGTTATGTTATGTTATGTTATGTTAACTTATATTATATTATTATATTATATTATATTATATTATATTATATTATATTATATTATATTATATATCATATCATATCATATCATATCATATCATATCATATATCATATCATATCATATCATATCATATCATATCATATATCATATCATATCATATCATATTATCAGTGATGGTGAACCTTTTCGGCATCAAGTGCCCAAACTGGAACGCGCAGGCATGCATGTGTATGTGTGCGTGCGCCAGAGCACCGGAAACCCAAGATGAGATGGCTGGAGTGCTCATGCCTGTTTTTTGGGCCATTTTCCAGCAATTTTCAGGGGTGTTTTCGGGGTGTTTTTTATCCGGTTTTCTGGTGCTCCGGCACCCACAAAGACCAGCTGGTTGGCGCGCTGGAAACCAGAAGAGCAGCTGGCAATGGCACAAGTGTCCACAGAGAGGGTTCTGCATGCCACTTCTGGCACGCATGCCATAGGTTGCCATCACGGTATTATATTATATTGTATGATATTGTATTATATGATATGATATGATATTATTTATTATATTTCAACATAACCTGGCAAATAATTTTAATTTTGTGGACCCCCGAGCGGGTCTTGAGGGACCCACCCCACAGGAATCCTCAAACCGCAGGTTGAGAAACACTGACCTAGACTTCTTGTTCCTTTGGTCTGGTTCGTTTGCCCTGATTAATATCTTAGGTATGTATGTTTTAAAATAAACTGCAATATTACATCTGCTAAATAAAAAAGAAGTTATCTCAGTGTAGGGACATGGAGAACTATGATTTGTTTCAGCATTGTAAGGCTTTGATTCCTCCCCCCTTGTTTCTGCTTAGGAAATGAAGTTCTCCCTCCAGGAACCCCAGTTGGAAATGGATTAACAGCAGAAGCTGCAGAAGATCTTGGTCTTTCTAAGGGGATTGCTGTAGCTGCCTCTCTTATTGATGCACATGCTGGAGGATTAGGTATTCTATGATATGATTGTTGGTTTTGTCACGTAGGTGCCTGAGTGTAAAGGCTGCATCATAGAATAGAATTATTCTGCATTTTAAGTTAGATCGACTAACTTAACTGTTGCAGCCAATTCTACATAGAGCTACGATACCTTTGAAGAAATCTCAGAAGCTCCAACTGATGAACATATGGCATCATTTGTTAGCAGCATTATACCTGTGCTGTGGTCCACTGCACTGATTACAGGTTGTTTCCAAGTAAGAGGGTTAACTATCGTCTTTATGTGGTATCTGCTGAACTATCTTTTCTACCCAAATTCGGCTGGTCCTGTGTGATCTCTGAAGGATGGCATGCTGAGGGTCACTATCCCATAGAAAATGAAGGAGATGGGCAATCAATCAGTGTCCTTCTAAGTGGTCCGCTCAGCCTTTTAGAATATCTTAGTTTTTGAGATAAGGAATGCCATTAACCTCTTGGCCTATAATAAAACCTAGAAAACTTGCCTATTCTACAGAGTGAATGTTGAAGATTCTAGGACTATTTTAGTTTAGGGAGATGAGACAGACAGATTGCTAATTTTACGGGTTGTTGTTATTTTTTATTGTAAACCACCTCAGGTCCATTTGTGGAAGTGGATAGGTTATAGATATCTCTCACGTATTTGAAAGCAAATATATGTGTCCCAGGATAATGTTACAGAATCTGATCTGGATCAGAGATTTTGTCTTCTAGCCAGAGAGAAGTTCCCTGAAGGTGGGCTGCAACATGAATCTGAAAGCTTGGAAGACAAAAACTCTGGTCTCGGTGACCAACCCAGATTGAATCCTGCAGGTTAGAGATAACTGTGTAAATAAATAATTAAACAACCTATTAAATAAGACAGATGGCAGGGAAGGCACTGAAAAAAAACCCATTAAGAAAATATCTGTTGATTTCATTTCATCAATTTTTTAATGATATCATGAAAGACTGTAGGCAGCCTATTTCCAGTGACACCCAATAAAACAATATACTATACAAAAACAACAATCAGAAATAACACCTTCAATCTCTTCATTATATGGCACCTTCTGTTCTGAGCAGTCTACAAAAATTTCTGCAGAAGAAGACATAAAATGTAAACTATTGATAAGCTGCGCTAAATAATATAGTTAACAGATTGAGGAAAAAAGTGAGAATATCTTGAGTACATGATAGTTCTTCAGAGTTCCATTGCTACAGTTGTCTGTTCCTGTGATATTGCTCAATAAGGGCATTCAAATTTTTATCTTCTGTTTGATTACAATATATTGAAAGTGAATACTTTCTGCAGTGCAAATGTTTTCCTTATTAGAGCGTACATGTGTTACTGAAATAATGGGGGTAAAAACAGATTGTACCATTGCATCCAGTACAGATACAACCTGATCTTTTTTTCCTCCTTCTGTTGCTTCACATGACTCCAGATCTGATCTGGCATATGAAGCAGATTTGGTCTACAGTTAAAATCCTGTTGTACTAATAGATGTTTATTTCCACATATTATAGATCTTCATGTCTAAAGTATTGTTTCTTAGCGCCGGTCATTTAATGTCTAATAATTTATCCCATATCATATTGTTAATTTGATGGTCAAATGAAATTTTTTATCCGCTTTGAAAAAAAATAATAATTCATTAGGTCAAATTAATTGGACAGAGAATAAGTAGCAAGTAATTCAGCTGATATATATCTTTAGACACTTTCTTTGAAAAATAGTTAATTCTAGTTTTCAGAATGACCAGATTTAGTCCATCTACCTCTCTGGAAAGAAGTTTTGGAATCAGGGACAGTTTTTTATTCATATTTGTTGATAAATTCAAATGAATTCTAGACTTCCGAAGTATAAGCACAGTTCCTTCTTTCTTTAGACAATTTGTTTCTGTCTTTTAAGTGGATCAATTGTTCAATTTCTAGGCATACATTAGAAAGAAATGCTTTAAAATACTGTTTCTCATGTTTACAAACAGTGCAAAACTGAAAGGAAAATGTGGGAAAATTCTTTGTGGTTCTATAGCCCACTCCCTGTCTCTTTATCCACTTACCAGTAGATAGATAGTTTTTAAAAACTATTTCTTCTTTACTTCCTATCCATTTGTTTTGTAAATTACTGTGGAAATTAATTACAAAGCAAGAAAGAGGATAGGGAGATTTCATTGTTTAGTGATGTATTTAATGTGCTAGAAACCTTGGACAACTGTGTTTTCTCATTGGGTTGATGTATGCAAGTAGATTTCTGAAAAATGAAATGATCTTGTTTTTGTTATCTTATTTTCCACTATTATTTTGATTGAAAAGCAGTGGTGGCTGCTTTATACAGTTGATTCAGCAAGTTATTTCTATATACAACTGCCTATTATTTTTACTACACAAATACAGTAGTACCCAGTTGTGTACAATATTGGTACAGAATTGATTTGAGAACCTGTATACAAGACACATTGTGTCTTGTAATTAGACATTCTTTTCAGCCTGAATTGCTGCATATAAGAGTCTGCTTGCATTTTGATAGTTAGGAATTCTTTTTTTACAGAATTAAGTTTTAATCTCAGTTGAATATGTGCTAGTGCTTCATTCCCTAGTGAATAGGAATACATCTGCCTTCTCATTAGGTTATTGTTAAGAATGCCTGTCAAAAGGTTTACAACTAAAAATCAGTGTCCCACTGTACTTTATGCAATACAAGTATACAAAACTATGGAAATTTCCTCAAATAGAAATGTCAAACCTGCCGAATGTGAATATCTTCTTAGATGGAAGATAAAGAATGTCTTCTTTATAAATGAAGGATCAATAAAAGGATCAATAAAAAGCTTCATTCTTCATATATGTGGTCTCAGTAAAGGATAGATTTACTTTTGTACAAACAAATTTGTGTGAAGTTTATATAAATACAAACTAGTTGATAAAGAAACTATAACAGAAGTCAGCGTATAGTAAATGATACAGCTTGATTTAAAATGTCATAGATGAACTTAACTTTTGAATTATCAAGAGACGAGAATAATTGCCCATAGTAACCTCAAAAGATAATCTCTCTGTAAAGACCCAGTCAATATTTTAATATACATTTCACTTAAAATCCAACAGGATTCCATTTTCAAAATATTTTGATATTAAAAACAGAGACAATTAATGTAGACATATGTGTTTATTTTAGAGGTGAAAGATGCCATGCTTATTGACAAAAAGCATCTTATTGACATTTTCCTTTTCAAAATTCAGCACTGAGATTTGATTAATCCTTAGTTACTGAAAAAAATAATAATTATAAAAGATCAACACTCATTTTAATACAGTTTCACAGTCATTTGCATTCTGGTTTAAATTAAATGTACTGTTTCTTGAAGTTTTAAGACTGAATCCAGATATAACTTAGTTGTAATAAAAACAGTAGAAACTGTAGAAATTGTGTGGGATGCAAGTAAAGCTTATATGAGAGGGGTGCTTATCTACATGAACTCTAAACATAGACTGATTCGACAAAAGAAAAGATCTGAATTGGAAATAGAAATAAAGAATAAAGAACAGTTACTTATTAAAAATCCAACAGATGAAAGAATATGCGGTGCTATAAAACTCTTGAAAGACCAATTTCAAATGCTTATGGCGGAACAAGTTGCAACAAACATACAATATGCGAAGCACAATACATTTTGTAACGCTAATAAACCGGGCAGATGGTTGGCTTACACATTGAGGAAAAAACAGAGTATACGGACTATTGATAGTATTGATATTGGAGGGAAAGAAATTTTTCAACAAAAATTAATTAAAGAAGCTTTTGTGGACTATTATACCAAACTATACGCCAAAGAGGAGGTGCAGAATGGATTTATAGAAAAATATTTAAATGATAAAAGAGTTACAAAAATTACTGATCAACAAAAGGAAAGAATGAATTATCCTATAACAGAGGAGGAGATAATAGTAGCAATTAAACAGTTAAAAACAGCCAAAGCTCCTGGCACGGATGGTTTGACCGCAGTGTATTACAAAACTTTGCAAGCTGAAATGGTGGAACAACTCAGAGATTTATTTTGCAATATTCAACAAGGGGGTAAAATACCCCCATCATGGACAACAGCTTATATATCTTTGATACCAAAAGAACAAGTCGGTCCTAAAAAACCAGAGAACTACAGACCAATATCTCTTTTGAATACAGACTATAAAATCTATGCGAAAGTATTAGCCAACAGGTTGATGCCAGTAATCCAAAAGGTGATTCATGATGATCAAGCGGGATTTATCGAGGGCAGATACATGAAGGATAATGCAAGGCAAGTAATAGATTTATTGGAATATCTTGAGAAGAATAAACAGATTCCTGCAGTGCTGGTCTTTTTGGATGCAGAGAAGGCCTTTGATAGAGTGGATTGGAATTTTCTACTAAAGACTTTAAAAAAGATGGACTTTGGGGATCAATTTATACAGGCGATTTCAGCAATTTACCAAGAGCAAAAGGCACAGATCATTATTAATGGAAGTTTGACAACAGAGTTCAAAATTGAAAAAGGAACAAGACAGGGATGTCCGCTGTCCCCACTTTTATTTATTTTAACACTAGAAGTCTTGCTAAATACAATACGGGACTCTAATATCCTGAAAGGTATAATGATTAGGCAAGAGGATTACAGAATAAAGGCATTTGCAGACGATCTGGTTGTTACCCTATCACAACCAATGGAATCAATAATCCTGATGAAGGACATTATACAAGACTATGGTAAAGTTTCAGGTTTTAGACTGAATCCAAAAAAGACTAAAATGATAGCTAAAAACATGACACAAGATCGTAAACATGAGCTTGAAAGGAGGGCAGGTTTTGAGATTGTACCAAAGGTAAAATATCTAGGAGTTCAGGTTGCAGAATCAAACATGAAATTGTTTCAAAATAATTATGAGGTGTTGTGGCGAGAGGTGCAGAAAGACATGGAGACTTGGAAAAAACTGCAGCTGTCTCTACTTGGAAGAATAGCAGCAGTTAAGATGAACATTTTGCCAAGATTTCTTTTTTTGTTTCAAATGATTCCGGTGCTTAAAAGTGATAAACAATTGAAAGTCTGGCAAACTGGAGTGAATAAGTTCGTCTGGAACGAGAAAAAGCCGAGAGTGAAATTGAAAATTATGCAAGATGTTCCAGAAAGAGGAGGTCTTAAACTTCCAAACCTACAGTTATATTATGATGCAGCAGCTTTAACTTTAATAAGTGATTGGTTTGGAAGGAAAAAGGCTGGAATATTGAATGCAGAAAGTTTTGATCTTGAATTTGGATGGCATGCCTACTTATTTTATGATGACAAAGTTGATAAAGTATTTAAAAGCCATATACTTAGAGACTCTTTGATGAGAGTTTGGAAGAAGCACCGATTCAAATGGGATTATAAAATACCGCTATGGCTGGATCTTGGTCATATTTTGTGGAATACAAATATAATGTCACTCAGGGGGTTTTTATACAAAGAGGTTCTTTTTACAGATGCGGGCAGATGGCAGCTGAAGACATTGCAGACACTGTTGGACGAAGGGATTAATCTAACTTGGTTACAATATAATCAACTACAATTGAGATGGAAAGAGGACCAAAAAACTGGTATTATGTTGCACGAGGAAGAATTGGTTAGACATATAAAAGAGAAAGGTCCAATGCATATCAAAAGGCTTTATAATGTTTTGTTAGAAAGGGATTCAGAAACTGAATTAGTTAAAGATTGTATGATTAAGTGGGCACAAAATTTTGAAGAACCAGTGATGTTGGAAACATGGGAAAAAATTTGGGTTCAGAATGTTAAATTTACACAGTCGCAGAATTTGAGGGAAAATTTCTATAAAATGTTTTATAGATGGCATTTAGATCCCAAAAAGTTGTCATGTATGTACCCTAATGTTCAGCCAAAATGTTGGAGATGTGAATGTTTGGATGCTACGTATTATCATGTTTGGTGGACCTGTAGGAAAGTTAAGGCTTTTTGGATAAAAATTTGGTGGGTCATGCAGAATGTTTTGAAGAAAAAAATTCAATTCTCTCCACAATTGTTTTTATTGGGTATAGTTAAGGGTTTTACATTGGGTGAAACAAAACTGATCTTGTATATGATAACAGCAGCAAGATTGTTGATAGGTAAATATTGGAAAAATGAAGCTTTGCCCACTATTGAGGAATGGACTTTGAAGATGGCCAGTTTTGCAGAGATGGCGAAGATTTCAGCATACTTAAAAGATTGTTCACAAGAGACTTATGAATGGGAATGGAAAAAGTGGATAGAATATGTTCAGAACAAATATCAAACTAGAAAGTATCAAATAGCTTTTATTTGAAAATAATGTATTAGAAATATTTTAATGTAATGAGGGTAAAAAGAAAAATTATAAAGGGGAGGGAGGGGTTCAAGTTTTTACACAAGTTTTATATTAAGGGTTTTTTTTTAATTTTTTTTTACCAGATATGAGTATAATATAGGGAAGCCTGGGGGGAGGGGAGGGTTAGGGAGGGTTAGGGAGGTTGGGAAGTTTGGGGTGGGTG
Organism: Pantherophis guttatus; assembly: GCF_059756535.1. Classification (NCBI taxonomy): domain Eukaryota; kingdom Metazoa; phylum Chordata; class Lepidosauria; order Squamata; family Colubridae; genus Pantherophis; species Pantherophis guttatus. The sequence continues at coordinate 67,153,128 of NC_142065.1, forward strand.
GTGGTGGGGGGAAAAAAGGGGTGAAAATGTAATTGTAAAACTTTTGCAATAAAAAAAAAACAGTAGAAACCAATGTAATGGTTTAGTTGCTGTATATGTACCATCCACCTCTTTTGGTAGGACATATGGAGAAACCTTAAGTATGTCTATTGAGAACAACCCCCAATTTTATTTATTTAGAATTTATCCAAAAAAATTTCATAGCATTGCAAGTTGAATTTTTAATAACCATAGTCTGATTATTCAAAAAGATTATAACTATATTTTGTTGATAGTATTACCTTAAGAAGTGGAGACTATGTTTAGAAAAGTTTCATCTTGTTTCTGCCAGCAGTTTTCACAGTCAGTTCACATAAAAACTAAAGAAGTAAACAATATTAAGGATTAGCATCAAAGCTTTAGTGAACTTTTAGATATTATTTACAGTTAAATGAAGTAGTCATGTCTTAAACTGAAATTCAAAATCAGTAAGAACAAACGAGGGTCTCTTCAGCCTGGAATGAATTCTCTAATTCAGCATTTTCCTTCAAACAGTGACCAGCTAGGAGGACCAACTCATTAACAAGGCGTGAACACAACATTAGTTTGGACCCAGTGGTGGGTTGCTCCCGGTTTGCACCGGTTCCAGCGAGCCGGTAGCGGTGACGATATGATGTCACCGAACCGGTTCTCCCCCGCCCCTCCACCACCCCCCGCGTTATTCTTACCTTTTATTTGGCCCCACCCCCAATCTATTGCTGCCTCCTGAGTCCCAGCTGATGGCTAGAGGGAAAAAAACTGTTTAAACTCTTGCTGCGGGGCTTCAAAGGGCCGCCCTACAGCAGATCAGTGTTAAAAGAAAACAAATGAGTAGCTATGCTAGGGAAAAAACAAAACTGGAAGTAAAGCAGGCTCTGCTGCAACGTGACAAAATGAGGCAGGGAGAGATTTCTTTTTCTTTTTTGCTCACCAAAAAAGATAGGTGCAAACAATGGGAAATTTAGGGCAACAGAGGAGAGTTCAAGATTTTAAAACACAAAAGAAAAAAAGCTCTATTTAACTAGGGAATTGTAATAATTGAGATACTATTAATTGTATATTGTGTTGAAAGCAGAAATGGTTAAGTTGTGGTTTGGACGAATATATGGGGGAAATTATTGGGTTTATTATTATTGGTAAATATAATTAATTGATTTGTAAGAAATTGGATTGCAAGGAAATAATTGGAATATTCATGTTCATATTGATTAATATACAAAAAAGATAGTTATATAACTAATTGATTTACATTAAAATGTTGAATTTGTATTAAACAACTGTAATATTACATAATTAACCAATGTGAGGATGGATATAAAAATAGATGACAATGGGAAGGGGTATAATATAGAATAAAAGGGAAAAATTGAATTTGATTAAGATTAGAGATGAGGATGAAGGGTAATATTGATTTTTTTAAAAAATAGATGAGGAATAAATATGGCAAAAAAGAAATATAGAAATTGTAAATTTAATTGAAATGACTAAACACTGTTTAAATTTGTGAACCGGCCAAATACTCTGTTCAAAGAAAATACATTGTATGTTTGTATGTGTGTTTCTAATTATTGCTATTTATTCATATTTGTTCTCTTTTATTCTTTAAAGTTTAACAATTCATTCTTTATCTTAATATCTTTATATTTGTTTGGGGTTGCCTTTCTTCCCTTTCATCTTTTTTATTGTACAGCAATCTTTCTCCTCAAACCTACCACCTCTCTCTTTTTTTTCCTTCTTACTTTCTCTTTCCCCCCTCTTCTTCTCCTCCCTACTTCCTCTTCCTTTCTCCTTCTCCTCCTCTCTTCCTCCCTCTCTTACCCTCACTCCTACTCTAATTTCCCTTCTCTTCCTTCCTCCCTTCCCTTCCTTCCCTCTCTTCTCCTTTCTTCATCCCTCTCTATTGCTGTATCCTTTTGTGCATATGGATTACTCAGAGGGCTGAAAAAGTTATTTTTGACTGGTCCTTGCACTTTTGACCAGTCCTCGAACTTACAACTGTCCTCACATTTTACGTTTTTTGCCCTATCTTTTGCAGTTGTGAAATGAGTGACACTGTTGTTAAGAATGCTACAATGGGCATAAATGATGACCAGTCATAAGTGCGCGGACTGGTCAAAAGTGCGAAGACCTGTCAGAAATCACTTTTTTCAGCCCTCTGGGTAGTCCTTTTGTGCATATGGACTACTCAGAGGGCTGAAAAAATTATTTTTGACTGGTCCTCGCACTTTTGACTAGTCCTCGAACTTACGACTGTCCTCACATTTTACGTTTTTTGCCCTATCTTGTCACCATGGTGAAGAGAAGCAGTTGTGAAATGAGTGACATGGTTGTTAAGAATGCTGCACGGGCATAAATATGAGGATGGTCATAAGTGTGAGGACCAGTCAAAAGTGCGAGGACCTGTCAGAAATGACTTTTTTTCAGCCCTCTGAGTAGTCCCTATATACATAGCCATGGCCACCCGGTCACATGACCAGCTAGCCACGCCCACCCAGTCACATGACCTCCAAGCCACGCCCACAAAATAAGCCACGCTCACAGAACCGGTAGTAAAAAAATTTAGAACCCACCCTTGTTTGGACCTGGAATTTATTGCCTCTAATTCTAGAAATTCCATAAAAACATGATGGCTGATAGAGACAGATAAGAGTAACTTCCAATAATTGTCTGCAATTAAAAAAAAAAGTATTCTGGAAACAACTGAAATAGAGGATGCAAAAGGAGGTTATAAATGCTTTTGATAACACAGAATATCCTTTTAAATCTATCTGTTAGCTTTCATACAAGCCCAGCTGTAAATCTGAGCTCTCCAGACATTTAATCCCTTATTCAGGAATCGGCATACTTGGCAGAATGTTCATAGACTTGACTCAGCAGGATTAGTCTGTTCATTGCAGACAAGAGTGAAGGCATATTCACATAGAAATCTGCCCACTTCAGGACACCCAAACCACATTCGATATGTAAGGTCTAAGCTCCAAGGTTTAAGGGCCACACTTTTTCTTCTCTTGGCTGTTCTTTTGATTCCTTTGGAAGGCAGCTGATGTACATTGAAATAACAGTTGTTTTTAGCACAGGAACAACTGGTTCCTATCTTGCAACCTTATTCGTTATACTATAAGCCAGCAGACCTCTCTACATCTTTACTATGGCATATTTTGTAATACAGCTGTACCTTTTATATAAACAGCTATTTTCCTTTGGACTCTCAGCAATTTTACTGGAAAAATCCAGGTTCCATGAAAGAAGAATAAGAGCCCTTCGTCTACTTTCTGATTTTCTTAATTCAGTAACACCCGATGATTTAGTTTGATAGTGTGGTTGCATATGCAAATTAGAAGGGAGGAAAGTGGCAAGCAAGAATTCAGTACTACTACTGTGTTTCCCCAAAAATAAGACCTAACTGGAAAATAAGCCCTGGCATGATTTTTCAGGATGTTCGTAATATAAGCCCTACTCCCCAAAATAAGCTCCAGTTAATATCATTAGCCAGATGGACACATTGAGTACCTTATTTCCCTGAAAATAAGATCTAACTAAAAAAAATAAGCCCTAATTCGTCTTTTGAAGCAAAAGTTAATATAAGACCCAGTCTTATTTTCGGGGAAAAACCAGTATATTGCCTTATCATTTTTTTTATTTTGAAATCCTGCAGACATACTAATACACACACTTTCTACCACCACATTTGAAACTTTTATCTCCTATAGGCCTGGGGTATGTCCAACCATAAATCCTATTTAATTCTACTTGTTCTTATCCTATGGCTTCATCCTATTGTTTAGCAGACTTTGGGCTATATTTTGCAAGGACAAGAAAATAAGAGATACAGGCTTTTTTTAATTTTTGGCAGATTTCTCAACAAATATCACTTAAAAGTTTCACTTTGCCTGAAAGGCCAGTTTTCTTTCTTCTTTATTTTTATACCAGGTATGATTGGAGCCAATGTGAAAGGACATAACTTGCCCTGTGAAAATCAACCAATTACTTCTCGACTGGCTGTAATATGTGGGACATCATCATGCCACATGGCAGTAAGTTCCAACTAATTACCAACTGTGTACATTTAGCTGATGAAAAATGAACCTTTTAACACCTTTTAATTTCTGTTGTACTCTGTTTTGAATTGTGAGGATTTTGAAGCTATTGTTCCCTTCACAGGTTTATATATCATCATGAATTTGCTATAAAGAAGCAGCCATAATAATAGTAGACAATCAGTACTGTGGAAAAGGCATATAATATAAAAGCAGTGTTAAAAATTATTCTACTCTGACTTTAGCTGGGCATTATGAAATTATCATATTTTTCGGACTATAAGATGCTCCAGACTATAAGACACACATTAGAGGAGGAAAACAAGAAAAAAAAATCTGCCTCTGCCTCCCAGCATCCATTCAGTATTCATCTGGCTAGCATCCTTGCAGCAAACAGCAAACAGCCTAGTCAGCTTCAGCACATTGCTTGTCAGGGCTCCTCTCTGTTGCGCCCACCACCGGTCAACTGAGCTGAGTTGAGCTGCTGCCGCCAGGGAACGCTGGAGCCTTCGCTGCTGATTGGTGATTGGATTTGCCTCCCGGAATACCACTGATCAGCTGTTCTAGGTGGCAGGGATCTCCGCCAACCGTTCGCCACGGCCTGTTCACCGCCACAGCCCATTCGCTGCTACCTGTTCGCTGCTGCGCCCATTCACTGCGGCCTGTTCGCCGCCTGTTTGGCAGCGAACAGATGGCAGCGGCAGCAATAGGCAGCGGCGGCGATCCCCACCACCTAGAACAGCTGATTGGCGCCGCACCAACCCCCCTCCCCCCCGGCCTCAATATTCACTCTATTAAAACGCACAGACATTTCCACCCACTTTATGACGTCTTATAGTCCGAAAAATATGGTATACCTGTGACTTGGACCCTGAGTAACCCTTGATGAAGGTTGATGATGCTACTTTATAATGGAATATTCAGTGTCTTTAGAAAAGCCCCATCGACTTTTATCCCTTCCACCTCCTTACTTAATCAATATAAATCTTTCTTTCTTTGAGAGCTCTAATGATCTATAAAATTTTGAGACAGATTGTGGCTCCAAAAGAGGCAAGATAAGCCATTTTTGCTTCCATAATTTTCCTCAGTGAATTAGTGCGAAAGCTTTTCCCTGGAGTTTTAATTACAGCTCAGAGTGTCTCTTTTTAAAATTAATATTGTTAAGCCTGAAATCAATCAATTTTTGTGTCTAGCTTTTCTATCATTTTTTATTCATTTAGAAATTATTTATGTTAACTGAAACATTGGACAAAATTTAATAAAATTGATATATACGAAGCAAAAATGGTTAGGCGTACACATTCTCTACTAATTCTAGTGTAAACATTTTGTTATCTTTATATAAATTATATATGTGGTATAAGTTAGAATTTTCTAAACTGGTATTTGTAGTCACATATATATGTGTATGTTTGCATGCAGGAAAAAAGCTATAATAAGGCAACAATAGTCTAGTATCTTAGTATTCAATTATAAAGAAAATAATTTTGACCCAGCTATTTAGATATATGAGGTTTTGCATGAATTATAGTTCCTAACAAAGGAGAATTTGAGTCTACATGTGCCCTAGATAGTTTTGTGGTAGTGGGAAATTCTTTTGAACTCTTTTGAACTTAGTTTGGAATAAACCCAGGCCAAATAAATTCATCTGGAATCATTTTGTCGTCTTATCCCTTTTTCATCTTTCCTTTCTTATGGTCCCATCTCAAACTCATGAGGATAGTAAACAGGAGAGTTGGTAGCATTGAAGTTTTGGACTTGAGGCTTGAGTCTTTTAAGTACAAGTAGTCCTCGACTTACAACAGGTCATTTAGTGACTGTTCTAAGTTACAGCAGCACTGAAAAAAATGACTTATGACCGTTTTTCACAGTTACAACCTTTGCAGCATCCCCATGATCATGTGATCAAAATTCAGATGCTTGGCAACTGTTTCATACTTATGATCATTGCAGTGTCCTGGAGTCATGTGATCCCCTTTTGCAACCTTCTGACAAGCAAAGCAGGGGTGAGATGCTCCTGGTTCGTACCGGATCGCCCGATCCGGTAGCGATGGCGGCGGGTGGTTCAGAGAACCGGTAGCAAAAATCCCTGCGGCCCCCCCCCATGCCCAGCTGAGCCGCAGGATCATCAGAGGCTTTTTTTTTTTTTACTTTTAAAAGCATTTTTTCTACAACCTCTTCCGAAGAAAAAATGCGTTTAAAAGTTAAAAAAGAAAAGCCTCTGATGATCACGCGGCTCAGCTGGGATCATCCGAGGCTTTTCAAAGCATTTTTTTCTGCAACCTCTTGGCCGAAGAGGTGGTAAAAAAAATGCTTTGAAAAGTCTCTGGCAACTCCCAGCTGAGTTGCCTGATTGGCAGAGAAGCATTTTTTAAAATGCCTCTCTGATGATCCCAGCTGAGTTGCCTGATCGGCAGAGGCTTTTCAAAGCATTAGAAAAAACGCTTTGAAAAGTTAAAAAAAAAAAAAGTTGGCCACGCCCACCCAGTCACATAAGCCCCCCCCCCCAGCCATGCCCACAGAACCGGTAGTAACAAATTTTACATTTCACCCCTGAAGCAAAGTCAATGGGGAAACCAGCTTCACATAACAGTGTGTTACTAATTTAACAAGCGCAGTGATTCACTTAACAACTGTGGCAAGAAAAGTCGTAAAATGGGGCAAAACTCACTTAACAAATCTCTCACTTAGCAACATAAAATTTGGTCTCAGTTGTGGTTGTAAGTCAAGGACTACCTGTATACTGGCAAAAAACAAAGGGCAAAGTGTTTTGAGCATTTAAATACTGAGTGTTGCTCTAATAATATATCTATGTGACTGCTAAGAGTCAGCACTAAACATTTCCTTGGTAGCATGTACCATCATAATGAATTTCTCTTAAAGAAGGTTGTTTCATAGGGAAAAAAAAGAACAAAGTTTTCATTGGCACATGTTATCTATCACCTTATAATAGATAACTAGCATTGTGTAACAATTGCTATTGGTAAGGTTGCTGACTTGTTGTTCCAGGTGGACCACTAGAATTAATTGCATTGTCAGAATAGTCAGTATGGTAGTCAGCATAATTAATTAGTTTATGCATCATATTTACATAGCTATCTATGTCACAAATTTATGACTTCAGGAGTCAATACCTATGTCACAAATTTATGACTCCGGGAGTCAATAAAAAGGATAGTCATAAAAAGTAACAATTAAAAATTCAACAATTGAAAAAAATTATTTTTTTACGTACTTAATTTGCCTATATGTTTTAAATGTTACTAAAAATAGAATAAGACCTATTGCAGTAAGTCTACATCGTGATTAGCAAACTTACACATTGGCCCCCAAATGAATCAGTCCGCAATAATTGCTTACCCTGATCAATTCTCATGATATAAAGGAAGAATGGACTAAACAAGCCATAGCAGCACAGATGTAAACAGACTGGGATTTCCAAGATTTACAGCATTGATAATCTTCATTTTGCTGAAGGGCACAGTATGTGGTCTGGTGGGTTAAGCTTGTCCCAGAGTTCCTTTCTTTTCTACATAAGAAAGGGGAAAAATAGGATGGGATAGACAACACAGTGATGTCCCAAGGTTTTGGAGAACAGTAAGCTGACTCCTTGTGTAACGGAATACAGCAGTAGCTTGGTCTAGAAAGTAAAGCAGCTTAATAAACACAGAGATTCCAGTTATCAATATAGATTCTAAAATATATCTGGCTAAATTAATTGGTCCTTTGGTCTCCAGCGTCCAATCACAGAATTTCAAAGAACAAGGCCTAAAGAGCAAGTTTCAGTTATGTATAATTAATGTATGTAATATGTGGCTGGCTATCAATACAAAGTAGGTAATCAGAAATGTAAATAATGTACAGAAGTAAACTAAATAAAAGGGCATTTGTCAGTCATGGAGTTTTTTAAAAAAAATGGATGAAGGATGTAGGAAAACGTGTAGTAAATGTATTAATTTATAATATAAATTTATATAAATTAATCCTTTCATTTTTATTAGTTAAGCAGGCCTAGAAAATGAACTGGCAGACTTTAAACTGATTAGTCTGATCATATATCTGTGAGTTACGACATTGTTAGAAAATAATGTGAAGAATGTATGTATGTATTTGAGTTTTTGCCCATGAAAAGCAATAGCAGAGCAAAGTGTTTGGCTAAACAATAGTGATAATACAATATTTTTTGGACTTGTGCAGGGTTGGAATTCTGAATGCATGGGTATATTCACAAAATACAGATAGTCCTTGACTTATGACCACAATTGAATCCCAAATTTCTATTGCTAAGTGAGATGTTTATTAAATGAATTTTGCCCCATTTTACAACCTTTCTTGCCACAGTTTTTAAATGAACCACTGCAGTTGTTAAATTAGTAACACAAGTTGTTAAGTGAATCTGGCTTCCCCATTGACTTGGCTTATCAGAAGGTGGCAAAGGATGATCACATGACCCTGGGACACTGCAACCGTTATAAATATGGGTCAGTTGACAAATATTTTAATTCTGATCACGTGACCATGGGGATACTGCAATCGTCATAATGTAAAATGTTATCATAAGTCACTGTTTTTCCGCATTGTTGTAACTTTGAACAGTCACTAAACGAACTGTTGTAAATCGAAGACTACCTGTATTTTCAAAAAATATTCACATTTTACAACATAGCAACCAGACAGCATTCATTTATTAGACGGTCTTCTTAGGATAATTTTTATATTCTCCCACTGGGATGCGGAGTGGGTCAGAAGTGGGATGATCCAGCTCGTCTGGCCAATCACTGAGTCGGATAAACTTGGCCACGCCTACTCAGGCCTCCCTTCCTTCCAGTTTATTCGACTCAGTGGTTCTGACCAGTCGCATTCGCTGAGTCTCTCACTTCTGCAGATTTTGGAGATCGTGTGTGTGTTGGGGGCTTCTGCTGATCGCAAACGACTACCTCCGTTGCCTCTCGATCATCAGAGGGACGTGAGTGTGAAAGTTCCCTTCCGCCCCCATTCTTCTTCTTAGCGCTGTGTGTGCGGGCCATTTCAGTCCTCCTGGGCTGGAAACGCCGCCGCCGCGCTCCTCTGACAGCCGCCGACTTCAGCGCCCATCAGCTGAGGGGCGCGAAGATCGCGACGCTTCGGGAACCGCCGCCGGGGGTTCCTCTTCGCCGCCCCGTTCCGCTGTCAGTCTCCGCCTCAGCGTCGATCAGCTGGAGGTCGGAGAAGCCGCAGAAGCCGCTGCCTGCCCAAAGGCTTCGTTCCGGCTTGTGGCTGCCGCCGCTCTTCCCAGCGATCGGGGAAGACGGCGTTTTGAACTGCGCTGTTCCTGCCTTGGCGTGGGGGGTGTCTGACACTTCCCCGCCAATTTTCCGTGCCGCCATCTTTCCAGCCGTTAATTAGCCGCCATTTCCGCGCGCTTCTTTCATCGGCTGCTGGGACCTGCCTGATCTCCTTCCTTGGTGAGCTCTGCACTTGCCCTATATATATAAAAAAAAAAAAAAAAAAAAAAAAGACGATTGGAATAGGTCTGGGGTCCCTTTGTGGATTTTCGGTTATTTTAAAGAATATTTCAACTATTGGCGGCCATTTTGTCTGACCCTGGAGACTTGTTCCCGGGCAGCCATTTTATCTCTCAGCATAACAGTAATACAAAAAAAAAAAAAAAAAAAAATTTCCTTGGTGGTTGGATTGCAGCGAACTTCCTAATTTATCCTTGGTTTAGGATATCTGGGAAATTACAATGGATTATACTGCCTCTTTTCAAAATAATAATAATGATGATACTTACTGTTGTTCCTTTGTGTGCAGATTCCTGCTGTGACATATATTATCCATCGCTATGGCAGACCAGTCATCTTGCAAGATGGATTCTGGCCGTAAGGCCTCCTCTAAATCAAAACATACAAAAACGTCTCATCAGCATGATTCTGATCTGACTTCGCATACCCATGGAGATAAGCCAAACCCGGATGCCGGTCTTGATTCAGGGGTTGCAGAGGAGGCTGACTTGACCAGAGCCTTCTCTCCAGAACGCCAGGACAGCCTTCATGGCTCTCCAATTAGACAGGAGGGGGACCCCTTTGATTGCTCTATCCCTGTTCAGGATCCTCCACCAAGTAATCAACCTAAGTCAGAGCTGGAGAACCTTCCACAATCAGTTCAGATATTAATTGCCAGGGCCATTTCTCATGGCATCCAAGCGGGCATCAGAGAGCATCGCTCTGTCTCTCTTGTCTCTGAGAGCCTTCATTCCAGAAGATCAAGGGTGTCTCCTGATGCCAGTCTTACAGGGTCCCCTGATCACTCCCCTGTTAGATCTAGAGGCAGTGCTGATATAGAACTAGAGGATGAACCTCAAAGGGAAGTGGATTTATCGGATGACGAATCCACTGCTCCTGATGTGCCAGCCTTTACCGGCCTTTTCCCCCAGGGACTTTTTAAATCACTGCTTCACAAGGCCAAAGTCACCTCGGGCCTAGTTGACACTGATTCTGTCCCATCAACTTCTGCCGCTTCCTCCAGTCAAGGCATATTTTCTGAACCAGTAACTGAACAACTGTTTGTCCCAGCGCCAAAACTTTTCACTGATGTGGTTCGTAAACAATGGACTAATCCAACTTCTTTTCCTACTCCTAGTGGCTACGATCGTAGAAATTACAACATGGATCCTGTCCTGACTAGTCTTTTGCAGGTTCCCGAAGTCGATGGCCCTGTGGCAGCGCTTTCATCTTCGTCTCCTTTCATCTCAGGGGACACTTCTGAGGGTCTTAAGCCGGAAGACCGTAAGTTTGATTCTTCTTTCAAGAAGGCTCACCAGGCCTCAGCTTGGGCAATTCAGGCCGCTACTGCGGCCTCATTCTTTTCACGGTCATCTCTATTATGGCTCCAGCAGCTTCAGTCCCGCTTACCAGCCCAGGAGGCCAGAGTCCATCAGGACCTAAATAAGATAATAGCTGCCACTCAATTCACCTCGGATGCCACGTTAAATGCTGCCAAATTTGCCTCGCGGGCTATGGCTTCCTCAGTCACTTCCCGTCGCCTTTTGTGGCTTAAGCCTTGGCAAGCTGACCTCAAGGCCAAATGGCGTCTAGCTTCTACACCATACTCTGGGCCTAAATTATTTGGTGCTTCCCTTGAACCATTATTAGTGGAGGACAGGGACAAAAGGAAGGTCCTTCCTTCCATTACTAGACGAGCTGATCGCAGGGCTACCCCCTACTATCGCAGGCCCCCGGCCCGTAATTTTTTCCAGGAGGGCCCCAGTCAGAGACCTTACTCACAGGGTTCCTTTCGTCCCCAAGATAGAGGTTCCTACAGGGATAAATCCAAACCCTTTGCCCCTCAGAAACGGCCCTTTCGTGGAACTGGCGGACGTCAGTTCCGCCGCCAAAAGTGACTCCCGCTTGATAGCTCCCATTGGGGGGAGGTTGAGCCTGTTTCTCCCCGAATGGGCTCGCAGTACGACAGACCAATGGGTTCTTCATATCATCGAATTCGGCCTCCCATTGGAGTTCCTCTCCCGCCCTCCGAGCCGCTTCGTGCCTTGCCCTGTCTCCAGCTCCCTCAGCAAGCGGAATTTGATGGAGATCGCCATTCAGCATCTTCTGGAGATCAATGCTGTGGAGGACGTCCCTCGGGAGCAATGGAGGCAGGGATTTTACTCGATTCTTTTCGTGGTTCCGAAGCGCTCGGGGGGATGGAGGGCGATCCTAAATTTAAAATCCCTGAACACCCATTTAGTATACCGCAAGTTCAGGATGAGTACGCTCAAATCTATCCTGGAGGGAATAAGACCCGGAGACTTCCTAGCCTCAATCGATCTCTCCGAGGCGTACCTTCATATACCTATAGAGCCAGCTCACCGGCGGTACCTCAGGTTCAGCTACGCGGGGCGTCACCTACAATACCGGGCCCTTCCATTTGGCCTGGCATCGGCCCCGCGCAGTTTCACCAAGATTCTGGCAGCCTTGATAGCTCACCTGAGGTCCGTACCAATTCGAATTCAGGCTTATCTGGACGATATTTTAATACAAGCCTCGTCCTACGACAGAGCCAGAACCAATGTATTTCTGACATTGCAAATATTACAGAATCATGGGTTTCTAGTCAACGAGCCCAAGAGTCAGTTGGTCCCTCAACAGCGCATAAATCATCTAGGCGCAGTCATAGACACGCAGGTGGGACAGGTGTTCCTCTCCCAGGAGAGGAAGGACAGCCTCAGATCTCTGATTCGGCATCTGTTACAAGATCCGACAGCTCCCAAGCTAGAATTGTCCCGTCTCCTGGGGAAACTAGCCTCATGCACAGACATAGTTCCCTGGGCTCGGCTTCATGCCCGCAGCCTTCAATGGCTGCTACTCCCCTATCAGCGGGCAAGGACAGCAGCCTCCAAATCCAAGATCAGGGTCCCCCTGTCAGTACGCCGGTCTTTGCACTGGTGGCTATCCCCGGCTCTGGACAACGGATGCGTCTTCTTGGACACACATCCACTGATTATGACTACAGACGCCAGTCTGACGGGCTGGGGTGCGCACCTGGGTTCCCAGGTCGCTCAGGGGCGATGGTCCACGACAGAAGCAAGGTCAAGTATCAATCTTCTGGAACTCAGGGCCATCCGCTTAGCTCTTCTGGCCTTTCTTCAGACGGTGCAGGGACAACACATACTAGTGCTTACAGACAATGTGTCAGCAAAGGCACATGTCAACCGCCAAGGGGGGACAAGGTCCAGGACCTTGATGCAGGAGGCTCTTCTTCTGGGGAGGTGGGCGGAATCCCACCTTCAATCCCTCAAGGCGGATCACATCGCGGGGAAGGACAACCTTCAGGCGGACTATCTCAGCCGCACCACGATAGACGCATCAGAATGGCGCCTCAGCCCCGCTCTGTTTCGGGACATCTGTCTCCGGTTCGGCCAGCCACAGGTAGACCTCCTTGCATCCCCAGAGAACGCACAGCTACGCCGATTCTTCACGCGCTACCCATCGCGGGGGGCAGAGGACACAAACGCTCTCCGTTGCCCCTGGCCCCAGGAGCTACTCTATGCGTTCCCGCCGATCCCATTGATCCCGCGGGTCCTTCGCAGAATTGTGACCGAGAGAGCGGATGTGATCTTCATCGCTCCCTATTGGCCAAGAAGGCCATGGTTCTCCGACCTCGTAGCCCTCTCAACGACGGACCCTTGGCGGCTTCCTCCGGAGAAGGTGTCCCTCAGCCAAGGGACAATCCTACACCCAGAGCCCCAGTGGCTCAACCTAACCGCTTGGCGTTTGAAGGGCTGCTCTTGAGGGAAGCGAGGTACTCAGAAGATGTCATCCGGGTGATGCAGGCTGACAAGAAGGAGTCCACCATCAGACTCTACAACATCACGTGGAAGGTATTTATTTCGTGGTGCTCTGCGCGCGAAATTAACCCGTTGTCAGCTTCTGTTCCGCAGGTGTTGGAGTTCCTCCATGATGGCTACAGCAAGGGTCTAGCGCATAATACCCTCAAGCGGCATGTTGCAGCTCTCGCCACGGTGTTGTCTCCCAGGGACGGCGTGCCTCTGTCTCATCACCTTTCCATCCGGAGATTCCTACGTGGGGTACGAAATCTGCGTCCACCCGTGGTACACCGATATCCCACATGGGACTTGCCACATGTATTGTCAGCCTTGACAGGTCCACCCTTTGAACCTCTCCGGACTGCCTCCCTTAGATTTCTAACCATGAAAGTGGCTTTCCTGGTGGCCGTGACTTCAGCTCGCCGCATTTCTGAACTGGCAGCTCTATCAGTCAGGCCAGACTTATGTGTGATACACCCAGATAGGGTAATTCTTAGACTGGACCCGGCATTCGTGCCAAAAATTAACTCACGGTTCCATCGTGAACAGGAAGTGATCCTGCCTAACTTTTGCCCGAATCCATCTCACCCACTAGAACACAAATGGCGGACCCTTGATGTTCGCAGGGCTTTAAAAATATATATCTCTCGGACCGCACCCTCAAGACGCTCCGAAGCCCTATTTATTTCCTTTCAACCTTCATCTTTGGGATCCAAAGTTTCTTCTGCCACCATAGGGCGTTGGATCCGAGCCTGTATTTCCAAAGCTTATGACTCACGATCTCTCCCCATTCCACGTCATATTACGGCTCACTCCACACGGAGTGCAGCTACTACCGCTGCTTGGGCCACGCAGGCCTCCCTCGAGGAAATTTGCCGGGCAGCTACCTGGGCCTCTCCGGTTCCATTCATCAAGCATTACCGTTTGGACACCTTTGCCTCCGCTGAGGCAGCCTTCGGACGGAGAGTCCTCCAACAGGTTCACCTGGCGCCTCGACATCGACCTTCGCAGACCTCCCGCCCGACGAAGTAGCAAGCTTGGGTATGTCCCACTTCTGACCCACTCCGCATCCCAGTGGGAGAAGAGGCGTTGGACTTACCGTGAACGCTCTTTCTCCAGGGGATGCGGAGTGGGTCAGCCCCTCCCGTCTGCGATTTTCTCCTTTGTAATTTCTAGGCTTGAGACTGTTTTGCAGATCTGCCTTCGTCGAACAAACTGGAAGGAAGGGAGGCCTGAGTAGGCGTGGCCAAGTTTATCCGACTCAGTGATTGGCCAGACGAGCTGGATCATCCCACTTCTGACCCACTCCGCATCCCCTGGAGAAAGAGCGTTCACGGTAAGTCCAACGCCTCATTTCAGTGGGACCTTTGGGAGATGCAGAAGTATTGCTCTAAATAAATGTGAGGTTCAAAATGGATGCCTTACTTTTCTGTTTTTATTGTTAACAGATTATTCAAAGAAATCAAGTGGGACAGTGAGTCTAATGGAAATCGTAGTAGATTCTAGGAGGCCACTGGTGTCCATAGATACCAGTTATTTACCCCCAATTATAACTGGAACATTGTTATGATCGGAATTCCTATTAATGTTATTCATATCTGAAGCCATAATATTGTACACAACAACCTGAATACAAGACAACTGAACACGCTTTTAGGATTTCACTATAAATATGTTCCGGCCTTAAAATGTAATTTTCTTCCACCTTACTTTATTGTAACAAGCAATGCAATTTTCTATTGATGGAATCAATGAGAAATCTGGAGTGAATATTTGAAAGGCTTTTGGTTGAAGGACCCTTTTATCTGTACCTATTTATACTGGGCCAACGACATAGAGCAATTGTATATGTCTTTTTAATGAGATATATATGCAGCTGCAGTTGGTTGAAATTAACTGTACCTTTTTTTAATTAGGTCTATAAAAATGTAAGTTTATTATCCTCCATGTTTTTGTTAAAAAAAATCTTTCTATACATTTCTCCTTTGTATCCAGGGACCCTGAGGGCAATAGAGATGAATCATCAGGTTTAATTTAATGCAGTAGGAGAGAGACACCTGTGTGGTCAAGTTGGCATGAAACAGTGGCTTTGATCTACTTCAGGTGCACTGAGCCCCAACCAGCCAGCAACAATAATATCTTTGTGAGATGATCAGAGCAGAGAATGAAATAGAGTGGTGTGGGGGAAATGGCCTGAATGAAAATTCAAGGCTTTTCTTTGTTGTGGTTCTGGCAAGCGAAAAAGTCAACTGTCAGGAGAAATTCAGCAAACATAAAACAGGGTGAAAGTGCAATGGTCAAGTAATGGGCTTCTTTCAAAGAATCTTAACAAGAAAGCATTCAAGATAATTTGATGGGTTCCCATATTTTCCTACAAGTGTAGATGGGAAGTGCCATGGAAGGAGGAGAGAGAGAGAGAAAAAAAAAGATACAACGAGAAGTGTTGGAATTCTTAATCTGATAAATAGGAGAACTTTGGTAAGTTTATGTGCTTATAAAATTGTAATATGTACACTAGGTTAAAAAACAACAACAAATCTTGTTAAATCATGTAATCTACCATGTAGAGCCTTGGTAGTACAGTGGTCTAAGGCACCCTGTTATTAAGCTGGTTATTAAGACCAGCTGCCTGCAATTACTGCAGGTTCGAATCTCGCCAAAGCTCAAGGTTGACTCAGCCTTGGACCCAGTTGTGGGGGCAATAAGCTGACTTTGTATAAATATACAAAAGAATGAAGGCTATTGCTTAGCGCATTGTAAGCCACCCTGAGTCTCCGGAGAAGGGCGGCATATAAATCAAATTAAAAAAAAAAAAAACTAGCCAAAAAACCCTGCAAATTAAATAAAGGAAGGTTTTCAATTTATCCCAGTCATTAGGCTTTTAATCAATAAAAGGCATTCCCAAATTGATTACAGTTTACTAAGGAACCTTAAGATTGCTAAACAAATCTGGATTGCTCTGTTTGTGGAGACCAAAATAATTCTCTGTCTTTCGGAAAAAAGAAACAGGCTTGTGTCCCTCTCTCCCCTCCTGTTCTCCCATTTAACATTTCTATATTAGACTGACCCTGGTTGTTAAATTTTTATTAGCTGTAGGATGTGATGAAGGACTGATATGACTTATTTTTACCTTTCTGACATTGAAAAAAGGTGGTTTCTTATGCTGAGGTTGGAGAAAACATTATAACATTGGATATCTTTCTAAATTTAGAGACTGCTCTCTGATTTTAGAGGACAAAATCTGACCTAGTATGGCCCCTGAAAGAATGGGGTTAGAATGTCAAAATATGTGATCTATTTTTCTTTTGCAAAAGTCCCTTATGCCATAGAACACATGGTTAATTATTTTGTGATATTGCAATAGGGTATTTGTGCATGAAAAGGAAGCACAAAACCTCCTTCCAATCTTCCAATCCGGTTCAAACACTGATTTTTTTTAAATAAAAAAATTAGTATTCAACTAATACTGTGTTCAAGGAACCAAGGATGGTTATATGGAGTTAAATGTATTTTTCTTAGAACCATATAAATAGCTTTCATTTTCTCCTAATTTCCATATTGTTTATTGTTTATGTTCATACTTATGGTTTCTTCTAAGTGTGCATTTACAAAGTTCATGCTGACACAGGCAGAAAAGGACAATTGTTAAATCATGTAATTTGTGCAGGCACTCCACCCAGTTTCTGAATTAAGTCTGTGTTTTCAGTTTGGAGCTGATGACTTTTGGCCTGAAAATCTTGCAGTAACTTAATTTTCTCTGATTTTATCTTTTGGACTGTTAAAAGGTCCTCTTAAAGATCAACAGGATATAAGAACCGAGAGATTGCTTGGGTGAATCTGTGTATTATAAATATCCCCAAGGTTCTCAGTTTAGTTCAAAGGGATGTCCTTTGCCTGGTTTTGTTTATATCTTTTTAAAAAACAAACTCTTAGCAATTGTGCATATTCTGATTTGTTTGATTTCCCAGCGACTCACACAGTGCTCTTTTTGCTCCACAATATCCACCCAAGCTGCCAGCTTTGTTTACACAAATAGAGTCTGGAGCACGTTTTTCAGCCCTAGAGCTTGCACAGTACGTGTCTTTCCAGAACATCCTGGGGTGGAGACCGCAGAGGCATGCTGGCTCATAGTGTTCCTACAGGCTGATTTCTGTAATCTCAGTAGGAGCCAGACCAGCGAGTGGTTTTAGTATATGTTGGCTGCAATTTGATGGCAGAACATGCCACATTGCAAAAGCATCAGGCTTCTCAAATCATTGTTGCAACGGAGTTCTTGGCTGTGCTGGAAAATGTCCGCATAGAAAGGAAACACATCACAACATGCTGCTGAATTTGATTGCATTGTGGGTAGTCCCCCCGCCCTCCAGGGACCCACTCAAAATCTGCATGGTGGATTTTCATGTTGTATTATTCACTTACGTTGTATTATTCACTAGTTTTTATGTGAGGCAGTTTAAATGTGTGATCTCCAAGAGGACAGAGTCAAATGCCTGGAGCAAAGAATTTTTCAGCCAATTGGCCATTACCCAGTGATTCACAAAAGCAGCAATTTGCTGTCCTCCACTACATTAGTACAGAGGATGGTGGATGAAGTGAGAAGTGGTGCAGGAAAATGAAAACAACCCCTCCCCCAAAAAACTCATAAAAATAATGCAGAACCATGAAACTACAATTATACAAATCCCGGTTTTTCTCAGTATTCTGTCTAACATAATAGATGAACATTCAGATGTGACAGAACATTTTATAACTTAAACTATCCTGTAGTTATTTGTTCAATATAAAATATACATGAATATTATCACATTGCCAGTGCAGAGATAAAATGGTTTGATACTTAGCTGAGATAATTTTTTTCCTGTTAAAAAACCTGGTATAGAGAACATCTAGCATTAGACGCAAACATTTAATATATATATATATGTCTTCCCAAATATGGAAAGTTAACACAGATTTTTCTCATGAATAACACATTTAAAAAGGAAATCCTCATGGAGGATTAAATATGCATTACATATCCAAAGTATATCTTGTATTAAGCATATGCAGATGAAGTACTAGTTATAAATATGTCTTTTGTAGCAAATCCAGTCCCTTTGCACTTTGTATGTTTCCCCTCAGGAGGAAAACAGTACAGATCAGTGGTGGGATTCAGCCATTTCGCACCCCTTCAGGAGAACCGGTTGTTAACTTTCTGAGCAGTTTGGCAAACTGGTTGTTGGAAGAAATCATTAGGGCAGAGAACTGGTTGTTAAATTACTTGAATCCCACTACTGATACAGATAATCCTCAATTTACAACCATTCATTTAGTGACTGAAGTTACAATGGCACTGAAAAAAATGACTTGCAACCAGTCCTTGTGCTAACAACTGTCACAGCATCTCATATTGTATGGTCAAAATTTAGGCACTTGACAACTGGCATGTATTTTGGATGATTGCAGCATCCCAGGGTCATGTGATCACCATAAGAGCTGGGGTGGCGCAGTGGTTAGAATGCAGTACTGCAGGCTCACCAGGCTAAAGGTTGACTCGGCCTTCCATCCTTCTGAGGTTGGTAAAATGAGGACCCAGATTTTTTGGGGAAATATGCTGACACTGTAAACCGCTTAGGACTATAAAGCACTGTGAAGTGGTATATGAGTCTAAGTGCTATTGCTATTTGCAACCTTCCCACTGGCTCCTAACAAGCAAAATCAATGGGGGAAGTTAAGTGGATTCACTTAACGACTGCATGATTAATTTAACAATTATAATTATTTGCTTAACATCATGGCCAAAAAAGAAGTAAAATTAGGCACAATTCACTTAACAACAACCTTGCTTAGCAATGGCAATTCTGGTCCCAATTGTGGTTGTAAATTGATGACTACTTTTATATCTCTAGAGAACACAGGAGTAGTCAAACACATAGGTATCTTTTAGTTGTACTGTTTTCTTTCATTCCACTAAGTGGGAGCTGCCAGATGGCACTTGCTATATCTGTACTTGCCTTGTTCATGAAACAGGAACCCAGGCATAATCCATAATCACCTATTTACAGCTTTTCTGACTGCTGCTTCTGGCTTTTCTTTACACACATGCAGTGTACATGTATGTAATATAAAGATACAATAATGTGCAATTAATAGAAGCTCTGAGAGCTCTCCGTGTGGCAACTGTGTTAAACAGAGATTACTCTCAATGATGCATAGAGATTTCTGTTTGAAGGATCTACCTGACCTTTGAATGTTGTGCTGGTAAGCTACAGTCCATAAAGTAGATGGGACTTGGACGAAAAGTAGTTACAGCTACAGCAGTTTGACATATTATGGTTAAGACATTAAACACACACAGCGTTCTATTTTCTTTTTGTTCTGAAGTAATTGTCTATAAATTCATAAAAAATGGAAGAACTCAGGGCTCATTTATCCTAATAATTTCTCATATGTAGTGTTGTGTTATTATCTATATCCTGCTAAAACTCTCATTCCTGTAACCTTTAATTGGGTGAAACGGTGCATTATAGTTCAATAATTTTTGAATCAATGTATCTCAAATGGACTAACACCAGGGGTGGGTTCTACTTACCTTTACTACCAGTTTGCAATGGGATCGCACGCGTGTGCTCGCTTTGCTCGTGCGTGCAGATCATTGATGACATCCGGGGCAGTGGGCGGGGCCTCCCGCTGGTTTTACTACCAGTTCTTACGAACCGGTCTGAACCAGGGGCAACCCACCACTGACTAACACTATAGAATACATCCAAAATCCAGGACCCAAGAGAATGAATTTAGGGAAGTTGTAGCTGCTTGAGTACTTGTCAGGCTGCTGCTGCTTCAGCTCGTCTAGGCTGCTTCAGTGGTGACACAAAGTTCATTTTGTATGTTCCATATTAGTTTCCTAGCCATTCTCACAATCCCTCACTCCATCCCCTATGCATTTACCCATTTAACTGCCTACTGGGGAAGGGGAAGGAAGGGAGGAATAGGAAGGACCTCTGGACACATCTCCCCCCCTCGACTAGAACTAATACTTCTATCACAGAGTCTGTTTTGGTTGAAATACAGAGAAATATTTTAGAGTTGCAGTTAAAATGGTAACCAGGGGGGCCTTCGCACAGGTCAGTCTTGTACGCCAGTTGCGCCCGTTCCTAGACCGGGATGCCACGGTCACTCACGCCCTTGTTACCTCTAGGTTGGACTACTGTAACACCCTCTACATGGGGCTTCCCTTGGGATGTGTCCGGAGGCTTCAGCTAGTCCAAAATGCAGCCGCGCGGGTAGTTACGGGGGCGTCTAGATACTCCCGTGTAACACCTCTCCTGCGTGAGCTGCACTGGCTACCGGTGGCACTCCGGATACGTTTCAAGGTGCTGGTGCTCACCTATAAAGCCCTTCATGGCTTAGGCCCGGGGTACTTGCAGGACCATCTCCAGCTGTTCTCCCATCGTCCTGTGCGCTCTCACAGAGTCTGCCTCCTCAGGGTGCCGTCGGCCAAACAATGTCGGCTGACGACCCCCAGGGGGAGGGCATTCTCTGTGGGAGCCCCGACCCTCTGGAATGGATTGCCCACTGAGCTCAAGACAGCCCCCAACCTTCTTCCGTTGCGAGCTGAAGACGTGGCTCTTCCGCCAATTAAACTGATCCGTTTGGGGGTACACTGGTATAATTTTAAATCGTTTTTTAATTGGGTCACTGATTTTAATTTGGTATTGTATTGTGATTTGTATTGAAGTTGTCATTTTGTAAGCCACCTTGAGCCCCTAGGGAGAAAGGCGGCATATAAATCGCAATAAATAAATAAATAAATAAATAAATAAATAAATAAATAAATAAATACATACATACATACATACATACATACATACATACATACATACATGGCGCCAAATGTTCTTTTCCAAAGATCATTCATATTGCATTGTTAAAGATTTAGACTTGTTCAACTTTTAGATGATATACAAGTTGATTTACTTGTTTTTTCTTTTCCCTTTTTTCCTTTTTCTCCCTTTCCTCCCTTATTTTCCCATTGTTTTCATTTTCCTTTGTATTTTATAATTTGATAAACTAATAAAAACTGTCAACTTTAAAGAAAAAAGCCTGCAACCATCATATACACATGCCAATTGCAAAGCCTCCGAATTTTGATCACGTGACCATGGGGATCACATGACCATGGGGATGCTGCGATGGTCATAAGTGTGAAAAAAATGGTCATAAGTCACTTTTTTCAGTGCCGTTGAAACGTCAAATGGTCATTAAACGAATGGTTGTAAGTCAAGC
Organism: Pantherophis guttatus; assembly: GCF_059756535.1. Classification (NCBI taxonomy): domain Eukaryota; kingdom Metazoa; phylum Chordata; class Lepidosauria; order Squamata; family Colubridae; genus Pantherophis; species Pantherophis guttatus. The sequence goes on from NC_142065.1 coordinate 67,174,752, forward strand.
ATTACCTGTATATACACACTGCTTTCTGTAATGAAACCTTGTCTGCTAGTCTAGTCTCACTGATGAACAGAAAACTAAAACAGGTTGGAGCAGAAATACAATTTGTAGGTTAAAATCTTTGTTTGCTTAAGAGTGTGAAATTTCAGAATATTGTCATTTTTTTCCTACAAATTCACTGTTCGGATAGGCTCGATCATCTATTTATTCTTTTATTCCTAGAAATGGTAAAGATATTGCTATTTCTAAAATAATTTAGAAGTGGCGTTTTATTTTAAACACATTTATTATCCTGCTAAGGGACAGGGTGGCTCAGTGGCTAAGACATTGAGCTTGTCAATTGAAAGGTCGGCAGTTCAGTGGTTCAACTCCTAGTGTTGCGTAACGGGTGAGCTCCCGTTACTTGTCCCAGCTTCTGCCAACCTACCATTCGAAAGCACGTAAAAAATGCAAATAGAAAAATAGGGACCACCTTTGGTGGGACGGTAACAGCGTTCCGTGCACCTTTGGTGTTTAGTCATGCTGGCCACATGACCACAGAGACGTCTTCGGACAGTGCTGGCTCTTTGGCTTTGAAACGGAGATGAGCACTGCCCCCTAGAGTCGGGATCGACTAGCACATATGTGCGAGGGTAACCTTTACCTTTACTTTATTATCCTGGTAATATTTTACTTTTAAATACAATATATAAGCTCTCAGAAAAGCAAACCAGGTTGGAACAGAAATAAAACTTGCAGGCGAACCTCTTTGAAGGATGTTTTTTCTTAGTGTATTGAATTTCAGGTTATTGCCATTTTTTCTAATATATTAACCACATTGAGCATTTTAAAAATATAACTGCTTTCTAAAATCTATAAGAAATCTTCCTTCAACTCTGCTTTAAACCGGGCTGCTGCTGAATGCTGTAATTTGAGACGTGTTTTATGATGAGAGAGACAGTGGTTTTCCTTTTGTAGAGGATGGTCTATTGATTAGGAATCTGAACCTTTTCCAAACCTATGCCATGAACCTATTTCATTGGGAGCCTTTAACTGTACTTCCAGCATGGCTAATATAAATTGCTGGCAACTGTAAATCAACAGAATCTATTGGGGTACTGCTCTGTATCCTTGGTGGAATACTATTAAAAATACTGAATTCAGGTATTGGATGCATAATTGCATAGATGAACATACACATGAAGTACAAAACCTTTACTACTTAGATGCTGTAGATGCCAAATGTTTTATTTTTTTAAGCCACGATGTAGTGATGGGACAGAGTGCATTTTTCCAGTTTTAATATGTAATATTATTCCTCTTGAATATGAGCTCAATAATACATTAGGAATTTTCTAACTGTGGCATCATGCAACAACCAAAGATTTTAATATATCCACAAATCACTTACTTGCTTTATTTTTATCTGAGCTAATCTGTCTGAATAAGCCTGCTGGACATTTAAATAATAATCCAAAACTTTTAAAAAGCTTAGCATTACATTTATATGGAATATTAATTATATTGAAGGAGTGACTTGGTGGCTAGTGGTGAAGACACTCAATTTTCCACTCGGAAGGTTGAGAATTCAATCATAGATGGTGGCAGATGTTTCTCTCCTAGGGCGCAAAGAAAATTATCTGCTGTGAACTCCACGTAGCATCAGGAAAGGCATCTGGCCAGGGGTGAAATGCTCCCGGTTCGGACCGGATCCGGTAGCGATGGCGGCGGGTGGTTCGGAGAACTGGTAGCAAAAATCCCTGCCCCCCCCCATGCCCAGCTGAGCTGCAGGATCATCAGAGGCTTTTTTTTTTTTACTTTTAAAAGCATTTTTTCTACAACCTCTTCCGATGAAAAAATGCTTTTAAAAGTAAAAAACAAAAGCCTCTGAAGATTGCGCGGCTCAGCTGGATCGTCAGAGGCTTTTCAAAGCATTTTTTTCTGCAACCTCTTGGCTGAAGAGGTGGTAAAAAAAATGCCTTGAAAAGTCTCTGACAATCACAGCTGAGTTGCCTGATCGTCAGAGAGGCTTTTCAAGGCATTTTTTAAAAAGCCTCTCTGACGATCCCAGCTGAGTTGCCTGATCGGCAGAGGCTTTTCAAAGCATTAGAAAAAATCCTTTGAAAAGTTAAAAAAAAAAAAAGTTGGCCACGCCCACCAAGTCACATTACCCCCCCCCCCAACCAAACCACACACACAGAACCGGTAGTAACAAATTTTACATTTCACCCCTGCATCCGGCCAGTAAATGCTCAGTTCCTTTCAGTTACCCTGACTCTGCCTTGAATTAAGGAAATTAAGAGTTGGGGGAAAAAATATTTATACTGAAGATTTTATAGCTATCAAATAAGAAAACTATTCAATGGTTAGCACCATTTAAGATTCCAGTAAGTGGAATATTAGACAATCATTTTGATTCAATTTTAAAATGAAATATTTTAAAAATTGTATCTATTTCAAATGAAAGCAAATATATGTGTCCCAAGATAATGTTGCAGGATCCTATTTGGGTCAGTCACTGGAACTAGAGGTTTTGTCTTTCGAGCTTTCAGATTTCTGCTGGAGCCCATCTTCATAGAACTTCTCTCTAGCAGGGTGTGTATCTATTTAATGCATTTTATTTGTATATATTATGCTTTACCCTCTGGAGAATTCTATAGGAACACACTTTGAATAATATAGCTGTAATTTCCAAAATGGGAAATTGAAATGTTACAAAGTTTTAAAAAATGAAGATAAGGCATTAACAATAAACATATTAGGTTGCTAGAGTAGTTGTATACTACAAAGGAATACCTTATTTTTTTAAAAGTATCTTAATATAACATTACAAAAATTTCTGAATAGTATAAGGTCGCTTGTATCTGCAGTAATGTCTGTTGTAAATAGTGCATTACTTTGGAGTACAAAAAGCCATTTCAGTGCACAGTCTAAGACTGCCTGTAGAAACATACCCAGACAGCGCTTTGTGTTCATTTATCAAAGCTCTCTGCTTCGATTGCATTACAGGCGACATAGTAAATATTAGAGGGGCAAAGGTTATTCTGTATCCAGACAGTGCCATTAACTGAAATGATTTTTAAAAAATTGAACTGCGGGCCTTAAAATACAAAGCAAAAATGTTATTCAAAATTGTCAAACTCCAAAACATTAAAAGAAAATTTACAGATCTTGTCTTCTGTGAAACATTTGATATAAGCAGGAAATGACAGTATTGTTATTAGAAATATTCACAACTTAACTGAGCAAGTATTTCAAATGGATTTCATGAATGGCTATCCACCTGGTGTGAAATCTCCAAGGCCTTTCCATAAAGTCTACCATTGGATTTTTTTTTTGGAGAAGTGAAATCTGCATCTAGAGATCAGTAAATAAGTTTTACCAAATATACCAATGGCACAAAGTTATAAAAGCAGTTGTTAAATGTTGGTTTGTTGGTTTTGACAGTATTTTAGTCTATCTGGGTAATTCTGAATCTTGACTGTCTATGCCCCGATTAAGTATGAATTTAATGTTTTATGAAAATCTTGATGGGTGTAATTTTGGAAAGAGAGAATACCTAGGTGTAATTTACAAATCTTTTTAGCATAGCTGTTTGGAATATATGTTCAATTACTCAAAGGTATAAACAGAAAAGTAAAAGCTGGAAATCTACAATGTGGAGGGGATGGTTCATGCCAGAAGAAGGTTCTTAAAAGGTTTGTATCAAAAACTTAAAGGATTTGTAAAATATTTGACAGCTCGTTATTATTTCTGTGGTGCTGATTCTCTTTTTATGTGCATACATAAGTAAATTTATATTAATTGGATTTATATTAATTAGTGACCAGGTAAAATATTTCAAATCAGCACTTGCTTTTTAATGGAAATAAGAAGCACTGATAAAGACTCTAGCCAAGCTATTCCAGCAAATCTGGAGAACGGCACAATGGCCAACAGATTGGAAAAGATCAGTCTATATTCCAGTAACAAAAAATGAGATGCAACAAACTAAAGTATGCAAACTATCATACAATATTCTTACTGTCACATGCTAGCATAATAATATTTAGGAAGTGCTTTTATTTATATATTATTGCAATAAGAATGGTAAATAGAGAAGACTTTATTCATTCTTCCAAAGATACATTTAAATATATTTGAACCTATTTTTATTAGTAATAATGATGCCCCATTGAAAATTCATCCCAGAATGATTTTTATAACTTATTAGTAGTGTTTGCTATTGAAAACTATTGAAAACACATTTGCTATTTATTATTAATTAAATTTGTATACCGCCCTACTCCCGAAGGACTCAGGGCGGTGAACAGCCATAAAATAAAACATATAGATACAAAGTTTAAAATAGAGATAAAACAAATTAAATAAATTTGGCTGAACCATTTTAAAACCCCAATAATTTAAAACCAAGTTTAAAATTCCCATTTAAAAGAGGAAAATTTAGGTCAGGCCAGCTTGATGAAGTAGGAACGTCTTAAGTGCTCGACGGAAGATACGCAGATCCGGGATCCTCCGTATCTCCGGGGGGAGCTCGTTCCAGATAGTAGGTGCCCCCACAGAGAAGGCTCTCCCCCTGGGGTCTGCCAGTCGACATTGTTTGGCCGACAGCACCCGGAGGAGCCCCTCTCTATGGGAGCGTACTGGTCGGTGGGAGGCTATTGGTGGTAGCAGGCGGTCCCGCAAATAACCAGGTCCTAAGCCATGGAGCGCTCTGAAGGTGATAACAAAAAACCTTGAAGCGCACTCGGAAGACCACCGGGAGCCAGTGCAGCTCGCGCAGGAGAGGCGTTACATGGGAGCGCCACATCGCTCCCATCACCACTCACGCGGCCGCACTCTGCGCCAGTTGGAGCCTCCGAGTGCTCCTCAAGGGGAGCCCCATGTAGAGAGCATTACAATAGTCCAGACGGGAGGTGACGAGGGCATGAGTGACCGTACGTAACAAGTCCTGATCCAGAAAGGGACGCAACTGGCGAATCAGGCGGACCTGATGAAAAATCCTCCCGGTCACGGCCGTCAAGTGCTCTTCTAAAGACAGCCGTGAATCCAGGAGGACACCCAAGTTGCGGGCCCTTTCCGTGGGGGCCAATGATTCGCCCCCAATAGTCAGCAATGGCACCAGCTGACTATATCGGGACGTCGGAAACCACAGCCACTCAGTCTTGGATGGGTTGAGCCTGAGCCTGTTTCTCCCTATCCAGATCCATACGGCCTCCAGGCACTGGGACATCACTTCAAGGGCATCGTTGGGGTGGTCTGGGGTGGAGATGTACAGCTGGGTGTCATCAGCGTACTGATGGTACTCCACCCCGAAACCACGGATGATCTCGCCCAGCGGCTTTACATAAATGTTGAACAAAAGGGGCGAGAGGACCGATCTTTGTGGCACCCCACATATAAGGGGCCTCGGGGTTGACCTCTGCCCCCCTGTCAACACAGACTGCGACCGGTCGGAGAGAAAGGAGGAGAACCACCATAGTACGGTGCCTCCCATCCCCAACTCTTCCAACCGGTGCAGCATGATACCATGGTCGATGGTATCAAAAGCCGCTGAGAGATCTAATAGGACCAGGACAGAGGAACAACCTCTATCCCGAGCCCTCCAGAGATCATCCACCAACGCGACCAATGCCGTTTCCATGCTGTACCCAGGCCTGAAACCCGACTGGAACGGATCTAGATACGTTGTTTCATCCAGGTACTGGGGGAGCTGTCGCGCAACCACACTCTCAACAACCTTCACCACAAAGCGAAGGTTGGAGACTGGACGATAGTTAGCCAATATTGCCAGGTCCAAGGCTTCTTGAGGAGAGGTCTCACCACCGCCTCTTTCAAGGCGGTGGGAAAGACCCTCGCCCAATGAAGCATTTATAATCCCCTGGAGCCAGGCTCGCGTCACCTTCCGGGAAGCCAGCACTAACCAGGAGGGGCACGGGTCCAACAAACATGTGGTCGCGTTCAGTCTACCCAGAATCCTGTCCATGTCCTCAGGGGTCACAGGATCAAACTCATCCCAGATACCATTCTCAGGACCTGCCTCCGTCATACCCGCTGGATCTACCCAGTCGGAGTTCAGATCTTCCCGAATCTGAGTGATTTTGTCATACAGATACTGAACAAAATCCTCGGCTCTTCCCTCCAAGGGGTCCTCCCTCGCTTCCTGGTGGAGCAGGGAGCGGGTCACCCTAAACAGGGCAGCCGGGCGGTTATCTGATGATGCAATAAGAGCAGTGAAATGAGTGCATTTCGCTGCTTTTATCGCCACTAGGTAATTCTTAACATGAGATCTTACCAGTGTCCGGTCAGATTCAGTACGACTGGCTCTCCAACTACTCTCTAGGCGTCTTTTCCGGCACTTCATCTCCCTCAGCTCCTCAGTAAACCAAGGAGCCAGGTGAGATCGGCACTGGGTCAGAGGCCGCAAAGGCACGACTCGATCCAGAGCTCCAGCGGCCATCCTATCCCAGGCGGCCATTAGGTCTCCAGTCAAGGCGTGAGCCAGAACTTCGGGGATTGGCCCAAACTCCATCTGGAACCTATCAGGTTCCATCAGACGCCTGGGGCGGTACCATCTTATTGGTTCCGCCTCCCTGCGGCGGGGTGCAGCGGTTCGAAGGTCAAGCGAAGGAGAGAGTGATCCGACCATGACAAGGGCTCGATGACTATGTTCCCTATCTCGAGATCACTCAGCCACTGTCCAGAGACAAAAATCAAGTCCAGTGTGTTTCCCCCCGTGTGCGTAGGGCCATGAATTAGCTGGGTCAGATCCATAGCCGTCATGGAAGCCATGAACTCCTGAGCCACCTCAGACGTCTCACCCACAGATGGCAAGTTGAAATCCCCCATGACCATAAGTCTGGGGGTATCAACCGCCACCGCGGTGATAACGTTGAGTAGCTCAGGCAGGGCTGCTGCCACGTGGCAGGGAGCCAGGTACGTGATCAGCAAACCCATCTGAACCCCATGACCCCACTTCACAAGGAGGGTCTCACAACCGGCCGTCTGAGTAACAGTGGCCTCCCTCGGCCTAAGGCCTTCTCTAATAATAGCCGCTACTCCCCCGCCCCTCCCCTGTGACCTCGGCTGATGGAATGCCTGGAAGCCTGGTGGGCACATTTCTACCAGAGGGACCCCTCCCTCCGGGCCCAACCAGGTCTCCGTAATACCCGCCAGGTCCGCTCCCCCCTCCTGAACCAGATCACAAATGAGGGGGGAGCTATTGAAAACTATTATGAATAACTGCATATCAGTTCAGTTCAAGTTAACGGTTCAGTTATGGATTGCACTGGAAAAAAACATTTTTTTTGCAGATTCAGTACAATATTTTGCCTTATAATTATAATGCTGTTTTCTATCATGAAAGACAGCTTGATGTGAACAATTACATTAGGGTTATTAATGACAAGTTTGGGTGGCCCAAGCGCCATGTGATGGTATGAGCGCCCATCCTCGCCCCAGCTCCTGCTATCCTAGCAGTTCAAAAGCATGCAAATGCGAGTAGCTAAATAGGTACCACTTCAGTGGGAAGGTTAACAGTGCTCTGTGATGTCATGCTGGTCACATAGCCACAAAAATGTCTTGGGACAGCACTGGCTCATTGGCCTTGAAACGAAGATGAGCACCACCCCTATAGTTGGCAACAACTAGTGGAGTAAAATCTACAAGGACTCCTTTTTTTTTTAATGACAAGTTAGGAGTTTTCAACAAATATAAATTATTTTTATAAATACAGATTTTTTAAAAATACTGATAGCATTAATGAAATAGTTTCCAATGAACATGTCAACTGAAGATGCCCAGTGGTGAAATTCAGCCAGATCTATCTGGGTCGTGCGATCCAGTAGGGTCAGCGGTGGGAGGCTCTGCCCACCTGCATCATCATGTCCCATTTTTTACCCTCTGTGCATGCGTGGAGGAGACGCATGCGCTCACATTTGTGATCCGGTAGCTAAGGTAAGTGCATTTTACCCCTGAAGGTGCCCCTTTGTGTCCTTTAGTGCCAATTCCATTTGATGTGGGGAAAGATACAATAAGATAATTACTGCCTATATTACTAAACTACAAAACTTTACATTGCAAGAATCATTTGGAAAGCCCCCTCCCCACAACATGGCAGTATGAGAGACCTACAAATCAGAATTAAATGGGAGATGTACACATTCATAAGTATAGGGGATGGTTTGTTTCAAAAAGCTCTTGGGAAATTATGTTTGGCCTTTTATTCTCTGTATAGGGAACTCTTCCACTTTCAGGCAGACCTTTTTTCTCAGAAATGCCTCTTCTTCCTGCTTGTCCTGTTTTTCATAGATTATAATCTAGAGCACCGCTTTCATCTTATTCAGAAAGTGATGGGTTTATTTGCTATCTGTGCACAAATACGAGTTGAGCTTATTAGAAAGAAAAGAAGACCGTGCTTGCTTGTACATGTCTAAATTTAAACTTGTTTGATTTTATAAAGCTGTGATGATCTAGGGAAGATCACTTGATATAGCTTGAAGTGCTTTCTTGGTACTGTCATTTTTTTATATACAATTATACATTTATAAGGTGAAAAAATTTAGATGTTTCAATGTTTTCAAGTACTTTTGCAATTCACTCCTCAAGAGTTGACACTGAATTTTGGTTGGGCACACCAAGGTTGAATTGAGGACTGTATCTCATCCAGATGATTTATTCATAACAAACTGTGCCTTCTGGCAGTTGCATCACAGCTGAATACTGTTAAATTCGATTCATCATTTCATTTGTTTCTGATTGCTCTATAATGTTTACATATCTAACATATTAGTATAAATCTTGGAGGGAGTAGATTGAGGTTAAGTCCTCCCACATGGCTCTTTTTTCTTTTCTCAATCTTACTATAAGCATTGAACCTTCATAACAGTTGAAATATTCCAAACCAAGAGAGAAATATGTCCCTGGTTAATTCAGTGGTTTAAAATGGATTACAAATGAAGAACAGACAACCACAAAAACTACAGTGTTTTTCTTCAGATGTTTGAGGATGCTGTCATTCCAGTCAAAATAATAGTCAGAAGGGATAGGGAGGGTTTTAGATTTTTATCTTATACCTTTGAAAGGCATGTATCCCCTACATACACCACTTCAATTATATATTTTTATTGTAAAAGACAAAATGAAATAAGCCACTCTTCAATAATTGTTTATAATGTTCTTTGTGAACATTATTATTTCTTTGATTTATAAAATTTATAAGCATACTCTATTTATTTATCACATTTGTATAGCTGCCATCTTATGTAGTAACTCTGGGAAGTATATATAATAAAATAAGATACATAAAAATCATTAGAAAACCACAACTTAAAATATTAACAAAGGTAGAAGGCAAAATGGTGACGAAGTATACAAAGAGTGCCTCCATCATATAGCCTTCTAGCATCCACTCAATCATTGAATCCCCAAGCTAGTTGACAGAACCATGTTTAAGACTTTCCTTGGCAAGAAAGATGTTCCATATTAATCTAATTTGCCCAATTCCTAATTAGTCCAAAGTGAAATGGCTAATTTTTCTACGAATGCAGTATTGCATTTCATCACATACCAATTGTCTAATTTCTCCCATCCCACTTTTTTTCTAAATCTATTTGTTGTGTAGTAAGCTTTCAGGATAAAATTACCAAAATTTTATCTTTTAAAATCACATTTGAGGAGGGTAGATATTAAGTAGTTTTGAGAACCCATATTCATTTCTTGATCAAGTAGTTTTGAGAACAGGTATCAACTTGAAAACCCCTTTCAAAAAATTCTCACTTTATAACATGTCCACCAGATATGAAATTATGTTTCTTTATCTATCTCTCATCTCTAACAAACTGAAGAATTTTTCTACTATCAGGTGATAATCTAACAGGGTAATACCATGTATGAATAATTTTAGGGTGGTAATGGTTTATGATTAAATAGATTTTTTTTGCCTCCTTCCATTCCAGACTTCCCTTCCAAATTTACTTTTAAATCTGTCTTCCATATTTTTTCACCCAGATCTTAAGAATTTCCGATCTCATTTTCAAATAACAAATTATTTTTAATCTGACTTAGTTCTTTGCTATCCAATTTTAATTATTTTTCTGTGTTCCATTAAACTTTAGTTTTTCGTTCTGCATTTTTTTTTTTTTTACAGAAAAGTTCAAATACTATCAAAATCATTCCAACCAAGAAGGTAATTCCTTGCAGGAATAGATAATGCGATTATCCTAATAAAACTCCTGCAAGTGAAATGACCTCACTTTCTTGCATTTATTCTGTGCACTCTCACGTTCCCTACACTGAAATCAGATACAGAAAGATCAACAGCATAGTATCAGTATTACTGATTATAATAGTATCAATAGTAAAGATTAAAGACATGGAAAAAAAATAGGTGATCTTTTCTGCCATGTATGAAATAGACTATTTATATACTTGCTACTTTTTTCCTTACAAAAATCCTATATTTCCCAAAATTTTGTATTGATCTATTATTTTATTACTGTATTCTCTGAACTCACAAGTTTATAATATCTCTCTCTACTAAAGAAATTAAATATTGCAAATGATAGGTCTCATATACTGCATGGACAAGTTGCCCCCAAGTTTGAGGCAGCATATAAGTCAGGGTGGATAAAAATCAATGATTTTTTTTAAAAAAAATCAAAAAAATCAGATTTTTTTGATTTAAATTGGATTTTTTTGATTTAAATTGGATTTTTTTGATTTTTATCGAATTTATTTTAATAAAAAACTTTTGGGGTAAAAATCTATCGTAAGATAGTTTTCTATTTAAGATACATAAATAATTTAGTTTATTCAGCATGAAATGGAGCTTAGTTATGTAGCATGAGGCTGTATATTCTGCAACACTGGGACTATTGGTGAGTCAACAGTGGATCAAAGGAGTAGCAGAGATGACAGTTGCTCTTTAAAAATTATGATTTAAATCGAGTTGATTTAAATCAAGCCTTTGTACTAGTGATTTAAATCATGATTTAAATTGTGATTTAAATCAACTTGATTTAAATCAAATCCACCCTGATATAAGTGCATAAAAAAATAGAAAAATTTAAAAAATGTACAATACTGTTTCTCAAATGCACCTTCTAGGTACATAAGCACACATTATTGTCAATGGAATTGATTTCATTAGCTTTTACCAACCTGGTTTATACAGATGGCAATAATTCTCTGAAAAGCTGGCAGCATTGTACCTTACTAGTGCTTAGAGTGGGAGACCACTACGTGATTCCTGAACTGACAGATAGACTGGGAAATTAAAAGGAAAACCCAAGATAGTGTTAAACCAGGTCCATATAATTGACCATAAAGCTACAGAAATATGTGTAGTAAATTACTAAAAATTCAGTTTGGCCTGAAGAAGACTTTATCTTGTAGGTTGCTCGAACTATTCAGCTCAAATGAGACAGATATTTGTTCTTCCATTACAAACAAGTTTGCATTTGATGTGTAGCTGGGATTGATATCAGAAACTAAAGTCTGCCTTCCTTCCAGTACATTATACTTCCTTTTACATCTGAAGAGTTTTTAGAAATACTTGCGGCTGCTAGCCCTTCCCCCACCAACACTTCCAGTTGTTATCAGTGTTATGATTTTTCTTTGAAGGAAAGCCTCTCCTTGCTGGACTTTATTTTAATAACTACAGTTAATTTTTTTGTTGGATGAGAATTCATCATACATTTGAAAGAGTTTCCTTTTCCTTTGGTGCTTCAAATTGTTAAATTATAAGCCCTTCCCCCAAGTACATTCTAATTGTTGGAGATAAAACTGAAAAATACAAATGTCAGAATTCAAATCTTTTTTAAAAAAACAACAGAAAACTTAAAATTATAATTTGTAAAGAATATCTGTGGAAGAAAAAGAGCTCCATTGAAGGCACATGTTGCAGGCAAAAAAACAACACTGAAGAAAGTACAACAAAGAAAATGCTTACAACTGAGAAGTGTAATTAACACAGAGAGATTACTTATTGAGGATGAAAATTCAGTCAATAGAACAATTATGTATCATATTTCTGTTCCGTTTTTAAATGTCCCTTTGTTACTTTTTAATAAGAGAACAAATTTTAACTTGAAGGCCTAAAATGTAAAACTATGTTTAATTCACATATTTTAAGAATCCAAAATTATGTTTAATTATCAGTTAACTAATACCAGCAATTTAAATATATGAGCTTCTTAAAGCTTGACAGAATAGGATTTTCCAATAGAGAAAAGAATATACGAAGATTGCTGTGGTACCAGCGATAAAACATGTTAAATCAGTGCAGAATTTGATACAACTTTTTTTGAGGAGATATGGAGAATTGGCTGGTTTATGTTTTTAAGTTTAGTTACAGTTTCTCAGGCTTGAAGATGTTGGTCAAAAGTTTGTGTCTGTTAAGCCTGTTTCCATCTTGTCCATTTGGCTATTAAGATTTAGCAGAAAGGGGTGATAGAATGAGTCCAAGAAGTGATAAAAGAACTAATTACAGCAGAAAATAGTCTGTGATGAAAGATGAAGTGATGCCATAACACAGGATGGACTTGGAGGTATGACAAAATACTTTAGCAGGCAATGGCTACTCAGTTTTATATATTCTTGGAAAATGTGGATCATCTCTCCCCATTCCAGTTGAGTTTCAGGCTTGGTTTTGTCACTCAAGTACTCTTGACCATGCTAGCAAATGGCCTATTTTCAGGAAAAGACATAGAGAGTTATTCTCCATTAATCTTTTTGGATGTCTTGGTCACTTTGATTCCATCTACTATGATGTCCTGACTCTCTGGGGCCACTTACAGGTCTCAGAATTCATTAGCTCTGAGTCTGTATAAAACTGCTTCCCAATTGAAGGAAAAGGGACACAGCTGTACTCCAGGTTTCTTCTGTATCACCCAAGACCCAAGTGGCATCAGTAATCTGGAGTTCATTTGGCCAGTGTGTTTCTGGTTATGCTTTGCTGTGATCCTTCTTGAACAGCAATGGCTTGGTTTGACTGATGCTCTGATGTTTTGCATTGGATTAATGCAATATGCCTTTAAATATGACTCAGAAATTGTATCCGTTGTACAATTCAGCAGTGAAGTTATTACCCAGAGCTCCTTTCAGATTTAAGATAACATCTGTCCTAAAAGAAACACATTGCCTGCCTATGCACTGTCTACCAATAATACTTAAAAAATCTCAGAATGGCTGAGTCCCTTATTGTTCAGAACCATGAAACTTGAGCATGAATCTTTCTCAATGTGAACTTACTCAAATATTAAGATTTATAGGAAAAAAAAGTCTTTTAAGTGACCAATCACTGTCAGAGGTGTGTTCTCTATTGTGGCCACTTACTTTGGGATGCCTTTTCTGAAAGTCTGGATGGTACTGATATCTATCTTTCAATACTAGAGGAAGAACTTCATTCTCACATTCAAAGCTTAGTCACAACTATATATTTTTGTTTAATAATGCCTCTCGTTGTTGTATTTATAATTGTACATTTTAAATAAAATGTTTTAGTTACATTATTACTTATTGACTTGGTTTTACTGCTTCAGATTTCTTTTTTATGGTATATATTTTATTGTGAGGTCTTCAGAATAGCAGATAGGCTATAAATATTTAAAATAAAATAGAGCTTTGTGCCTGTCCCCGAGGAAGGTATTTGGCTGTCAGGAAATCTCAGATGGTTCTCACCAATTTCATTGTATGTTTTTTTTTTAAAAAAAAATGGATAGCATTGAAAGTGATTTTGCCATATTGAATGAGATGACAAAATATTGAATAAAATTGGAATACAAATACAATGTAGATACATTTAATACATTTAAGGATGTGGAAATATGTCCAAATACTGTTTGGGGTTTTGTTTTGTTTTTTGTTACACTAATTTACAAAGGTATATCAGACTCAACAAAAACACTTTCAAGAGCCTGCCAGCCCAAGACATTATAAAATGCTATAATATTTACATGTGTTGATTCTTAAAATTAAATTTGGATTAATAATCAAGCTGGTTCAGTATTTAACTCAAAATGTACCTCAAAAGATGGAATTATTGAAAGTAAAATGCAAAGAGGAGCTCAAATGCACCCAAACAGGCCACAAAATATGCCATTATGCATCAGTTCCTCAGTGTACATGTTGTAAATTAGATATGGCCAGGTTTAGTATTTCAGCATTCATTCACCTGGCAGATTTGGATTTACAACTTTGGGAAAAGATTCTGTTACTTAAAAGAGTTGTTGTAGGTGCTGATTTCATGAGTCTGCATGAAATCTCAATCTGTGGTATCTTTTATTGCTGCTTTTTATGCATACGTTTATATTCGTAGAATTTGAAACATGCACAGCCCTAATATTTAATAGCTATTTATCCCTTTCTGTTTGGGCCTCCCTTCTATGGAAGCCATTACTAATTGTGAGAATGGTAAATCTGCAGAATATATTTGCATGTAAAACCCTGGAGAAATCTATTGGAAAGAAGAAGTGGCCCTCTGCCAAATTCCAGGATTTTTAAAAGATCCCAGTAGAGTTTCTGGCAGGAGGAAAGAAAATCCTTGTACAGAGGAAAAGCTCCACACCCATTGTCTATGCTCAAGATGTACTAATGTGCAAACCTTAATTGCTCTGCAGATTTGTTGATAGTTTTTTGGAATGCATTCAAATGGTATTTCAGGAGTAAGATGATACGAACATCTGAGTGGGTAAGTGGAGATCAGCTAGTGGCAGAAATACCCTGGTAAATTATTGTGGGTATTCTTTAAAATATCAAGCTGGGCTGCAGATATTCAAAACCTGATGGTTTCCCAGCAGAACCAATTATAGTCTTTTAATTTGACTTTCCCTTTGAGGATTGGCAAAGACTCAGGTAGCTTTGGGAACAATGAACCAATCATTTATGGAATATGGCAAATAACGAGTTAGGTCATAAAATATTTAGACCTTCCTGGAGTTGTTCAGAAAAATACATTTTGGAAATTTTTGTGTTTGTGTTTATGTTCAGAGTTCTAGAGAGTAGAAAGGATTTTATATTTTATTCCACCTTCAGGTCACGTATTCTGGAAGTGTTGCAAATTGTATTTTTCCAGAGCTAGATTAAAAACAACTGCAAGTGACCAATAATTTTGGCACAATTCTAAAGTAAGGTGGCCAGTTATCATTATGTGCTTTTATTTATTCATTTTTTGGATAATTGTAAAAGAGGATTTGCAGTTGTCTCATTAACAATTGGGCTTCAAGTAACCTGTAAAAACTTGAAATATAGCTTATTTGGTTCATACCTTCTTATTTCCATTTGTACTCTATCCTTGGGGTAGTTAGTATCAGAACATCACACACACACACACACACACACACACACACACACAAAACAAGGTTCTTTGAGAAAAGTGGGAAAACTTTATTTGTTGTATTGGCAGAGAGAAGATGAGGTAAGAAATTTCCATAAAGTGTACACATGATGGTGCAGACATGTGTGCAAATTTGGAAGTAATCATAATCTCAAATATAAATGCAGTAGATTTTAGTTTAGTTAGGAATAATATTCCTTGATGATTGATCATGGTTGATAGACAACTCCAAAATCCCTGCTATTTTTTCCTAAATAAGAAAAATTGGGAATAGGAATATTGGTCAAGTATGATTGGGTACACACAGAATTTGTCTTCTTAAAGATAAATTTCTTTATCTTTAAATTGCCTGATGATCTCAACAGTTGATCAAATTGAACTATATATTTTGTAAATATGGCCAGGATGCTGCCATACATGCATTTTCTATCAACACTGAAATCTCCCAAACCTCTGATAGTTGTTACTGAGAAGATGCTGCAGTCTCAAGAACAATTATGTGCATTTTAGAGCAATTTCTCAAATTTCGGTCTTGCTTCTATCTTGCTTTTCTTTCTTTGCCACTAGTTTCCCTTTGGTGTCTTTGCTTGAGGCAAGGAATCATCTGTATGGTTCACGTACGTTTCCAGGCTTCTACTCATAAACTGTAACTTGGTAATGCTTGAACTCTTGCATAGCTAGAGTTAACTAGATTTACATTTTCTTTTCAGGTTAGCAAGTCTCCTGTATTTGTCCCTGGTGTTTGGGGACCCTATTATTCAGCAATGGTGCCAGGATTGTGGCTAAATGAAGGAGGTCAAAGTGTAACAGGGAAACTGGTAGGTCTAATTTTTAGTTCCATTTATCTTTATTTAAGCTTTATTTATCATTATCTTCACATTTCTTAAATGAAAACATGCAATATATTATATTATGTAATAATGGTTAGAATTATTGTATAATAATGGTTAGAATTATAAAGTTATGTGACAGCTCAAACTTCAAAATAATTTTACCATCTACATCAGATCCATAGTAAGTTTCTCTTAAGTCATGGGAGAGAGGGTGATAGCTATATTTATTCCTCAAATGCCATAGGAAGTACCGTAGATTTGCCTTATTCATGTTGCCATGAAATAGATTTCAGCTCTGGACTGAGTTCTATTTGCAAAAGAAAGATAAAAGAGAAACTACTCTCCTATTGTATCTTCTTAATATAGACACATATTTATCTATTACCTTATTTTTGTATACTGTCTTTCATGTGCTGCTGAAAGAAGCATATACATTTTTCAAGTAAATGAATATATTCATTAGTAAAGTTAAAGTTTGGATCTGGATCATTCATGCTTCGGTGACGGGATTTAAGGAATGAGTTTTAACTTTATTCACAGATATATTCATTTCAGTCATTGAGAGCTTCATTTTGTTTTGTTTTGTTTTTAAATGTGTTTGGGAATAGACGTTCTACTTATTTATTATTCATCATTAAATTTATATGTCTGGTATACCTTTGCTTACTGATTCATGTGCTGAATTTGAGAGCTTAGGAGAAATGCCTGCTCTTGAAGGGAACTGCAGTTTCCTAATAATGATCCCTCAAGAATCAAGTTTGAATCCTCCTGGATCTAGTATTAATGCTGGATAGCTACAGCATATAATGGAATGGAGGCCTCTTTGTCAGCTTTAGACAATAACCAACCATATTCTATTTGGAAGAAGAACACTTAATTTCAGTGATTGTTTTCTGGTAACCTTCAAGTTGGATTAGTGCAATTCATTTTTTTGCAGAACGGCCTAGAGAATGTAGGGATATGCCTCCTGAAGTTCCCATTTAAACTGTGTGAAACAACTATTGTAAGATATCAAAATAATAAATCTTAGATTCATCCTTCAGTTTATCCTCAGAACAAACTGTTAGTGGATTGGACTGAGAGAAAATGGCTGGCCTAAGTTTCCTGAGCTGCAGGACTGAGTAGAAATTTGAACTTATATCATCATCAGTTATAGTTCAAGATTAAATTTATTTTTATGTTTTAGACTGTCTGCACAATTCTATATATACCTACTGTAGCATATTCCAGACTCATACAATTCAACAGAACTTATAGTTCTGAGATGTGAATAGAAATAATAATATGCTGCATATTTCAAGTATGCAGACATAAAATTCATATACATATTGACAATTAATGTTAAGGGACTTATAAACAATATATTAGGGAACAATATTGTTCCCCGATCTTGGGCACAAATCAAAAGTCATTCTGTTGAAGATTTGGGGCCTTAATCACATTTCACAATTACAGCAGTAATTGCTGTAGTTTGAATTACCCTGTACAAAAAGACAATGTAAGGGTTAATTGTAGTAAGGCCTTACTTTATTAATAAATTGACAACTTAATATTCAGTGCTTATTTTTCTGCATATTGGCAGAGTGCACAGTTGCTGAAACAAATCGGTCACCCAGGTAATCATATTTCAAAAATATAAAACTATCTTCAATCAAAAAGCAATTTTTTTTTTCATTTTCTTTTCTTTTCTTAAGATAGAGCATATTGTCCAAGGACATGCTGCTTTCCCAGAACTACAAACAAAATCTGAAGCCAGGTCAGGTCATAAACCTTATTTCTTCTTCATTTATTATTCTGTTTAGAAATTTCTTTTTTGGCTGTAATATAGAAAAACCAGTTAGCCAGAATCTTCCAGCTTCATTTGGGATGTGAGTTGGGCTGTGTCTCATATTTACATATCTGTCCAAACTTCTTTATCCTCCTTATTTTAGCATACATTTTTAATACACCTGAGTAATGAGTCACATGTCTGTTTCTGAGATACTGTCATCAACAGAAGTTGATTTTCTGTGGTCATCACAGACTTGTAAAATAATTTTTGTGAGTGCCCGGACAACAGTTCAGCTTAGTTTTCACATGCTTCATTTCAGTGTTTAAATATGCATTTATCTTTGCAAAATTCCTACCAAAATCCCATCTTTTAATAATTTTCAGTGAGATGATCATATAAAGAATTTAATCTTATAACAAAACAGTTATAAAGCTCTTACAATAATATAATACTATACTACATTGCTTAACGCATTGTAAGCCGCCCTGAGTCTCCGGAGAAGGGCGGCATATAAATTAAAGCAAATATATATATATATATATATATATATATATATATATATATATATATATATATGTGTGTGTGTGTGTGTGTGTGTGTGTGTGTGTGTGTGTGTGTGTGTGTGTATGTATATGTATATATATATATATATGTATATATATATATATATTTATATGTACATATATATATGTATATATATATATATATAAAACTTACATAAACTTACATATATATATATATATATATATATATATATGTTTATATATATGTTTATATATATATAACTGTACACACACACACATATATATATGTGTGGAAATATATATACTTATATATATAAGTAATGGAAAGTTAATTGAGACTTAAAAACACTCACACTCATTCTTATGAGTGATGTCTCCTAGCCCCTCCTTCTCAAAAAATTAAATAGAATCTTGGATTCTTTGCCACTAAATGGTGGTCATCACTAATCAAAAGGGATATACTCTGGTATTTATCTTGTTTATCTCACAGAAAAGAAAGTTTTTAGCTTTTACACAAGAGGAAGAACTCAGTGAAAGTCTCTTAATAATCAGACAAAAGCATTTGGCATACTTTTGAACCATTCCATACAGATCCCCCAATTTTAACCCAGTCATCAATGATTCTTCAGTCTCTCACAATAACTTTTTTACTTCGGAAATAATAGCTCACTTTATATCTTAACAATTTCAATTTTTTATAGACTAAGAAATAAATCAAACAAACACACTTTCCTATTTTGTAACAAATAATTTGTTCGGTGTATGCCATCAACTAGCAGATATGTCTGGTGTGCTTATATGCATTCGGGATATGTATTTAAGTTTTGAATTGAAAACTTGAAATATTTTTTAAAAGTCTAATTTATGTAGCAGTTTTGGAAATATGAATTAGATCAGTTCAGTTAAATATGTGCTCCAAATAAAATTATTTCCACCCAAGTGTAAAGGCTACTGCTCTAGAGAGAAGACCAAGTGAAAATAAGGAAGGAAAAGAGATATTACCTCATACCGGTATGTTAACCATTATGCAGGTTTTTAGGGAGGGGAACTTAATGGAACAGAGTAGTGGACTTTTAAAAATATGAGTTAGAGACAATATATATGTTTGATGATTGTTATCTCTACAATTTTCAGTTTTGACGTCAGGATCTCTGTTTTCTACCACACTGAAAATAAATTGATCCTCCCCTATAATACCAGAAAATTCAGTTTATTCTTAATTAAAATGTGATTTTGTAAAGCTGGACAGAGATGAGTTCTGATTATTTATTTATTTATTTATTTTTCAAATTTATATGCCGCCCTTCTCCCGTAGGACTCGGGGTGGCTCATAAAATAAAAACAATACAACAATCCAAGTGCTAAAATTAGTCAATTAAAAACCCCAGACAATTAAAAAACCTCGCGGCAGATCAAGGAATTTGCTGAAAAAGCCATGTCTTCAGCTCGGCGCGGAAAGTATGAGGTCAGGGGCCGTCCGGAGCCCGGTGGGTAACCCATTCAACCCATTCAAGAGGGTTGGTGCGGCCACAGAGAACGTCCTCATCCTGGTTTAAATTAAAGATTTAAATTAAAGATTTACACAATGTTACATTACAGAAGGACACTCATTTTACTATACAATATATGCTATGAGAGAGCTAGTTTGGTATAGTGGTTAAGGCCCCAAGCTAGAAAGTGGGAGACTGTGAGTTCTAGTCCTGCCTTAGGCGCACAGGCAGCTGGGTGACCTTGGCCAGTTACATTCTTTCTGGGAAGAAGACAATGGCAAATGGGGTTGGCCACTTAATAAAGATGCCATGTGATAGTGAGGTGATGTTTCATTGATTTTACCACATTTAAGGATTTTATGTTTATTTTGTTGTAAATGCTTGCGAGTCTTTGTAGAATCAGTGGTGGCATATAAATATGACAGACATTTGTTTATATATTCTGAACATCAAGTAATTAGGTTAAACAGAGAGAATTATATAGATAAATACATGAGATTTTAATACCTTTTAAAGCACCTGAACCCCAGGCGTCAACAGGTCAAGGCAATCTCCAGATAAAATAATACTGGAATAAAAAAAAAGATCAAAATAAGAACTTTGTTTGGGACAAGCTATACGAACAACCAATTTTTATGGCCACATACCATCCTTGTTTCTTTATTTTCATAATATTTAAATTGAACAGTGAGCTACACACACAAATAATCATTTCAGAGGGTAATACCATATCTTCTGTTTTCATTTCCCATAATAGATGTTTCATTTTTTTCAATATAATCTTAGTAGGAAACCATTCTTGTATTCTACTCTCTACGTTCCTTTTTGTCCTGTAGTTCTTTTTCCATTTTTTTTCCAGTGGCCAAAATTGTACAAATGAAGTAATATAAAAAAATTAAAATTAATGCAATTTAAATAATTAATAGCTACATTAGCACAATCACTAATGCAGTCTTACACAAGCATTTCTTTGCAAACCATGCACTTATTTTGCACCAAATGAGATTTCATTGTTTGAGCGCATGTCTCCCAAAGAATACATTTTTTGCTAATTTTCTTTAATATATCTTTTGAAGACGTAGAAGAAATCTTTAAAAATATTGTATATTTTTATGGATGTATTTGCGTTGCCAATTGATGTTACAGAACATTTAATCACTGGTGTATAGCTTTAATATTAAGTTTATTCTTTAAACAAGAATAAACTTCTTTATTTATCAAATTTAGAAATCATCCATCTCCCTCACAAAGATGTGTTTGCCTGCAGCTAACACATAGGATTGTTTTGACCTGAGAAGTGGTTCCAAAACCATTTTACCATCTCATTCAAGTTCAAACAATTGACTAAAGAGCCAGTTTGGTGTACTGATTAAGGCACTAGGCTAGAAAGCAAAAGACTGTAAGTTTAAGTCCCACCTTAGTCATGAAGCCAGCTGGATAACTTTGGGCCAGTCCATCTCTCTCAGCTCAACCTACTCATAGGGTTGTTATTAGAGAGAAAATAGGACAAATAGGCATTGGATATGTTTGCTGCTGCCTTGAGTTGTTTCTAAAAATAATAAAGGCTGAAATAAATAAATACCTTCATCCAGAAAAAGTTTATTTTTGGAATACTTAATGTATATTCTAGATGACTTTGTGGACTATTACAGCTCCATGACTCAATTTCTTATGAAATATATTTAAATTGCCATGTTCTCTGTTTAAAATATTGTGCTACGTCACTGCAGCCTGCTTTTCGTTATCTTTCTTCTTGTCCTCTTTCATTGAACAATTATGTTGGGCAACACAGCAAAAATGAGAATGAAATAATTCTGTGAAAGAATGTTAACAACTTTCAAACGGTGACTCTCCCTCTCCCCCCCATATATCACATTAATATAATACAATGTTTTTTTAAAAAAAACTTTAAATATATGAATAATGAAGTAAAATTAGCTATTTTAATGTGTTCCAAGTTTACTTCATTTTGAATGGTACCATCCAATAGCAAACACATGGTAAGACCTAATTGAAACAACGTGCAGCTGAATACTTAAATGTAGAATATAAATATACAGCTGCAAGCAGGTCAGAAGTCAGAGTAGTAAACACATGCCAAATTCCCACAGGGAACTCGTTAATGCATGGCTGAATAGACATGCTGGGGCTAAATGAATATCACTATTTAGACCTCCAGAACGGAGACATTGATTAATCAGTTATAATTAGATGGAGATGCTATTTTGGCCAATTTCTCTGCAGATGGAAAGTCCTCAATACTTTGATATAGAAGTAAAACCAATCACAAAAATTAGAAAGCTGCTCAAAAGGTTTTTAGACATGTATAAAGTGGCAAGAGCAAGTTCCATTGGCATGTCAGTGCAGGCATTACGAGACTAGATGGCTGTTCCAGTTGATTTCAGTGAGATTTGGCATGTTTTGCTTTCTTTGGCTTTCAGCCTCTGGGTGCATACTGGAGAAAGTTAAGCACACTTAAGTTCCACTTGAAATTAATGAAATTAAATCCAATGCACATTATCTGGATAGCCTCCAAGCCTTCAGTAGATGAGGCTGTGGAATTTGCATTGTGCCTGCTAAATATCCCGACTCGCATGAGTATTTCACCATTTAATTTCTCTGTTAAAGTTGTATATATAAATCACATGCATTTATATGTGATTTCACATATAAATCACTTGTTCTCGTGTGATCTCACAAAGTACACTTCTTTCTTCATGAAAGAAAGTCGTTCTCATCTTCCAAAAAAAAAAAAAAAAAATCAGACCTAGGAAACTACAGACCAATCAACCTAACATCAATACCTGGGAAAATAGTGGAAAAGATCATCAAAAAAAAGATCTGCGAACATCTAGAAACAAATAAAGTTATAACCAAAAGCCAGCACAGGTTTGTTAAAAACAGATCATGCCAAACCAACCTTATTTCATTCTTTGACAAAATGTCTAAATAAGTAGACCAGCAAAATTCTGTGGACATAATATACTTAAGACTTCAGCAAGGCATTCGACAAAGTAGACCACAACCTACTTCTTGGTATGCTAGAAAAATGTAGGATAGACGGCATCACCAGCAGATGGATTTGTAACTGGCTGACAAACTGTACTCAACGAGTCATCCTTAACGGTACTACATCTACATGGAGGGAAATAAGCAGTGGAGTACCACAAGGTTCTGTCTTAGGCCCAATACTGTTCAGTACCTTCATAAATGACTTAGATGAGGGAAAAAGAAGGGGAATTCATCAAGTTTGCAGATGAACTAAGCTGGCAGGAATAGCCAATACCCCAGAAGACAAGCTCAGGATCCAAAAAGATCTTGACAGATTTGAACAATGGGCCCTATTCAACAAAATAAAATTTAATGTGGAGAAAAGCAAGGTTTTACATTTAGGCAGGAAAACCAAAGATACAAGTACAGATTAGGCAAAATCTGGTTCAAAAACAGTAACTGAGAGAGAGACCTTGAAGTCCTAGTGGATGATCACTTAAGTTTGAGCCAGCAGTGTGCTGCAGCAGTCAGAAAAGCTAATACAATCCTTGGTTGTATAAAACAGAGGCATAGAATAAAAATCATGTGAAGTAAGTATTAGTGTCGCTTTATAAAGCCTTAGTAAGGCCACACCTGGAATACTACATCCAGTTTTGGTTACCACATTACAAAAAAGATGTCGAGGCTTTGGAAAAAGTGCAAAGAAGAGCAGCTAAGATGATTAAATTCCTGGTGACAAAAACATGAAGAACGGTTGCAGAATTTCGGTTTGTCTAGTCTAGAGAAAAGAAAGACTAGGGGGGACATGATAGCAGTATTATATTATTAAAGAGGTTGCCACAAAGAGGAGGGGGTCAACTTGTGCAGTACTGCAGCTACTTCAGCTGACTGCTAGTTCAGCAGATCAGCGGATCAAATCTCACCGGCTCAAGGTTGACTCAGCCTTCCATCCTTTCGAGGTGGGTAAAACGAGGACCCAGATTGTTGGGGGCAATATGCTATTTAGTATACTGTCTTTGGTGTAAGCCGCCCAGAGTCCTCGGAGAGTGGGCGGCATAGAAATATGAATAATAAAATAAATAATAATAAATAATAAACTTATTTTCCAAAGCACCAGAGGACAGGACAAGAAACAATTGATGGAAACTAATTAAGGAGAGAAGCAACCTGGAATTAACAGTGAGGACAATGAAGCAGTGGAACAGCTTTCCATCAGAAGTTGTGGGTGCTTCATCACTGGAGGTTTTTAAGAAGAGACTGGACAGTCACTTGTCTGAAATGGTTTAGGGTCTCCTGCTTGAGCAGGGAGTTGGACTAGAAGACCTGCAAAGTCCCTTCCAGCTCTATTCTAATTGTACAAAGATAGCAGTCCTTAAACTTCTAGCAGGATAGTTTCTGAATAGATATCAATATAAAATGTCATTAAGACTCAGTTAACCTTTTGCAATTTGAGAATCTAATTCTGAACAAGACTTGGTGACAGCAAACTGTGTTTTAGCATTATAATGCAGTTTACTTTCTTGATGGTATGGTATTGAAATTATGTCCCAATACTGCTTCAGACCTCTGTATAAACCCTATAGATCACGTACAGGTAGTCCTCGACTTACGACATATTCTCTTTCCTCATTCCTTTACAGTTTCATATTGCAAGCCTTTCCTAATTTGTGTATCACTTATTAGCAGTCCAAATCATGCAATATGTTCAGAGAATAACCTTTCTCCCCCAGCTCAGTTCACTCCCCCCTTTTTTTCATTTGTTTTTCTTGCAGAGCTCAAAGTATATATACATACTTGAATGGTCACCTGGATCTGATTAAGAAATCTTTGCCTGTGGGTTTGCTCACTGTTGATTTACATGTTTGGCCAGATTTCCATGGCAACCGATCTCCCCTTGCAGATTTGACTCTAAAGGGCATGGTAAGAAACAGTCTGTTGTTGTAAAAGGGTGAAAACAGAATAATCGTATAAAATAAGACCATGAAATTAGCATTTTTATTTTTATTTTTTTAGCAATTTTATTTGAAAATTCTACAGAATGGTTTTCCTGAAATGATTGTTGACATCCTAACTGAAAAAAGATGAAAAAACAAAATAAAACAAAAGTTATATGTAATTCTATTATCATTAAAATATAATGGGGTACATTTTTTAACCTATACATGTAAAACTTTTGTTGCTATTTTTTAATTTTGCGTAGTTTTATATGATTTTATAGGATTACCTAAAGTTTGTAGGGGTTTGATAAGCAACAAATTCCAAAATATAATTGCTACTGAATATAACAGCAAAAATGCAATTAAAGACATAGAAGAATATGATATGTCTACAGAGACAAGAGGCTGTTTTGTGAGGCTACACAGGGTGGGAAGTATATATAGCAAGTCTATGTGAAACATCGGAAAAGCTTTATTGGGCATATGAAGATTTGGACAAAGAGAGAGAATTTCATCCTGGTAAAAAACATGAATTTCAGTATAAAACTGTTGAGCCACTGTATTTTTTACTAATATATGGATCCAAACCTCATCTGCCAGTTTTTTTCTGTACTCAAGCATTTCCATTTACAAGCATTACCCTTTCACAAACGCCTAGCTTCTGGAGATTGGGCAACCATTTGTCTGGAATGGTATATGGTCTCCTTCTCAAGCAGGGGGTTGGGCTAGAAGACTTCCAAGGTCCCTTCCAGTCCTGCTATTCTATGTTATTCTATGTTCTACTTTCCACAAAAATTATTTTCTGCATCAAAGTTGAATGCTATGTTTGTGGCACATAAGCAGAGATGGGTTTCAGCAGATTCTGACCAGTTCTGGAGAACCGGTAGCAGAATTTTTGAGTAGTTCGGAGAACCGGTAAATACCACCTCAGACTGGTCCCGCCCCTATCTATTCTCTGTCTCTGGAGTTCCAGCTGATTGGGAGGAAATGGGAATTTTGCACTAACCTTCCCCTGCCACGCCCACCAAACCACGCCAAAGCCATGCCACGCCCACTAAGCCACACCCACACAACCGGTAGTAAAAATTTTTGAAACCCACCACTACCCATAAGGGCCCATACTTGAAGAGACATATGATAGGGTACATGAATTTTCAAATATTTTTGTTGTACTTACTCTCCAGTATTCAAAACATAGCAAAAAAGTGATGTTTATCAAGTCACTTGTTAGACTGGATTCAATCTCATGGTCCACATATTGAAACCTAAAGATGCTTTTTAGATGGCATTAATTCTTTTGCTTTTGGGATAACTGCTGATTTTTATTTATGTTTATGCTGGTTTCATGGGAAAATGCATAGTGCTTGATGTTAAACTGAAACTTGCATCAAAAATAAGCAAGGGGAAATGCTAACTGATTTCCTTCAAAATACATTAAATTGATATCTCTCTCAGTTTTCAGTTCTCCATTCACAAAAAAAGACAAGTATATTTACTGTACCCTCTATGTAGCCCGGTATCTCTGTTGTCCCCTTGCAACTGGCATTCAGAAGCATTATTTTTCCAACTTAGAAGTAACAATAAATCCTCAAGATGAATGCCTTTTTAAAGACCTGTATTCTTAAATTTATCCAATCCAAGCAATTCAAGCTAGAGGTTATTTCCAGACCATATGATAATGAAATCCATAAATTACTTCTGTGATACAATTTATTAAAATCTTCTCTTGGAAAAGAAATTAGTAAGTACAAAAATGTTCTTGTTCCTTTCAGGTAGTGGGACTGACACTGTCTCAAAGTCTTGATGATCTTGCTCTTATTTATCTAGCTACAGTTCAAGCCATTGCGGTAAGTTGAGTAAATTTTCCCTAAGATTTTAGAGAAGCTTTCTTTTCTTGGGGTCATAATATGTTGGGTTTTTTTTACAGCAAATGACTATTGAAATTCTTAGGACTATTTGTGAGTGGAGAAACTGAAACAATTTATCTACAGTTTAATATTAACAATACTATAGCATTGAGGGTCTTTTTCTTTTTGTTGTGGCTGCAAATGGTGGCATCGATATGTGGCAACTGCAATTTTTTAAAAAAAAACAAAGAGGAAAGTACAAAAAGAACATAAATTTCAAACAAGCTTACATTTGTGTTTATGTTGTCTCCACTCCAAATCTGTCTTCCTTGTGGTTAATCCCCATATTAAACTGTCCTGTTCAACGGCAAATTTCATTTGGTTGAGAGATATGGAGTGCAACGATGAGTTGGTTATGTCACAAACAGTAGTGTGTACTATTGGCACTATTGATTGATATGTTGTACTTGAATTTTTAGGAGGCAGCCTTCTTCTACATCTAGAAAGCAGGTTTTTCTACCTCAGGCCAAGAATTTAGGAGCTAAAAATTATAAGAAACCTATTTTACTTACTTTTCAAGATACTGTTGCATATGAGTAGTTCAGTTTTTATAACCAGGATAATTTCAGGGGCCATTTTATTTTTCCCATTCAACAAATGGCAAGAGGGAAAGGAATGTAGGAGGCACATACTATTAGCAGGTAGTAATTAATTAGATTTTGCTTTTCCTTTTCCTTGTGGAATAGAGTGGCACCTGATCCTGTGATCTTCCAGTACTTTTCTAATATTTGTTATTATGCACAAAATGATATAGCTATCCTTAGTAAGGTGGGTAACTTGAAATGGCTGAGCAAATACAAATGTACTTTTTAAGTAGAAAGCTATTTGAAGTTACAACTGCCAAAACATCTTAGGGAGACATTTACGCGAGCGAGATTCGAACAGCTTGACACAATGGTCAGGTATGAGAGATTCCATTCTATACTCTACAATGAGCGTCTCTGCATTTGCGAAGCGACAGAAGTAGAAGACCTGGCTCACATCCTATTTGATTGTTGTTTGTATAAGGGGGTGAGAGACAGGTACCTTGGTCTATATACCAAACGAATGACCCATTGGGATCCCCATATCAAAACAACTTACTTTATGAGTGGCCAGAACCTAAAAATAACATTTAACACAGCACAGTACTTAAACAAAATGGTTCGGTTGAGATCTGCATACGTGGGACTGATTGGGATAGATTGTAAGGGTGACACTGAAATATAATTTTATGTCATTTTATTCTATTTTACATATTTATGTATTAAATTATATTGTATCTTATCTTATAGCTATTGTATTTTGTCCGACTCTTATTTTAAATTATTTGTTATACATAATATTTCTAAATAACTTAAAAAAAAAGACATTCCAGGATATGGTGCATGGCAAGGATTAGAAATATAGATTTCTGGCTATTGGCTTTTTGCTGGAACATCAAACTGTACTAATTTGGACCCAGTTCAAAATAAAGTTTTTTTAACAAAAAAAAAAAAGGCCCCAAGTAATGCCATAGATGTCCTATGGGGTCTGTTGGGGACTGGATGGGATGAAATGGACTTTGACTCAACCCTTGCAAGACGGATTAGCTGTGGATATTTGGATCCTCCAGATACAAGGATTTCCATCTTTGGTTTTGGATGGGGTGGCACTGCCCCAAACAGGTGCACAGTCTGGGTGGACCTTCTGGACTCCTGCACAAAGAGCAGGCGGCAGTCGTATCCAGGAGGGCCTTTGCACACCTTTGGGGTGTGTGCCAATTATGCCCATTCCTGGACCGGGAGGCCCTGCTCACAGTAACTCACAACATTTTAACCATCAGATTAGACTACTGTATCACACTCTCCATTGGGCTGTCCTTGAAGACCATTTCGAAACTTCAATTGGTGCTGAATGCAGCCATATGGGTTTTAACTGGTGCCAGATATATGGCACATGTAATACCATTCCTGCGTGATGAGCTGCACTGGTTACCATTGTAACCATTCTAGATGCAATTCAAGGTACTGGTGGTTACCTGTAAAGTCCTACATGGCTAGGAACCTGAGGGATCGCCTTTTTCAAAGAGTTTCTACCCATCCAATTAGATCAGTTGGACATGGGCATGCTGCAGTCTCGTCAGTCAAAGAATGTCAGCTGACAAGCAGTAGAAGACAAGCTTTTTCTGCAGCCTCTCCTGCTCTGTGGAACATCCTCCCTTCGGAGATTAGAATGTCCCCAACCCCGTTAGCCTTCCATAAAGCTTTAAAGACCTGATTGTGCTCCCAAGCCTGGGGTGCTACATGTGCAAGGACCCCACCTCCTGACCAGTGGTGGGATCCTCCCGGTTTATCAACCAGTTTGGTGATCGTGTGACTTGCACACGCATGCGCAGTTTCAAGAAACGCTGCACGTGCGTGTACAGTTTCAAGGAATTGTCACTTCCTGGTTTCATCGGAGGAGTAACACAGCTGATTCGCACGACAATCTGCTCTACCGCGCGAATCAGCTGAGAAGATAAAGGTTGGAAAATGGCACGTGGGCTCATCTGAACATTGGGGTGAACCAGTCCGCTCCCAGCTGATTGTTGGAGCTATTGGTTCACCCAAACCAGTCCGAACTGATAGAATCCCACCCCTGCTCCTGGCTGTATTATTAAAGGCCAGATATCTTGCTTTTGTATGCACTTTGAATTAAACATTTTAATGTTTTTACTATTTTACTCAGTAAAATTTTACTGATTTTTTTACTATTTTATTGTTTTAAAATGTTAATTGTAATATATGTTTTGAATTGCGAGCTGCCTACAGTCATTTGCTGAGATGGGCGGATATAGAAATCAAATCAAATCAAATCAATAAATATGCAAGCTCTGAGATCACAATCTTAAATTTATGTAATATTCCACCTTCTAAATAATGTTCTCTCTTCCCAAAATTCCTGTCTCAACAATATAATGTAGTGCTTTCCACTGTTGCTCTTATATAGTCTATTCCAAGTCACAACAACATGACATATATCATGAATTTTGTAATTGTCATTAGTTGTGACGTCATTTGCTTCGTCTTCCTCATATGTGGACTTTTATAATTGATACAACCTATAGATATAGATATCTATAAAATCTGCTATGGAGTTTTCGTTTATCATAGTCAAATAGCTTCTGTTTTTTTCTAGAGTGTTCCACAATATTACTTTGCTCAGTTTAGCAATGAGACCAATTTCTTGAAATCCATTTGCACAGTTTTAACACTTCCCTAGACACAAACAACAGTGGTGGGTTGTTACCGGTTTGCCCTGGTTCAGGCAAACCTGTAGCAGCAGCGGCGGGAGGCTACGCCCATCCACCCGGATGTTATCAAATATGATCTGCGCATGCGTAGAAGCTTCTGCGCATGCGCAGACAGGGCGCGCACACAAGCAAAGTGAGCATGCGTGCGCAAGCAAACCGGTAGCACAGATAAGTGAAACCCATCCCTGACAAACAGGATTAATTTTTATATAGTTAGAAAGTATATTTGCTAATTTTATTATTACTGTTCTTTGATAGTACAACAGTGGTATACTTTCATGCCACTCTTTTTGATTTAAAAATGCAAATCATTTCTCAGAAAATGAGAACTACTAACATTATTTTGTTAAAGACTACAACTTCTTTGCCAAACAAGCACTGTGGCATTATTTTATGCTAATGAGGTGGAAGTTTTCTCAGTTGGGTATCCTGGGAAATGCATCTATTATTATTCAAGTGTTTCTTTATACTAGATTCTATTGTGCTTTGAAATTAAACTCGCTGGTCCTCCTGTGTTATTTTTACAGAGGTAATGCATATATATAATGTACACACAATAATGTGTGTGGGGGAGATTATTACTCACCGAAATACTTAACTGGTTCTTAGTTCTGGAACAACTAAAACAACAATAACAAAAAAAAAAAAAAACCAATGGATCAGGGCCTGCTATTTTCTGTAAAATTCAGAAAATATTACTTTTAATGCTTAAGGGTATTTTGGAAATATAACTTGCTTGGAAATTAGTCACTATTTTATAGAAATCAAGATATTACAGTCACAATATATTAACTTACAACTATACAACTGCATATTAGGTGTGTTGTTCACATGCATTAAATAAAATACATATAAAGGATATAAAGTTTTATTGAGGATAAAACATATGAAGAACAGATGCAGGAACTGGGTATGTCTAGTTTAATGAAAAGAAGGACTAGGGGTGACATGATAGCAGTGTTCTGATGTCTCAGGGGTTGCCACAAAGAAGAGGGAGTCAAACTATTCTCCAAAGCACCTGAGGGTAGAACAAGAAGCAATAGGTGGAAACTAATCCAGGAGAAAAGTAACCTGGAATTAAGGAGAAATTTCCTGGCATTTGCATATCTCTTAGTTTGCATGGTTTTCCTTATACAGGTAATCCTTGACTGAAAACAGTTTGTTCAGTTTTAGGACTGAAAAAAGTGGCTTATGACTGTTTTTTACACTTATGATCATTGCAGCCTTCCCATGGTCATGTGATCAAATTTCAGATGCTTGGCAACTGATTCATATTTATGATGGTTGCAGTGTCCCAGGGTCATGTGATTCCCTTTTGCGACCTTCTGACAAGCAAAGTCAATGTAGAAGCCAGATTCACTTAACAGCTGTGTAATTAAATTAACAACTGTAGTGATTCATTTAACAACTGTGGCAAAAAAGTTTATAAATTGGGCAAAACTCACTTAACAAATGCCTCTCTTAACAACAGAAATGTTGGGCTCAATTGTGATCATAAGTCAAGGACTACCCATAGTAATGTAGTAAGATACTGAATCTATATTAATTATATTGATGTTAATTCAAAAAAATGAGTTAGTTTCACCTTAGACTTTGCTGTGACCTTTTTCAGGCAAACATAATGATATTTTTACTGCAGAGAAGAAAAACAGAATAACTAGTTTTGAGATGGGGAAAAGGTTATTTTGTGTGTGTTGGGGGGATATTATAAATATTAACTTCAATTAATGTTACAGATATCTAGATAAATATGAATTGTAGGAATTCTGAAAAATATCCACAGTGCTCTCAAGTGGTAAAATTGCAGTAGTTAAGAATAAAACTATTAACAAACTCAAAGCAAGACACAATTTTTAAAAGTGAATACCTGTCCCTTAGTAATGAAAATAATGAGCATAGGATAGTTTTCCTCAGTCTGATGATCTCCAGAAGAGTTGGATTACATTTCGCATCATCCACATCTAATACAGTAATTAACATATTGTGTGTCATTAATTGTACCGTGCCTTTCATTTAGGTACCCTTGCTAATGTTAGAAGTTTGCCAGAACTACCTATCTTACATCAAAATTCCCGTGAAACTTTATCAGGATGAAATAAACAATTGAAGCTTAACTCTGCTTTTCTTAAATATCCTGGCGAAGTCTGTACAGGCATTTGCAGTACATTGTAAATCTTACAATGAACTTTGGCCATGCTTCAGAAGATGTTCAGTGTTAAATGCTGAGGGAATTCTTTAGCATTATGAGTTTGGCACAGGGTAGATTTGGCAGTAATGTTACTTTTGAGGTTTTTATTTTCTTTCAGTTGACATCCAAAAACCAATTTTAAATACACAGTTAGTGTTCAAAGGGTTTCTCTGCATGAGCTGGAAATGTGAAACAAAAATCCCTAAACCCATTTAAACGTTTATTTCTATTGTTTTAATTTTATTTTACTTTTTCAGAAGGTAAGTCAAAGGTTAGAGTTGAAAAAAGTGCTCTTGATCAGAGCTATTATAACTAAATTGGTTTCTAAACAAAAACGTAATAAAAACATGGATATAAAACAGAGATAAAAAATATGATTGCTGTATGTTTAACAATGTTAATTCCTGCATTTCTTCAACTATTCGTGAATGAGGAAGAGGATATACTTCTGTGTATGTTTTTCTTATAAACTAATGTCTGTCTTACAATTAATCTGGAGGCGTAGATAGACAATTTAATGTCAAAAGCAGAAAACTTAGAAATGGAACATTATAGTCACTGTTGATCCTAGCTTTTTAAAAACTCTTCTTTCTCATCAGTGGAAATAACTATGGCTTTTCAGCTTTTCAAAGAAACCATTTTACCTGTAGCACTTTTTGTTAATAGATATTTCTTTATGTTCTGTTGCATTTAAGTTGGGAACCAGATATATCGTAGAAACAATGCAAGTCGCAGGGCATCATATCAACACTCTCTTTATGTGTGGTGGTCTGAGCAAGAATCCTCTCTTTGTCCAAATGCATGCAGACATCATTGGTAAGTTTCAGAATACAGCGAAAGAAATGAGCACTAAACTGAGTCTAGCATTCCTGTTCCTTGGCTGAAGAAATTGCAGGGTGAATATTATGACACGTTCATAACAATAATCAGCAAACAAGTCATAACTTAATCTTTCTGATACAGATATAGACCCCTGACTTGTAACTAAACTAAACTATTTGTTTAGTGACTATTCGAAGTTACAATGGCACTGAAAAAAGTGACTTATGTTTTTCATACTTACGACCATTAGCAGCATCCCCATGGTGATGTGATCAAAAGTTGGATGCTTGGCAACTGACATATATTCATGATGGTTGCAGTGTCCTGGAATCATGTGATTATTTGACAACTTAACAGGGCAACTTAACAGTAACAGAGTTGGAAGGGACCTTGGAGGTCATCTAGTCCAACCCCCTGCTCACGCAGGAGACCTGTACAAGAGATTTGAACCGCTGAACTGTCGACCTTTCTGATCAACAAGCTCAATGTCTTAGCCACTGAGCCACCTAGTTAGGCCACCTAGTCAGACAAGCAAAGTCAATGGGGAAGCCAGATTCATTTAACAATCCTGTAACTAACTTAACAACTGCAGTGACTCATTTAACAACTGTGGAAAGAATGGTAATAAAATGGAGCAAAGCTCACTTAAGAACTGTCTTACTTAGCAACAGAAATTTGGGGCTCAATTGTGATCATAAGTCATGAAGTACCTGTAGATTGGGATTCTGCAGTTGTACATTTTACCTTTCCTGGTTAATATTAATAGTATCTCAGTGTTTCATTAGAAAAGTTAAAATCATTAAGCTGAACCACAGCTAGATGCAAGAAGGATGGATCAAAAATTTTCAGTGAAAAAAGGGGCACTGTTGCATTTGACTCTCAAAAAATCTGAGAAGAGCCAAATAATAGCAAAGCCTACATTTTGTAATAATCTTCAGGATTTATCCTTTTAAATTGTTCTGATAGGCATGGCAATAATTATAAATCGTGCTGAAATGGATGAATTAGCCTGATTCAATCAAAAACAAATTCCAGTGTTCCTATATAAAGATAAGTAAATACACCAATTGAAAAGGTTCATAGTACACACCATTGTGAAATAATATTTCTGGTGCTGCCCAGAAATAACAGTTGTATTTTTCTGATGGATTATTTCTCAATTATTGGTTGAAAGTAAATGAATAATTTTAATTTTTCAAGTAACTTAATCATGTAAACCGTGTGTTGTAGGATTTAATATGTCTATTGATTCAAAGTAGGCAAGGAGTTGCATTTAATTCATAATATTCAGTGGTGTGCTAGCATTTGCCATTTATCAAATACTAAGGATACATAAAATTGGCACATTTTAAATCGGAAGAAGATGTCAGGAAATTCATTTTTTCTGGTCAAAATGTCAATAGCATTTAAAGCCAATTGCCTGTCTATAAGAGGAGATCCTAATTCATCTAACTTGTCATTTACGCGTGAGTATTTTTGGATATATCTTGTGGTTAAAAAGAATATATACTTCACCTGTGGAAAATGTATTTCTACAGTTCTAAAAGGTTGGGATTAAAAGCAAACCCTGAACCATATGAGCCCTTTATTCTTCAGAGGAACCAATATGGTTTAGATCAAGTCTAAAGCTTGGGCTCTGGGTATTTTGCTTTTAGATTTGCATCTCTTCAACATCAAACCAGGAATTGAGATCAAAATCAGCATTAAGTAATTACATTTCTTGAAAGCAGAAAAAGTGAACCAAATGATACAAGGTCTTGACCTGGGCTAGATATGCACAACAGGCTGTTGCCTCAGTGGCCTTTTCTATTTGTCCAATGTGATTTTATCAAGTGCACACCTTTTTCCTTATCTAATTCAAATAGCTTTGAAACCAAGAGCTCCTTTCTGATGTCTAAAATTAAAGATCTATTAATAGATAATTCTGATTAAATTTTAAACTGGAGTCCTTTGACTGTATCTAATAGCCAAGCAGAACATTGGACAAAGAGGCCTTTCTGCAGCTTAGGAATTTTTCCTGATTGTAGGAACTGTGATTGACATAGGATGTCAGAGTTCATCTGACTAAAATGCTCTTAGTTCTCTTGCCCTCATTAAAATCTATCTGATAAAATAGTTAACATTCCTTTATCAATCCCCTATTCTTCCAGGGAAATACTGAATATATTACTGTTAAATTCAAGTACCCATTAGCCAATTATACGGGCTACCAGTAGATAATTTCATAGACCATTTAAAAGCCTCAGATTCATATTGTACAGAGGGCAAGATGAATACATTCTTTGTTTGAAGGCACTTACAATGATGTGAAACATAAGCACCAAGTAAATTAAAAAATTAAATTTAAAGCACGACAGCTATAAAGTCAGTTTATAAATTAGTCCCTCCACAAGTTTACACAATTGTATTTTATCAAAATATTTTTTGCCATGGAAAATCTACTAATTTCATCTATGTATCCTATTTATCTCTAAAAGGTAAAGGTTCCCCTCGCACATATGTGCTAGTCGTTCCTGACTCTAGGGGGCAGTGCTCATCTCTGTTTCAAAGCCGAAGAGCCAGCACTGTCCGAAGACCTCTCCATGGTCATGACTAAATGCCGAAGGCGCACAGAACGTTGTTACCTTCCCATCAAGGGTGATCCCTGTTTTTTCTACCAGCATTTTTTTACGTGCTTTCGAACTGCTAGGTTGGCAGAAGCTGGGACAAGTAACGGGAGCTCACCCTGTTATGTGGCACTAGGGATTCGAACTGCTGAACTGCCGACCTTTCGATCGACAAACTCAGCGTATTAGCCATGAGCCACCACATTTCTTAATGCTGCCCTTGACTGTTTCCACATTGAATTTGGCTTGCGTTTAATGCTTAGGGGACACCAAGAAGATCATACCAAGAAGCTATATTAGCCTTTAAAAAGAAGAAACTGTTTTAATACTTCAGGGAGAGATGTTTCTTACATGCTTCATACCTCAGGCCCTTTAACTGATCTGTTGTCTTTGCCCAGGCATGCCTGTTGTTCTAGCCCAAGAAGTGGAGTCTGTGCTAATGGGTGCTGCTATTCTTGGAGCCTGTGCTTCTAAAGACTTTGCTTCCCTGCAGGTATGTAATCACAGAAGGTTCAAGCTGAATACAACAACTTGAACTCTGTTTTGCTTTGTTCCACCTCAGGCATGTTATAATTTAGAAGGGGAGAAAATGCAGGTTTTCATCATTACAAAAGCCAGTGGTTTTAGCCAAATTTTCTGTTTACGGGTGGGTTGGTTGGTTGGTTGGTTAAGGTTAAGTAAGGACACAGAGCATACAAGTGCTGTATAATATGGCCTAGTCATTCAAGATAGAGAAATTCAGCATGGAATTGGAATTAATTTTTATTGTTGAGACAATGAGCACTTAATTTACTTTTAAAGCTAGAGTTTTGATGCATCATTAGCAAATACTGATTTCTGCACTGGGAAATTAGTAGACATTTCTAATTTATGAAGTGTTGACACATATCACTGAGTTAATATGCAGTGTACTAAATTATGTAGGTTGGTCATAATCAAGAAGAGAAATCAATTAAATTTGCTGTTGAAACAGAAGTGGCAATAGTAACAACCAGACATGATAATATAAAGAATTCTGATACCACTGAAACGAGTAAATGTATTCCATTTGTTGAGTTCAGCATGTTTGTAGAGGTAGTGAAAAAGATTCTGTCCCTCAGTATATAGACTAATTGAAAATAACTATCCTAGGTTCGTCAGTGGATTTTTTTTTTTAAAAAAAAACCTATTTCCTGGACATATAGAAGAGTAAACATTCATAGGTGTTTTTAGTGTAATAATAATTAATAATCAGTTTGTGCTTATACTCTGTGGTAGATTCCTAAATTGTTTTTCCTCTGGATCATTCTTCTGACAAAAAGAGATTTTGTTTGTAGAACATTATATAATTAACAACAATTTCCCATAGTCCCTTACATTTGCTTCATGAATACCACCAAATTTCTTCTGCTGTGACAATGGTCTGATCCTCATTTACATAGGAAGAAGTCCCACTAAACACAGAGGTGAATATTTTAATAACTCATAGCAGAGATTTGTTTGTTTGTTGTGGTGCAATTATAATTGCTTTACCAGCTTGACGTCTAAGGAATAATTGTGGACAATGGATAAACAGAAGGCAGTAATGAATAGAAGCTGTTTATTCCATTCAAGTTCTAACCCAGTCTCCAGTATAATATTTACATTTTTCTATTACTAAAAAAAGCAAATGTTATTTGCTAGAATTCATATCATCCTATTTAAGTGATACTAATATATTTGTTTAAAAAAGTATTTTATGGGTCTTACTATACATATAAGTTATTCAGATTTTTTTAAATTGTCCATAGATGAAATTATTTCATCAACTGAGTGAATTATTGTCCGAATTTTTTTTAGATGGAGATGAAAGATATAATATCTAATAAATCATTAAATAAACAAGAATGTGAAGTAAGGATTCCCTGGTGAATTACACTCCATTTGATAGAAGACGTGGTCATTTTATTATGCTTCTGTTATCAAATGACTGAATGGCTTTATATGTTTCAGAGGGATTTAATTATTCCACCTTTAAGGTGATTTCAAAGCTCATCTGCTCTTTCTCCTTTGCAGGGTGGGGCTGGGATAGTAACACTGCCACCCAATGAGGAAATGAGGAAATTTTATCTGCAATCCTTCTGCCTTTAACTTATTCTCCAGCCAGCTGGCTTCTTCCAGCAAAAGCACCAAAGTTATGTTATGGTAGGAATGGTTCAGTTTTAGAATTCCTCCTTGGGGAGAGAGGAAAGACACTCAATAGAGACAGAAAACTATTCATTGTTGTCTATGGAGATTCTCAGTTATCCAAGTCATGGTTGTCCCAAAGTTGGGTTTTTTTCAAGAAGCAACTGGACTTTCTTGTTTTTACTTTGAAGATGTTTTGCCTCTTATCTAAGAAGCTTTTCAGCTCTGACTGGATGGTAGGGAATGGAAGGATTTATATTTCTTGCAAACAGCTGGTCATTTGCACTTTTTAATAGAGTTGTTGAGACCACTGGAGGTTTATCTATGTTCTCAGGGTCACCTGAGTAGTGCAAATGGGTGTGGAGCCTTCTTGGAACTGCTGAAAGGACTGTGTTGTAGACTGGAGATAGATTAATAAATTAATTTAAATTAATATCTATCTAGTTATATCTATCTACATCTATTTATTATAGATTATTTATTTCTATAGACAATATTTATTAATCTATTTATATTAATTTCATATATTAAGCTTTGAATATTGACATTTAAGATTCATATTAACTCTTATATTAAGATCTGAATTTAGCAATACAATAATTACAATATCTATAAGACTTGATTCAAGGAAGATAGCTTGCTGAATTGAGGAATCGATCCTAATTAATTAAGATAGCAAATCCCTTAATAGATTTAAGAAGAGGAATTGATAGAGCAAATAGGGCAAAATTATTGAATGGTCATTTGGAAAAATATTGAGAAAATTATAAAAGAACAAAAGATAACGCTGAAAGAAATGGCAACAATGACTTCGACAATCCTGAAATCTGTCAAAAAAGCTCCATCTAACCCTACTCTAACAACACTGTCCCCGATAATTCAGAAACCCTTAGAAGGTATACAAAAGTCAGATAAGCCACCACCAACTCCAACTCTTCAAACAGTACAATCTTCTCTATTCCTGATTCAAGAGACCATGCTAGCAATGCAGGAGAAATTGTTAAATAGCCACTCCGAACTTAAAACGGATATTCATGTTTTGGACGCAAAAATGACAGAGATCCAAGCCTCTATTGCGAATAATGAAAGGAGAATTCAAGATGTAGAACAGAGGATGGAACAAAGCGAGAAAAAATTAGAGATGGTGGACCGAACATATGCGATACAAAACAAAGGAATTGAAGAGTCCCTGCTACAGCTGGAAATGGATAAGGCTTCATACTACATTCGCCTCCAAAACATCTGCGAAGAGAAGGAAGAGGACTTAAGTGATAAAATAGCCGGGCTGATAGCAGATGTCCTTCAGCAGGACAAACAAGATATTATTAAAGAACTTGATGAGGTCTACAGGGTTCAAACGAACTATGTTAGAAGAAACAGACTTCCCAGGGAGGTCCACGTGAAGTTCGCCAGGAAGAAAGTGAGGGATATTCTCCTTAATATAGCGAGAGAAGAAAAGATCGAATTCCAAGGAAAGGAGGTGAATATCCTGAAACAGATACCTAGAAGAGTGAGGGAAGTGAGGAAAAACTATAGGTTCCTGGCGAGCCACTTGAACAGAAGGAATGTCATATTTCGATGGATCCTGCCAGAGGGGATGATAGTATCATGGCAAGGAAGAAAAGTTAAAATTGATAGCCTATCCGAAGCACAAGACTTCCTAGACCAAATAAGAGGAGGGGAAGAAGAACAGATTAGTAAAGAAGAGATCGATACGGTAAACACGGAAGAAGAAACCTCACAAGAGCAAATTACAAAAGAAGATATAGAGGAGGAGAAGAAAAAAGAAGAAGCGGAAGGACAAGGAAAAAAGACCAGACCAGTAAGAGCAGTAACACTAAAGACAAATAAGAACTAGAACCCGGACACAACATAAGAAATGGATGGCCTAAAAATCTTATCCTTAAATGTCAACGGCTTGAATGACCATTAAAAAAGAAAGATAATCCTATCAAAATTGTCAAAACAGAATCCAGATATAATTTGTTTACAGGAGGTCCACATAAAAGAAGATGAGGCAAATTGCTTAGAATTTATTAAATTTGGCAAACTATTTGTGTCATTAGCGGAGAAAAAGAAAAGGGGTGTGGCGATTTATGTGAAAAAGGGAATCGAGGCAGAATTAAAGTATAAAGATACTAAAGGGAGAATTTTAATGGTAGAAATTAGGAGAGCCAATGCAAAAATGATGTTGGTGGGAGTATACGCTCCAAATGAGAAACAGGGACAATTTTATAAAAAACTACACGAACAATTAGGGAGTTGGGCCCATGCGGAAATATGTATGCTAGGCGATTTTAACGGAATTGTTAATCCACTGAAAGATTATAAAAGTGGGGAGAGAAAAAGAAATAAAAGATTACCTCTGCCAAAAAGCTTCTTTGATCTTGTCGATGAAATCAATTTAATTGATATATGGCGTACTTTACATCCTCACGATTCCCAATATACTTTCTTCTCAAACCCACAGAATTCTTGGTCTAGAATTGGCATGGTATGGACTACTAGAAAATTAGGTTTAGAAATTAAGAAAGCAGATATAAGTATAAATACCTGGACAGACCATAAACTTCTTGAAATACATTGGCACTACGTTAACAAGAGAAGACAACAAAGATGGAGTCTAAGGTCCAACCTCTTGAACGAAAAAGAGTTTAATGAAGAAATTTAATGAAGAATTAAATGAAGAAATTAAACGCTTCTTTATTGAGAACAGCAAGCAAGGTACGGCGAAGGAAATTGTATGGGATACCATGAAAGCGTATCTGAGAGGAGTAGTGATATCGTATACGGCGTTCAAAAATAAGGAAGAAAGAAAAGTTAGAGACGATTATAATAAGAATCTAGAGGAAGCAGATAGCAAACTACAACAAAACCCAGGAGACGAGATGGCCAAACAAAAATGGATGATGGCAAGACATAACCTTAACATCCTGGATCAGAAAGAGTTGCCACAAAAAATTAAGAGGATAAAACACTACCATTTTGAGAACGCCAACATGTCGGGAAGATGGCTGGCATATAGATTAAAAAAAGAACAGGAAAAAAATCAAATTCTTATACTAGAAGACATCAATGGGGACACTTTGACAAAAGAAGTGGATAAGTTAGAAAGAGCGAGAGAATTTTACGAAGCCTTATATAAAGAGGAAGCGACTGACCCAGACAAAATTGTACAATACTTGATGGAAGCTAACTTGCCACAGATAGCAGAAGAAGAGAGGGAAATGTTAAATAATAAAATCACAATGGAAGAACTCAAATTTGCGCTTGCCAAAATAAAGAAGAATAAAACACCAGGTCCAGACGGCCTCCCGGGGGAAATCTATGCAAAATTCGAGGAAGAATTACTATCAGAATTGTTAGATATATTTAATGAGGTACTAGTTGGTACAAGAATCCCAGATTCCTGGAAAGAAACCTATATTACCCTCATATTGAAAGAAGGTTCTGATCCAAAACAGATAGCAAATTATAGGCCGATTTCTCTGTTAAATTCAGATTACAAATTATTTACCAGTATAATTGCGGAGAGACTAAAAAAAAATTCTAAATGGCTGGATTCATAGTGATCAGAAAGGATTCCTCCCAGGGAGGCAAATGAGGGATAACGTGAGGACAGTAATAAATGTTATAGAATACTATGAACAACACCCGGAAAAACAGCTGGCGTTAGCGTTTTTGGACGCCCAAAAGGCGTTCGACAATCTAAACTGGAAATTCATGATTAACCAAATTGATTTGATGGGATTCGGCACAAATTTTAGAAAGATGATCGAAAATATATATTATAAACAGAGAGCAAGCATATTAATAAATGGGGACAAGACACGGACATTCTGGATACAAAAGGGAGTTAGACAGGGATGCCCCCTGTCCCCTTTACTTTTTATAATGGCGCTGGAAATTCTACTAAGAAAGATTAGAGACAACAAAGAAATTAAAGGATTACAAATTAAGAAAGAAATTTTTAAAATACAAGCCTTCGCGGATGACGTGGCCTTAATAATGGAAGATCCCTTGAAATCTGGTCCCAAGGTACTCCAGGAAATACAACAGTATGGTGAAGTCGCTGGCTTTAAGCTTAACAAAACTAAAACTAAAATCTTAGTAAGAAATATGGCGGAGATAAATAAGAAGCGGCTAGAAAAGTCCCTGGAACTTCAAATAGCAAAGAAAATAAAATATTTGGGAATCTGGATCACTGTAAGGTATTCCTCCTTAAAAGAGGACAATTATAGTCCATTACTACAAAAAATAAAGCAGGACATAGATAGATGGAAGAAACTAAAACTATCCCTTACAGGTAAGATTTCAGCAATTAAAATGAATATTCTCCCCAAAATCATATTTCTATTTCAAACCATTCCGGTGAACCTGGATAAAAAATATTTCCTAGATTTGGAAAAGAAGGTGCGAGACTTTCTGTGGGAAGGGAAGAAGGCAAGAATTGCATATAAAACACTGCAAGGAAAAAGAAATATGGGCGGTTTCGGATTACCGGATTGGCAAATTTACCAGAAAGCGGCTAAATTAGTATGGATCAAAGAATGGGTCACATTACAAAATAAGAGAATCCTGACGTTAGAAGGCCACGATCTACAGGCAGGCTGGCACGCTTATTTATGGGGCCCAAAGAACAAAAAGAAATCACATTTCCACAGACACAAATTAAGGGAGACTCTGATCCAAACATGGGAAGAAATTAGACAAAGATTTTATACGAAAATACCGATTTGGCTCTCAATTATGGAGGCGTTGATTGCTACTAATAAAAGGGATATTGGGAAATTTGGCACGTATACAGACATATTAGATGGAAATGGTATTCTTAGATCACGAGAAACACTAAATAATCAAGGTTTTAATTTGGACTGGTGGAGCTACACGCAGATAAGTTCTAGATATCAAAAAGATAGGGATCAATTTGGTATAGAGACGAAGTACAACAATCTAGATAAAATTATGTTGGGGATTGAAAAGAAAATGCTAGCCAGATTTTATAACCTCTTATTAGGCGAAGACAGAGCAGAAGGAATAGCTAGGAATCAACTAAGCATTTGGGAAAAAAATATTGGCCACAGACTAAATTTCAATGACTGGGAGGAGGCTTGGAATAGAAATTATAACTTTACTAAATCAGCAACTTATAGGGAGAACCACTACAAAATATTTCACAGATGGTATCTAGCCCCAGCTAGATTAGCAAAAATATTTCCTAACGCCTCAGGAATTTGTTGGAAGTGTGGAAAGGAGGTTGGCACCTTCTTTCATATGTGGTGGTCCTGCTCAGAGACAAAAAAGTTCTGGACAAAAATACGAACTTGGCTGCGGGATATAGTGGAAGAAGATATAAAATTATCTCCAGAAATTTTCTTACTAGGAATCATGGGAGATGGACTCTTTAAGGACAAGACACAATTGATTACACATATTATAACAGCGGCCAGATTAACTTTCGCAAAATACTGGAAAGATAAACAAATACCTCCAGAGATGACAATAATAAATAAAATTTTGGAATGTGCAGAAATGGCAAAATTAACCAGTATGCTTAAAGA
Organism: Pantherophis guttatus; assembly: GCF_059756535.1. Taxonomy (NCBI): domain Eukaryota; kingdom Metazoa; phylum Chordata; class Lepidosauria; order Squamata; family Colubridae; genus Pantherophis; species Pantherophis guttatus. The sequence continues at coordinate 67,218,090 of NC_142065.1, forward strand.
TGATGAGAATTCAAAATTTAAGGCAGTATGTGAAAGGTGGTATAAATGGTGGAATAATAGAACAAGACTATAAGGATATGCCTATTTCTAATAATGATAGATTTGAAGATACTTGTTGTGTATATACTGTATATATGTAATCGCACGATACCTCAGATGTTACCTGAGATTTGATATTTTCTTTTTAAAAAAAACCTTTTTTAAAAAATCAATAAAGTATATTTAAAAAAAAAAAAAGAAAAGTCTCTGACGATCCCAGCTGAGTTGCCTGATGTCAGAAAGGCTTTTCAAAGCATTTTTTAAAAAGCCTCTCTGACGATCCTAGCTGAGTTCCCTGATCGGCAGAGGCTTTTCAAAGCATTAGAAAAAATGCTTTGAAAAGTTTAAAAAAAAAAAAAGTTGGTCACGCCCATCCAGTCACATCCCCCCCCACCAAGCCACGCCCACAGAACCGGTAGTAACAAATTTTACATTTCACCCCTGCGCTTGACTCATATTTATGATGGTTGAAGTATCCCAGGGTCATGTGATCCCCTTTTGCGACCCTCTGACAAGCAAAGTCAATGGGGAAGCCAGATTCACTTAACAACTGTGTAACTAATTTACCAACTGCAGTGACTCATTTAACAAATGTGGCAAGAAAGGTTGTAAAGTAGGGCAAAATTCACTTAACAAATGTCTCACTTAGCAACAGAAATTTTGGACTCAGTTGTGTCATACCTGTACGGCATGTTTAGAAAAAATGATTTTCACATCCAATGTTATGGTATCCTCTGTGTTAGCCTGGGGAAACAATTACTTAGGCAGGACATTGCAAAACCTTCACATTACCTCAGCCATTCACCCAAGACTTTGCTGCACATAAACAAAACCCAGATCCATCCAATCTATATATCCAGGTGTCTAGATATGTAGATATAGCCAGGAAAGGGAGTGGGGTGGAAAGAAAACCTTGCCTGGACTTGCCCAACAGGTTCACTTTAATCCCATCTTTGTGGGCAAAAAACCTTTTGTCTCAAGGTAGATTAATATTAAGGAAGTCCTGTGCTTCCTTCCCTGTATAACTTTGCCACTGATTTCGTCCTTTTTTCTTTCCCTTTTTCTTTCCCCAGAGAAAAAATACAAATCCTTTTCCCCCCTCAAATTTTGCTTTTTCTATGTGTAATCCTTCTTCTGTTCTAAACTCAACCTGAAAACGCAAGCAAGGCCCAAGAAACCTTCATTCTAGAGAGATTCTGCATTTTCTTTTCTAGCTTCTACCCTGATTTCATGGTAGCATGGTCTTCTTTCCAAAGACTGGAAGGGAGGCAAGAAATTCAAGTATTATTTTTTTAAAAAGTGATACAGGTAATCCTCAAAGTCTATGGAGATTCTCAGCCATCCAGGTCATGGTTGTCCCAAAGGTGCTTTTTTCAGGAGGCAACTGGACTTTCTTCTTTTTTCTCACGAAGATGTCTCGCCTCTCATCCAAGAAGCCTCCCCAGGGGTCACCTGTAGGACGCAGATGGACTTCCGGGTGGCCCCAACAGCTCTCTAGGAGAGTGCAGTTGACCAGCTGTGTGTGGCGAGTATGGGTCCTTCCATTCCCCACCATCCTATCAGAGCTGGGGAGGCTTCTTGGATGAGAGACGACATGTCTTCAAAAGAAAAAAACAAGGAAGTCCAGTTGCCTCCTGTCCAGTTGCTCCTTTGGGAGCAGGGGTGGGCTGCTGGGGGTTTGCAGGGGTTCTAAGATTCTGTGTAGTTCGGAGACCCCCCAAATCCCATTCCTGGCTGGCCCCGTACACCCCACCCCTCCCAGGAGTCCCCACACGGCCTGTTTTGGATGCAGGTAAGTGCAGGGTGCGCGTGGAGGCTCGGGGACGGTGAAAAACGGGCCTACCGGAAGTTGTGCAGGAGGTCGAATAGGCCATGGCCATCATTGCCACGCCTACCCAGCAACCGGGCAGAGAACCCCTTGCTAAAATTTTTGAAGCCCACCCCTGTTTGGGAGGTACTCCTCAATTTATGGTCACAATTTGAACCAGAATCTCGGTTATTAAGCAGAGTGGTTGGTAAGTGGGTCATGCCCAATTTTATAACCCCTTTTGCCATGGTTGTTAAGCAGATCACTGCAGTTAAGTGAATCATAAGATCATTAAGCAAATTCAGTTTCCTAGATGACTTTGCTTGTCGGAAGCTGGCTGGGAAGCTGCAAATCGTGATCACGTGACCCCAGGATGTTGCAACCATCAAGAAATACATGCCAGTTGTCAAGCACCTGAATTTTGATCATGTGACCATGGGGACATTGTAAAATAAATATGGGTATTTTTTATGTATGTATGTATTTATTTATTTATTTATTTATTTTTATATGCCACCCTTCTCCGGAGACTCAGGGCGGCTTACAATGCGTTAAGCATAGCCTTCATACTTTTGTATATTTTATACAAAGTCAGCTTATTGCCCCCACAAACTGGGTCCTCATTTTACCCACCTTAGAAAGGATGGAAGGCTGAGTCGACCTTGAGCCTGGTGAGAATAGAACTCGCAGTAATTGCAGGCAGCTGGATGTTAAATGCCTCCTAATTTAGCCTCCTACGCCACTCAGGCTCCTATGGGTTATACCTCATTTTTTTCAGTGCTGTTGTACTTGTAACGGTCATTAAAAATGGTTGTAAGTTGAGGACTACCTCTACATGGATGCTCATGAATTCTGGTTGCATTTTGAGTGTGACAGAAGAGATATTAAGAAAGACCAATTGGGAGAAAGCCCAGTGACTATAAGAGATAGCAATAATGCTAACAATAATGCTAACTTTAGTAATTTATCATTAGAAATCAAAAAAGCATCTATTGCAGCATTCCTCTTGTATACTTCCCTCTGTGGAATGATTTCAACCCCAATATCCAGAATGTTTGACTAGCCCAAGAAAGTGGGGCATGCCAAAAAGGACAGTAATTATGGGATGCCAATGTCCTTGATGTTCTTCCAGTCTTGATCAAAATGGTGGGGATAGGAGCAATCCACCTTTTATATCTCAACTAAGTCTTAAGAAGGAAGAGAACTAGGAATGAGAGATGTTGAATAATACCTCTGTGGGATGATGTCTGTCCTTACAAGGTGCAAGGCAAACTTAACATTTTTAATATCACTGTATATGCAGATACGAATAGCACATATATAGGTGTGCATTTTTTTTCCTGCTCATGTAGTAATGGTAACAGGTAGCATGGATCTACAGGTCCCTGCTTTATATATGGTATCAAAGGACAACAGCTAGTTCTAATATCAGTCAAATAATTTTAATTGGACCTGCATTTTAATTTTTGTGTGTGATACAACCTGATTTATTAAGTTTTCTTTTGTGAGATGGTATAGAGCGAACAATGTATTACCATATTTTTCAGAATATAAGACGCTCCGAACTATAAGACGCACCTATCTTTTTGGGGGAGGAAAACAAGGGAAAAAAATCTGCCTCTGCTTCCCAGCAATTTTCTTCTTTGCAGCAAACAGCCTGCTTTAGTTTCATTTTTATTTTCAGCACAGCTTGATTAGCACAAGAAAAAAAATCTGCCTCTGCCTCCCAGCAATTTGCCTCCTTGCAGCAAACAGCGGAGGCCCACGCAACAATAAGCAATGGCAATCCCTGCACCCTGAAACAGCTGAAGGTCAGATGGCCTATCCAACTGACAATCAACTGCTTGTGCTAATCAGGCTGTGATGAAGCTGAAACGGGCTGTTTGCTGTAAGGAGGTAAATTGCTGGGAGGCAGAGGCCAAAAGGTGGGGGCCGGCAGGTGGGCGGGGCTACATTCGTTGTATAAGATGCACCCAAATTTTCACCCTCTTTTGGGGGGGGAGTGCATCTTATACTCCAAAAAATACAGTAATTCCTTGGCTGGAACAACTGTCTTGGGGGAATGATGGGAGGATTCTACGATTTACAGATTATGTTAGCATAATGTTCTCACAGGTAGGCTAAATTTATTAGCCTCATATGCATTTGCTGTTTACCTGACATATGATAGAAATTGACATATGTTAGTTACCTTTCTCCTTTGTCACCCTTTTTTTCCTTTTCTTCTCCCCTCTCATCCTATCCTATCCTATCCTATCCTATCCTATCCTATCCTATCCTATCCTATCCTATCCTATCCTATCCTATCCTATCCAGTAGGGTGCATTATTATAACCAGTTCGATAGGTATTTTGTCTCTGTAATTCCTCATCAAAAGCAGATAGGAATTGTCCCCCATGCAAAGGTTTATATTATTTATAAAGCTGATCCCCCCCCTCTCCCCCGCTGATCAATGAAACCTGGAACCATGATCCCAGTTCTTTGCTAAATTAGCTAGATGGAAGTATCAAATTTATTCAAGAATCTGAGCTTAATTACTTGGGAATATAATGCTAAACCATTGTGTACCTTTATATTTAGGAAAGTCCCATTCCTTTGCAGTATACAATTTTAGTGCCTACCTTAACAATAATTATGTCATCTTGGCACTAACAGAATAGCTGCAGCAATTTATAAAATATGACCCAGAAAGTTTAGTGTTTTTGATGTCACTTTCTCATGAATATGTTATGTGATTAGGTTTTCAAAATATATAGTTAATGAAGTGTCATAGAGATGGCACATGATATTTTGTTTGGATAGAATTGAAAAGGTGCTTATTTTTTGGCAATTAAAATTAGACTTGCTTATCTTAGTTCAGTTTGAGAGCTACAATATTTTATTATTATTTATCATTTCTAAGAGCCACGGAGTATATTTATTTACATAATACTGTACAGTGATGCACTGAGCAATCAGGAAAATCTTTGAAAAATGCTGTAATAATGTTGAGAAATGGCAAAGTAGTCCAGGAAATACATTTTTATAGGTGATAATGGAGTATAAATATTGTTATCACCCAATGTAGTTTGGCATATGTTATTTTATGTTATTTTATTATTGTTTAGTTTAACAATGACAGTAATATACAGCTACATACTAAGTACTATGCAAGCTGAAATGCTAGCCTAGCAGTCCAGATTCTAGTTTAAATTAGTTTAATTCACTTATTTTTAGGGTTTTTTCCCCACATTCTCTAGTTTTAAGGCAAAGTCTTTTCAGATTTTTAGCAATTTATATCATCATTTAAATGTGGCATCAAGAAACTGAATAGTTAGAGCATAGATATATATACACATTCTAATCCTACGCAAGTTTATTTTAAAAATAGTCTCGTTGAAGTGAAACATCTTCAAAAGTGTGTCCATTTTCAACCAAAATTGTATATCTGATTTTAAGCAGTCTGTAATCTGAAATTTAGGCACCTGGGGTAGAGGAAGTTGCAAAGTTCACATGAAGGAAGACTCAGCAGAAATTTTCTTCCTAAGTCATAACTTTAAATTTGAATAAAGATTTTGAATTATGCCCTGACATACATTCCTGAAGTAACATACTGAACCTACTGAAAGCAGATTTACACATTGCATGTTTACTGCAGGAAATACATATGTGATATTATGGCAGTGATGGAAAAATAACTTTGTGACCACTGCCCACGTTTGCGACCTTTGCATGTCTTTAAAGTGAAGGAAAGCTGAAATAAGATTGTAAGCACAGCTGCGGTTTCACTTAGTGACCACTTTGCTTGTAATGACCAAGTTGCTGGTTCTAGTTGTGATCACTAAAGGAGGAATACATACCTGTATTCATTTTAGGAAACTTTAGGTACAAAATACTATTCAGCAATGGCAAGAGCTGTCCTTAATTCCAATTAAAATACTGGAAATGAGGTTTTGCAATTAAAACTATTCAGTTATCCTATTTATAAATACTATAAATTATTTGAGATATATTTTACATATACATATCACTATTATTAAAAAGGATACTAATTAAAATCAATGGAGTTGAATTAAAATGTCAGTAATATATAGGATATATTTTAATATTTTGGGCACAAATGTTTTTTTCATGAATAGTTAAGATTAGAAGAGAAGTGAAAGTGCAGAGCAATATTGAAAGAAATAAAAAATTGTTCTGGAAGTGGATGAAGAGAACTAAAAGAAGAGCCTCCGGAAAGTGAATTTAATAAAACATAAAAATGTTGAAAAGGTTTGGGATAAAACTAAAGGGAATGAAGTTCAAATGCTGTGATATGTCAAAGAATTTGTATTGTGATATGACACAGAATAAAACTGAAATAAATGCTATTAATGTTAAGTGTCCAAGGGGAAAAAAATGTTGAATAGGAAGTCATAAATGCTGTGAGAATGTTGAAAAACGATACATCTGCAGGTGTAGAATATATAATGGGAAATGTCAAAATATGGACGTGGCTTGCTTATGAAGTGGTTGTGTGACTTATTTAGCGTGTGTGGGAAGAGCACATCTGTCCCTGATGTTTGGAAGAATGCTGTTATTGTTCTCTTATATGAAAGGAGATTAGCTTGTTAAGTGTGTCTGGGAAGGTGTTTGGCAGAGTTTCTGACTGAAGGGTACAAGAGGTGAAAATAAGCAGAATTTGTGAACCGCACTGCATTTTTATGTTAGGCAGGGGCTGTGCACAATAACGGGGGGGGGGGGGGGGTGTTCCCTGCTCGGGAAATCATTGAGAAATGTACGAATGTGAGAAAGAAAATTGTATTGCACATTTGCTTATTTTAAGGAAGTACATGAGAAAGTGAATAGGCTTTAATTACTGGACATTTTGCATAACTATGGAGCTGAGATTTGTTTGCTAGATGTGACAAGGGTGGTTGTAGATTTACTCACAAGTAAATTATGTGGGAGAATAAATAGAATACTTAACAAGTGAGGTAAGTAGGGAGCAGGGAGATAAGATAAGAGTGTGGGATGTCCCATTAGTTGTTCAATACATTTATGAATAAATATATTTGAAATACTAGTGGCATTAGAGAACTGTTGGTTAGTGATTGCATATGCAGATAGAATCAAAGGGCTGGAAGAAATCTTGGAAGTCTTCTAGTTCAACCCCTGCCCAAGGCAGCAGTCCTTATACCATCCTGGACAATAGGTTGTCCAAACTTTCCTTGAAAACCTCCAGCAATGGAGTACCCACAACTCTAGGAGCCAAGCAATCATTCTCACTGTCAGTAAATTCCTCCTTTGTCCTCCTCCACTGTCAGAAGAGGTTGGATCTCCTCTGAATAGGTTCCACCCATTGCTTCTTGACCTGCCCTCAGGTGCTATGGAGAATACATCAACCTCTTCTTCCCTGTGATAGCCTTTCAAGTATTGGAAGACAGCTATCAAGTCTCCCCTAAACCTTTTCTTAGTTAGGCTAAACATACCTATTTCCCTTAGCCATTCATCATATAATTCATCATATATAATCCAGACTCCTTATCATATTTGTTTCTTTTCTCTGCGCTCTTTTCTAGGATCTCACCATCTTTTTTGTATAATGATGACCAGAACTGGACATAGTACAGGTAGTCCTCGACTTATGACCACAATTGAGCCCAAAATTTATGTTGCTAAGTGAAACATTTGTTAAGTGAGTTTTGCCCCATTTTAGGATTTTTCTTGACACAGTTGTTAAGTGAATCACTGCAGTTATTCAATTAATAACACCGTTGTTAAGTGAATCCAGCTTCTCCATTGACTTTGCTTGTCAGAAGGTCAAACATGACCTTGAGATACTGCAGCGGTCATAAATATGAGTCAGTTTCCAGGCATCTGAATTTTGACCATGGGGATGTTGCAAAGGTCATAAGTCACTTGTTTCAAAGTGTAACTTCAAACGGTCACTAAATGAACTGTTATAAATCGAGGACTACCTACAGTATATTCCAAATGCGTCCTCACTAGTGCAATATGCAGCAGTACTATCACTTCCCATGATCTTGGTGCTTTTTATAGAGCTGAGTGAGTCTGTGTTATTTCTTGAGAACCCAAATTATTTGTTTCTCATGTAGGATAGATTATATGATGCAGTGAGGAATCTGGATCTGAAAATCAGATCAAAGACTACAGTAACTGTTTGACAGAAATACAATGGAATAAACAATTGAAATTTATATGTAAGTGGTGAAAAAGTAGAGAAAATTCATCAATTTGTGTGCCTTGGTATAATGTTTACTAATGATGGGGAAATGGAGAATATTTGTTGAAAGAAACAGGAGTTTTCTATAACAGCATACCTCTACCCGCTTTGGTATTTGAAAATAAAGAGTTGTGTATATCCGGAGAAGCATGTGAGTTCAGTGCAGGTGAAATGGGTATTTAAAAGAAGGTTGTTTTGAAGTGTGAATGTGTGCTCAATGCATGTGAACTGAATACAAAAATCAGTGATCAATAGGAGTAAACTCTATTACGATCTTAAAGGGAGAATTAATGAAGATTGAATCACGGTATTTGTTGGTTTATATGCATATACAAAAAATCATATCTATTTTACATGACTCAAAGAGGTTTATATTAAGATAGTGTAAATAGAAAAAAACTAAGTTAAATGCATGAAAGAAGAATGACTCAAGATGAAGAGGAATTGGTAAGATTCTCATAAAGACCAAGATAAACAGTCTGAATTTCAAGCGGCAGAGTATGAAGCAGTATATGGATGTGGTGGAAACAAAGATGGTTTGCAAGAAAAATGGTTTTATGTAAACAAGATTTACTTTTTTCTTCCCTCATACCTCTGAATTCTTTGGCACATTATTTCTTATGATCTATATAACACTGCTTACTCTGAAAGAGTGATGGGTATGTGTGTACAAAAGGTTATTTACATTAAAGTAATTAGGTTGGCTTTGTTTAATTTCCTAGAGGCATTCTGGGAAGACAGTGGTCCTTGTTTTTAAGCTATTCAAAACCCGCATAATATTTTATATGCAGACCAGATTCTCTAGGCAGACGTAATTCCTTTCTAATCTGTTACAATTAAAGCTGTTTTTTGAATGGCTAGAAAAAGTGTATAATTACAAAAGCCAAGATAACCTTTTATAGCTCCTCTAAATTTACCATCTCCTTTTCCCAGAGCATGTCTTCCTTAATTATGTGTACTGCATTGCAGGCAAATTGAAAAGCATGGCTGCCCTTCCCTCCAGCCAAGTTGAAGAAAAACTTCAAGACATGTGCTTGGGAGTTGGAAACTCAATCAGCTGCAATAATTCCCCATCTGGGATCTGAACTCTTGCTATGCCAGTGTGGAAGATCAGAGTGTTCTGTAAGGAAACACATGTAGTCGCTGTGCTTGCTGTCTGAAATGCCTAGGTTTTTTTTTTAAGGCTTTTTTTTCAAAGGACATGAGAGTTATTTCATCTGAGGATTTGATGCCAACAGTCTGAACCACTAAGTCATTCTTCAGCAAGCTTAACTTCATGAAGGCATTTGCTGCCTTGAATGTTTTTGTTCTTTATTACAAACGGGGGCTCTAAGATTAGGCAGGTAATATCCTTTACGGAAGACTCTCTCACACTAAACGGATCGGTAAAACAAATGGTATTGAAACAGTATAAAAACTTAGTTTCCACTAAGTATAAAAGCTAGTTTCCACATGACCTTTGAGTGGAGCTATTTCAGTGTTTTGAATTCATAATGTAGCCTGGGGGTAACCAAAAGCTTCTGTGGCAGGTAGTTGGTTCTCTGGTGAAGACTGATAAATTTGGCAGTTGCATTTTCTGTCAGACATATTAATTCCTTCTGAAGAAATTGCAATGTTTGATCAATCTTTTAAAGAAAATAAAATAAGATCTTACCCATCTCTGTTGGAAATAATATAATGAAAGTGGTTATTTTCCAAAATAGAAAGGACCATATTGAAATTGGCTACTTTGTAAGTATTACAGCTGAAATACTGCCCAAAAAGACTCTTTCAGACTGCAAGCATGATAAACAGATTCAGATAAAGCATTTCAATTAATCTACAGATCCTCTCCCTGAATGACAAATCTGTCAGTTTGCTACTCCCGTACTCATACAAATTTGCTATGAGATAGCAACAGCTGGAGATATGTTAAAAACGATTGCAGAAGCTGCATATAACAACAAAAAGAGACTGGGAAGAATTAAAACCACTCTTGCTTTTAGCTGGCTAAGATAGCAAGACACCTCTATGATTTCAGTATGAGACCTAAATTATCTAAGTTCTGACCAATTTTCTCCCTCTTTCCCTACATTTGTTATAAAAAATAAAAACTAATCTGAGAATCGGGTTTCACCATTTTCACATTTTATTCCCTAATTTTGGGTAGGTTTATTCAAAACTAAACCATGGTTTAATAGCATTGAAATTGAATTGGTGGTCAATCTATTAAGCATATTTGAGATATTTAATTAGCTTTACCAATGTTATAACAATTTTATCTCACAAAACCATTCTAATCTCCACAAAAAACCATACCTGTAGCGTACTGCAATTTTACAAAGGATGATTCATTTCTTAAAAAATACTTGTCCAAGTGATTTTCATTCATCGGCAGAAAATAACTTACGATCTTTCTGCTAACTTCTCATAGATTAGGTTTCAAGAGAAGGGGGGAAGGAAAGATGAGCTGAACATTGCTGGTAAATGATATCTGTTCTCTTTTATAATGTGATCAGGCATTTAGCCATGGGGAACAGGAAGATTAATTGCCTTGAAGAGGCAACATATCTTGAAGCCCTTGGACAGAATAATATTCCTACTTTGAGTGTAATGTATATAAGAAAGTCACCATTAGTTGTTTTCCCCTGTATTTTCAATGAAGTGGATAATTTTACTATTAATTTTGTAGCAGCTCCACCTGTGGAATGATATTTGAAGTGCACTTTAAAATATCGTATATTGATTTTTTTCAGTTAATCTTGTAAATTGTGACCATGTTTTAAGCAAGTAATTTCTGCACAGGGAGATGTGAAATTTTCAAGGGAGGAATAACTGTGGACAACTCCATATAACATCTTTGTGCTAGTCCAGAAATAGTCCCCAAACTGACCATTCACATAAATGGCAGTCACTTCTGGGGTTGAATTGAAGCCGCATCCACTGCTAATTGCAGCAATGCCCAAATGCTAGTGAATGTGCTAAAATACTGTAGTTGCATCCGCAGGTGAGACACATATATGGCAGTCACATATGTTTTGCCTCCCCGCCATGGATACTCAGACTGAATTGACTATATTTCTAGTTCAATAAGGGCTTATTTGAAACCAGAGCAAAAATGAATGTATTGGTTTGTTTTGTATTTATTTTGCCAAGACTTATGGATGAGCCTCTTTCAGCTGAACATTAATATGCACCTCATCTGAAAATGTGGGTAGAGGATTGGATGATATTAATGATTTTAATCCCACCACCTTGTTATGGGATTTTAATCTTGGTGTTTTATGATAATTTACTTTGTGCTCTACTGTTGGTTGGTGGAATGTGTTGATAGGTTCATGGTGATCTGAGTAATTGTGTTAAGCTACCAAGTCAGCATGTGTCAGGATGCTCATAGTTGGCTTCAAAACAGCTTGGAATAATTAGAGAATGGAATTGGACCCATATAGAAATGCTTAGAATTAAAATTTAATGGCTTGAAATACACATCTCTAATTCAGAAACTCTTAACACACTGAAATTTTGATTTAGCATAACATGGGGATTTTCATTCTGTTCCTAGTCATCTCTTTTCTTTGCAAAATGTGAAGATATGACATAGGCACCTCAAACAGTGACAACTTGATAGAGTCAGAAAAATGTATCTCAATAGGAATGACATTCCTTAATTTCATTTCCTGTAAAGGAGTATAAAAGTAGTAGTTTCCACTGCCAGTCATCCTTTACATATGCAAATCCACAAAAATTACATGGAATTGAAATACATAGTTGAGTAATGTCTTTATTAGGAACAACCAAGATAATACGAAAAAACTATGTTAAAAGGTATCACAAAGAAAATCAAGAGGAGTTTCCCTTTTACTAACACAAGAAATGCTTTTTATGTTTTCTATGAGTTCTACAAATTTCTGCAGATGCTACTCTACCTATCACCCCACTAGATCTCATAGGAAGTTTAACATAAATATTGTATTTTTTAAAAAAATTGTTTTTATTATGCATTTTCCTTTGTTATACATAACGTTTCCATTTCTGCGACAGCAGCGTACTTTCTGTATCACATCTCTTTTAAATACACAGTTTTATACACACCATAATTATAACCATTTTTCTCATAATATGAAAATAATACATACAATGTAATCTTCCCTTCTAATCGCCCTATACAATTTATACAGCTTCAAGGAATTTCCCCTTGTTCTAAGGATAGATTGCCTTTCTCCAGGTAGTCTTCGGGGCTTCCCCTCTATCTTTGTCAACCCCTCCGCGGTTCATTTTGACCTTTAAAGGTTTCCTGACGGGCGAAATTGGGTGGGAATAACGGAGCCTAGTTTCTCCAGTCCACTTTGCTGTGAAGTCGCTACCGGAAGTCTCAACATAAATATTTTATTAACATGCACCTTTTAAAGTGGAAAAATAAACTTGATTTCAGTGATTAAAGTGGCCTAGAATTTCTCACAATGCATTCCACAATGTGACTGCAATAAAAGCATGAGAGGCCCCCATTGATTTTTAATGTCTTGCTCTAGCTTTAGGAACCAGACTATCATATATAATAAGACAAGTGACATCTGCCACTGCTAGTTGAGAAAAAAATATGGAGAGGCTGAAATAGAAGAAGTGAACACACACAGCTGTTTATGTCTATATTTTAAAAAAATTGAGAATGAGTGCTCAGTTCTGGAGCAACCTTTATCTTTATCTTTATCTTTATCTTTATCTTTATTCAAATGTCTATACCGCCCTTCTCCTTTCGGACTCAGGGCGGTGAACAGCCAAAAAATAAAACATTTTATATACAAAAGTTAAAATAAATTTAAAATAATTAAATAAATTTGGCCCATTAATTTAAAACATTCCAATTAAAACCATATCAAAATTATTTAAAACCAATCATAAAATCAGGACAGCCCGGCTAACTGAAAAAAATAGGTTTTGAGAGCCCGACGAAAAGTCCGGAGGTCTGGGATCACTCGTATCTCTGGGGGTAGATTGTTCCAGAGGGTGGGTGCTACCACAGAGAAGGCTCTCCCCCTGGGGGTCACCAGCCGACATTGCCTGGCCGACGGCACCCTGAGGAGGCCCTCTCTGTGGGAGCGAACTGGCCGGTGGGAGGCAATTGGTGGCAGGAGGCGGTCCCGTAGATACCCCGGCCCTAAGCCATGGAGCACTTTAAAGGTGATCACCAACACCTTGAAGCGCACCCGGAAGTCCACCGGGAGCCAATGTAGCTCGCGCAGGAGAGGAGTCACATGGGAGCACCCCGTCGCTCCCATAATCCCCCGCGCGGCCGCATTCTGCACCAGTTGGAGCCTCCAAGGGGAGCCCCATGTAGAGAGCGTTACAATAGTCCAGATGAGAGGTGACGAGTGCCTGAGTGACTGTGCGTAGTCCCGATCCAGAAAGGGGCACAACTGGCGTATCAGGCGGACCTGATAGAAGGCCCCCCTGGCCACGGCCGTCGTATGCCCTTCTAAAGACAGCCGTGCGTCCAGGAGGACACCCAAGTTGCGAGCCCTTTCCGTGGGGGCCAATGATTCGCCCCCAATAACCAGCGATGGTGCCAGCTGGCTATACCGGGACGCCGGCAGCCACAGCCACTCGGTCTTGGAAGGGTTGAGTCGGAGCCTGTTTCTCCCCATCCAGACCCACACGGCTTCCAAACACTGGGACATCACTTCCAAGGCATCGTTGGGATTGTCTGAGGTGGAGATGTACAGCTGAGTATCATCAGCGTACTGATGGAACTCCACCCCAAAACCATGGATGATCTCACCCAGCGGCTTCACATAAATGTTGAACAGGAGGGGCGAGAGGATCGACCCTTGTGGCACCCCACAAACAAGGCGCCTCGGGATCGACCGCTGCCCCCCTGTCAACACAGATTGCGACCGGACGGAGAGATAGGAGGAGAACCACCGCAAAACGGTGCCCCCCACTCCCAGTCCCTCCAGCCGGCGCAACATGATACCATGGTCGATGGTATCAAAAGCCGCTGAGAGATCTAACAGGACCAGGATAGAGGAATAACCCCTACCCCGAGCCCTCCAGAGATCATCCACCAACGGCGACCAATGCCGTTTCCGTGCTGTACCGAGGCCTGAAACCGGATTGGAGCGGATCCAAATAGACAGCTTCATCCAGGTACTGGGGAAGCTGTCGCGCCACCACACTCTCAACAACCTTCGCAATAAAGCGAAGATTGGAGACTGGACGATAGTTAGCCAAAACAGCAGGATCCAGGGAGGGCTTTTTGAGGAGGGGCCTCACAACCGCCTCTTTCAAAGCGGCCGGCAGGACACCCTCACTCAAAGAAGCGTTAATAATCCCCTGGAGCCGGCCTCGTGTAACCTCCCGGGAAGCCAGCACCAACCAGGAGGGACACGGGTCCAATAAACATGTGGTCGCGTTTAGCCGTCCCAAGATCCTGTCCACGTCCTCGGGAGCCACAGGATCGAACTCCTCCCAGATAACACTCTCAAGGCCTGCCTCAATCATCTCGTCTGGACTAACCCAGTCAGCAGCCAAGTCTTCCCGAATCTTGAGTTATTTTATCATACAGATACTGTACAAAATCCTCAGCTCGGCCCTGCAAGGGGTCATCCCGCGCTCCCAGATGGAGGAGGGAGCGGGTCACCCTAAACAGGGCGGCTGGGTGAGTATCTGATAACGCGATAAGAGCGGCACAATAATTAGATTTTGCCGCTTTTATCGCCACTAGGTAGGTCTTAATATGAGACCTTACCAGTGTCAAGTCAGATTCGGATCGGCTGGCCCTCCAACCGCTCTCTAGGCGTCTTTTCCGGCGCTTCATCTCCCTCAGCTCCTCGGAGAACCAAGGAGCTAAGTGAGTTCAGTGCCGGGTCAGAGGCCACAAAGGCACGACACGGTCCAGAGCCCCGGTGGCTGCACTATCCCAGGCAGCCACCAGGTCTTCAGCCGAGTCGTGAGCTAGGGTCTCAGGAAATGGCCCAAGCTCCCTCTGGAACCTATCAGGATCCATCAGGCGCCTGGGGCGGAACCTGGTACCAATATAAGCTATTATTAATGTATTCCCAAATAGTAGTTTTAGTAACATGTAGCATAAATTATCCAGGTATTTCTTCTGTGATATAGGATGCCATCTACCTCAGGGATCCCAACCCCTGGGCTGTGGCCCACTACTGGGCTGTGCCCATTTGGAACTGGGCCACGCAAGCGGCAGGTGAGGGACACCTTCCCCCACAACCCCGGTCCACCAAGCCAGAAAGGTTAGGGACCTCTGATCTCCCTCATGTTATTTCATATAGTTATGAAAATTAGCTCAACTGAATTATCTGTATTTTTATAAAATATGACAGAGACATCTGTAAAATCAGAAATTTATATTCGGTTCTCAGAAGTTTGAAATATTTCAAATATATGAAGTTTTCACAACTATTTTACATACAAAATACAAATGTAAAGTGAAAATAGTGTAAGCAAATTGTGTGTATGTGTGTGTGCGTGTGCACACGCATCTGTACATACTGTTAATGATATGTCAACTGAAATTTCTTCTTTATGATTAGTGCCAGCTAACTTTAAATTGGCAATAGAACTGGTGCCATGAAAATAAACACATTAATATGAAACATAACAAGCACACTCTGGATTAGACCAGTGACTTTTATAGTCCAACGATCTGTTCTGACAGTAGCTAAATTGGAAAGCTACAGGCACAGTATAAGAGCAATCTATATATACTACTAAAACTGTAACCTTTAACTGGCTGAAATGGTACATCATAGGACAAATCTTTTGGACAAGGTATCTCAAATGAGCTCAATTACAGAATGCATCCAAAATCTTGGAACTCATGACTCCTGTGGAATTGAAATTTGGCAAATTTTATAAATCTTATCAAATTTGTAATTTAATTTTGATAATAAAAAGTTTATACAATTATAACATTTTATTATATAAAATTATCATAAAGCATTTATGACACAATACAAAATGTCATAAAAGATTTCCTATGATCAATAGCTGATATTTGACAGTGCTATACAATTCAGCAAAGGACTATTATTTTCAAGGTAGAGACATCTCTGAATATCTCCCTGAATTTTTATGAACTTTTCCAGTATGTTAGAAGTTCTGCCATTGAAAGCATTGAGGAATTTGAAAAGGAATCTGGTATGTCTGTAACTATGACCCAAGACGTCGTGGTTGTCTAGTAATACAATATTGCTTTGGTCTCCCTGAGACCATTCAATCATTGATTAATTCATTCATTTATTTAATTTTTATAGCTACCAATCTAACCTCCCAAGTGACTCCGAGAAGCTGACAACAGTTAAAAACAACAATTCAATTAAAAAGTTACAAACCAATATAGAAATAGATACTGTACATAATCAGAAACCACCCAGAAAACAACAATGAACGTGATCAGCGGCCAAAGCAGGGGTGAAATTCAGCCGGTTCTATCTGGCTCAGGTGAACCGGTAGCGGCGGTTGCGGGAGGCTCCGCCCACCCACGCGGATGTCATGATGTCCCTTTTTTCTGACGATTTCAGCCTCTGCGCATGCACAGAAGGCTTTGCGCATGCATGGACAACGGTGTGTGCAAGTGAAGCGAGCATGCACGCAGTGCGGCCGTGCACATTTGCGAACCGGTAGGGAAGGTAAGTGAATTTCACCTCTGAGCCAAAGCCCATCATGTCAAGGTCAATAAAGCCAGCATAAAAGCTCCCCACCATTACTGGACCCTCAAACACACTGTGATTCTCTCTCTTGAATACTGGTGGTAATATGATGGTAACACCTTCACAGGAAGGTGCCATTATAGGTTTCTTTTGTTCCACTGTTTAATTGTCTTCCTAATCTTTTTTTCTGGAAAACTCTACAATGAATGAAAGAATGTCCAAGCATTTGAACATAAAATGACAACAATTATGTAGCATAGGGTAGAATACTCATGCCAGGATCAAATAGAATTTTGAATGACTTGTTGACATAGGGCTATTATATTCACCCAGGGCAGTGTTTCTCAACCTTGGCAACTTTAAGATATGTTAACTTCAACTCCCAGAATTCTCCACCAGTATTAGCTAGTTAGGGAATTCTGGGAGGTAAAGTTCACTCATTTTAAAGTTGTCAAGGTTGAGAAACACTGAGTTAGGGCCTCTGCTAATGACGTATGAATTGCTTTTTTTCCTTGATGCTATTTTTATAGCTGTAGGGTGAAACCATTGGTTCCCATCTTCTTGTAAACTTTTAGATAGATACTCGTCTACTTGAATGGCAGTAGAGATCGAGTTTTTGAAAACAGCTTTTGCAAGATCTACTTTGGAGTAGAATAGCAGGTTTTATTGAAAGAGGACGAAGTAATTTTTGAGGAGGTAGTTTCTCATTTGTTCTGTAATGATACTTCAGCAAATGTAATAAGACAGTTAATAAAACAATCTATTAATCATTTGTATCAGAGGAAAACTGTAATTTGTATTTATTTTACTTTCAAAATATGCATTAAATGATATGGACAGGAAGACAATTTCTATTATTTGCTGTGTTGGACAAAGGGTTCCGCATTAAAATCAGATATCTCCATAGCAGAAACATAATGTAAAGACACAAAGACACAAACAATTGTACTAATTACCACCAGTTGTAAAGTACCGTGGATATATGCTAGGCGTAGTGAATTCTTCCTCACTGTTGAGGGTTAAGGAACTTGATACCAAGTTAAATGAGGCTGCAAGGGACAGAATGTCAGACTCCCCTGACAGCATGCATTTGTGTGAGACCTGTCATATCTTCCCAGCATTCAAAATCCTTCATGCTGCACGTTCACACGATTTCTACTGCCCTTACTTGGTCAGCATTCAATTGTAAATGTTCTCCTTTTCCTGGCATAGAGGCATCCAATATTCTGAAATGCGCCCACAAAAAGTTTGTTGAAGTGAAGATCTCAGCATTAAAAGCAAGTTTGATATGGTTATAATTAATATAATCCAGGACATTTTCCCTGTCTCAAATGTTTTTCAAAAAAAAATTGAGAAGCAAAGGCAATGTGTAAAATCTTTTACCTCAGATGATTTCCCATAATCTTCTGCTGTGTCTAACAGAGACAAGAAATACAAAAGTCTGTAAAATATAAGTAGGAATTCAGAGACAAAGGTTACAAAAATAGAAGAGACAAGCTTCCTATTTATAACCTTCTCTAAAACCTATAAGCCATAACGTATTGCCTGGATAGGTTTGAGGAAAGCCATATCTTGAAAAAATAATTGTCTCTGAGAATGTTGCATTAATTGTATTGTTTCAAATGGCTGAGTTCAAGTCTGTAACTATTGGAATGTTAGAGGTGGGTTGGTTTGTTTCTTAGGCTTATACGCCAGTCAATAGAACAGTGCTATGCGATTTGCAAATTCCTCAATATAGTAAATTGGATGACAAAGAACAAAATAATAACGTTCAGAACTAAACAGCATACCATTACTAGGGCATTACCTCCTCAAGGAAAGATGCCACCTATTTTTCTTTCAGTTTCCACTACAGATGCAGAAAATTTGGATTGTCTGCATGGATGGGCTGAATATAAAGCCACTTTTGGCTTATATTTATGGGAGATCCAACATCAGATGCTCAATTCATTATGAATTTTTTGAGAAAATTGCATTTTTTTTACAAGAGACCAAAGAATAGTTCCCATAGTTTGTTTAATTTGTTTGTCACACTGGCTCTTAATACTCCATGTTAGCCACATTGTTAGGCCAGAAGTTAGAGAACTACTTTGTTTGACTTTTCTCATCATTTTACCTGAATTCATAAAAAGTTGGAGATCATAGTGGGAAAGGTGTTTATTATTCTTTTTTCATAGAAGGGATCCTAGCATGTCTTGGGTAGTCATTTGCTACTATCATTAACACACACCTTAGAATTCTTGGATTGCTTCCTCCATTGTGAAAGGACACAATTCTGTTTTATTCAATGTTTGCTCATCATATAGTCTTGC
Organism: Pantherophis guttatus; assembly: GCF_059756535.1. NCBI lineage: Eukaryota > Metazoa > Chordata > Lepidosauria > Squamata > Colubridae > Pantherophis > Pantherophis guttatus. Next base: position 67,237,101 of record NC_142065.1, read on the forward strand.
TTCATGCCTTTTTAAAATAAAGTGATGGTAGTTCAATGTTCTTTTCTAATGTGTGTTTCCTTTCTGAGCTAGTTAACGTCATCTATGTATAAAACTGTATGTTCACAAAGGTGTATGTTTGTGGATTCAGATAGTATTGATTTCTGAAGAATATATCTTCCTAAAAATATACATAGACTTAACTGGTTAAAAGTATCAGATGGAATAAGGACTATATTAATGAGGGTATGAATGAATGTACATGAACGAATGTATATAAATTAAATAAAAAGATCTATATGAAGTCAGTTCTCCCATCTATATCTATTCAGTAAATGTATATGGGGTACATAATATTAGTACAAATTTAGCAGAATAGCATATTTCACAGTATTAATTTCATTTATTTTTAAATAAAATTCTTGAATGCCCTAGTGGCAGGGCTCTGCACCTTTGCAATAAAGTAATGACATTTTAAATATAGGGCATACCTGATGATAGACAGTTAGACTATGTAGTAGCATTTTGGCATAATGAAATCTAAAGGCATATGGGAATTTCATATTCTGGATTAATACTTGATGGTAGAGAACAGCATACCCTATAGCAGGGGTGTCCAACCTTGACAACTTAAGACCTGTGAACTTCAACTCCCAGAATTCCCCAGCCAGCATTTTGATGAATGATTAAACTGTTTTGCTGGGCACAAAGTTAGGAAGCCTAACAGTATGCTCATGGGTTTTTATGGTAATAAAATGAGGGAGGGGCTGTGAAATGGTTCTCATTATAAAATCCCAGCTGGATATTCAAAAGAGCTATACTGTGGTTCGTGCTTAAATATTTGACAGAGCAGAGTATATTCCTGTAAATGGGCTAAATGGAAAGCGTTTTTATGAGAGAGTAAATGAACATATGGAAGGAATTGTGAAAACCTTCTAATATGTAAACAGTGCTGTAGCTGTAGATCATAAAGTAAATAACTGATTTTTTTTAAAGCACCCGGTCACCAGATGGTGAAGAAATGTTTGAATTTGAAGCCGATGAAAGCAAAATGTATGCCATAAATGTTGCAAAAAATAGCTGGGGTAAACTTTCATTCCGCACTTTTGGTCAAGTGGCTTCTCATAAAATTTAGAGTTCAGTAGCTTTCAGAACCAAGCATCTATCCAGTATTTGAATGGAACTATCATCTCTTTGCTGTATTCTTTCCTCTATTGCTAACCCTCATCTACCTCTGAACAATGAAATTAGTGTATTATCTTTGAACAGAATCTTGCAATTATCCCAGATTTCCTGTACAAAGTCTAAGGATGTTTCAGCATATGTTTCATGATTTTCCTTTCTCATTGTCTGTCACTTTTCTATTAATATGGATGTTATACCCTGTTCCAAATTGTTCTAAGTGTATTGTTGATCACTAAATGGGCTGCTGATCACTTGCTTTATTTAGCCTCAAGGCAGGTTGTGAAATATAGGTGGGAGAGGTGCTTTTGTTTTTAACATTAGTGGAGAAGGAACATTTTTATTTTCTTTTACAAGTACTGAAAGCCCCCCAAATCTAAGTTACTTAGAAATAATATATTTTTAAATAATTAACAAACTTTTCAACATTTATTCAGCATATAAAGGAACAGGGTAATACATGTAGCTCAGTGGGAAATTATGTTTCTCCCAATTACACATGATTAAACACATAAGGGTAGTATTGTAAGTCCAGCCTGTTTGTATTATCTTCTTCAAAAAAGGGAGAAAGAGAAAGAGCTAATATATGTCGTTAGGAAGCATATGCTTCACAATTCTTTCTGTAGAATTTGGGATATTTTTCTACTACATTGAGACAATCTCTAACATGTGAAATAAATCAAGTCATGTAGCAATTCTGTGCATCTGTGGAGGGAAGTTATTCTTTTCTGTGATAACAGAAGTATTATTATAGCTTTTGAAGATATACATCAATAGTTCAAGAAGAGTTGCTTTTGAGGGGATGGAATGGATATTCTGGTGCATTGTGGAAAGGATTTTAATACTCAGGCTACTAAACCAATGAATACGAAGTTTGATAAGGAAGTTAGGCAGGTAGAACTGGATAGCTACAGTTTACAAAAGATCATTTTGCATGTCATAAAATTCCCACAAGAACAATTCTGTGTATACTGTATTACAGTAGATTTCTGTGGTTTGGTATTCCCAACTGCTGGCATTTTTCCCACATACAATGAGTTCTCATTTATCTTACAATTGGGACCAGCAACTCAGTGGTTAAGTAAAACAGTCACTAAGTGAAACTGCAACTGGGCTTACTTCAGCTTTTCTTTCCTTTATAGAGCTGCAAAAGTCATAAATGTGAGGGGTGGTCATAAAGTTATTTTTTCATTAATATTTTAATTTTGGTAGTTGCTAGGTGAAGAATATCTGTATGAAAAAGGTATTCTTGGTTATTAGTTCATCCACTGAATATAGTGGTGTTCTAAGAACAATTGCTAATTTTTAAAGGTAGAAAATTATAATCTGGAGAAGTTTTTTAATCCAACATTATCATGATTGCTGCTATATTTGGATGGAGATAGGCTACACTTAAGAGATGTGGTGTCTCAGTGGCTAAGACATTGAGCTAGTTGATCGAAAGGTTGGCAGTTCAGTGGTTCATATCCCTAGTGCCGCATAACGGGGTGAGCTCCTGTTACTTGTCCCAGCTTCTGCCAACCTAGCAGTTCGAAAGCACGTAAAAAATGCAAGTAGAAAAATAGGGACCATCTTTGGTGGGAAGGTAATAGCGTTCCATGCGCCTTTGGCGTTTAGTCATGCCGGCCACATGGCCACGGAGACGTCTTTGGACAGCGCTGGCTCTTCGGTTTTGAAATGGAGATGAGCACCACTCCCTAGAGTCGGGAATGAGTAGCACATATGTGTGAGGGGAACCTTTACCTTTACCTTAGGCTACACTTATTACACTTCACTTACATAGGATGTGATAGTCTCCTACTTTGACTTTTTTACGCATGGAATTTCCTTCATAAAGAGTTTAAAAAGTGAATTTCACTGAAAATAAGATACAAATACTAATATTGATGGTATTTTGATCATATACAGTGATTTTTTTAAAAAAAGAAAAAGTCACCAAAAATTTACTACCAAATTTGAGATAATTTGCGTCTCACAGCTATGAAGCCATAAAAATAAAGCATGTGGGTGACATATGTATATCTGTTTATAATTTCTGAAAAAGAACCTTATTGTAAATAGGCTAAAGGAGTATAACAGTCAGAGCATAGTTTACAATATTAAAAAAAAAACAGCTTCTGGAGTGCAGGAGGTTTTACACACAGAACCTCCAGAGATACAAAGTTGGCATTTCAAGAAATTCTCATAGTATTTGATATGAACCATGCCAGCTGGTATGACTTGAAAATGCTCCTTAAAGATTTTGTATGCTATTGAGACTTCCATCTAGCAACAGTATGTGCAGTAATGAGCATATATTGTATGTTAATTCCTTAATGGAAGCCTTCCCGGATTGTATTAGGGAGCCATAAGCAAGGGAAAAAGGGAGAAAAAGACTGAAAACCCCTAGCCAATATTGGGTTATCCAGAATACTAAAATACTTATAAAATAAAATACTTAGATACTTAAATAAAATACTAAAGGAACTTGAACCTGGTTAGACTTGTTGCAAAGAAAACTCCCCATGAATTCACAGTGAATTGAACTCAATTCAAAGGAGATTTCATTATAGTCCTAAATAGTTCACTTAAGATGATCCAGCCAGCTCTGATAGTAGGATCAAACTATTTATAATATTAAATGTAATTGAATAAAATTAGAATTGTACAATTGTCACTTGTAATTGAATAAAACAATAAATGGGGGGTTTAGTTATAATCAAGCTAGAAAATGTGTAGATCTTCCTTCTCTCTCTTCGCTGCACAGTTGGTTATTTACGGGGGGGGGGGTTGGCGGGGGGATAATAATGTAATTAGAAATTTTGTATCTTGTAAATGGTAGTGTGAGTCTCCCCTTAGCATGGTTGGTCAATCAGCAACCTTTCTGAACGGATTTATCAGCATTGAACAGATTTATGGAATTCTAATAGCTATCAAATAATACAATGGGAATTTTATGCAACAGTGCAGGACTATGGATAGAACCGGTGCTGTGGTTGTTTTCCATCCTTGCTTCTTCACAGGTTAAAGACATTGGTTGCCCATATTTTTATATAATCCCTTGCCATATGCCGTTGAACCCTTCCCAGTTCTGAGTCACAGTCCAGTTCAAGGACACCTGTCCCTTTCACTGTGCAAAGCTGGGTTTTGCTGAGTCAGAGACCAACACACATGAAACATTGTGCCTGGTGCCAGCAAAGCTTGGGAGCTGAAAAGAGAATTAAGCTCTTGGGCTCCTTTCATGCCCACGTAAGCTGAGCCTCCCACTGCCGGGCAGTCAGACTGGCATCCGACCCATTTTAATTTGGGCAAAAGTGTTAGCTGCCCACTAAATACAATTACTTAATTATTTGTTCATTGTGGGATATTGCGGGGGAGGCCCTAGTAAAACAAGTGAAACAAGCAGCGGTCTAATATTAGCAACAGACACAAGACAGGCTTTACAACTGAGGACTGATGGAATGACAATCAGTATGGCTCATTCTGCTTCTAAGTTTAGCCTCTTTAATAAATGAGTAACATCATGACTGGAATGCCAGAAAACTCTTCCTCCAGTTACACTGACCCTTTTCTCCATTTGATTTCACCCAGCTGCCATCTATCTATAGATCTGTTTATACAACGGACGGTCCCTGGATTGGTTGTTGACACATTTGATGCCTTCCAAAAGCTGCTTTGTTCTGTAGCCGATCCTTAATAAACAAATTCTTACTCCTTTTGTGCCCATTTCCTCACTGCCCATGGTAATAATAAACCTTTTTTCCCTCTCATCTTTTCCCCTCCTTTCGTTGCTTATGGATAGGATGAGGCCAGGGAAAGGATAAATGAGTTTTTAGTGATACCTTTACAGATGCTTTTATATTGGACAAAATGCAATGTTCCTGTCAAACATGAAACGGGATGAGTTGGGAGGATTAGCAGTGCTAGACGAAGGATTACATTAAATTTTGAAGGATCTATTGGAAGAAAAGAAGTAGATGGTCAATAGAAATTGCTTATCATTTGTTATATTTTTGCAAGTTTTATTTATTATTTATTTTTAATGTATCATATTTACTTGAAAGGAAAGGAAATGTGATCTCAAGATTTATTTATTTAAATTTATTAGCTGCTCAATTTTAGTGGACTCTGGGTGGCAATGATTCTTGCCCATCCCTCTGCCAGTGTGTGTGTGTGTGTGTGTGTGTGTATTAGGCAGTATAGAAATGTATTTGCAAGCTCTACAGAAAGGAATAGAAATTTTTAAAAAATTAAAAAAGGAAAGAGATACATGTAAAACTACAAAAACAAAACAAAGAAAAAACATAAAAGGGAGAAACTTTTGTTGATATATGTCACACATCAATAAACGTCAAACAGATTTACAACTCTTACCTTAGGGAGAAAATAGTAATTAATGATTGTCTGACATTATAAATATCATGAATTTGTATCCTACATAAAAATATAGTGAATTTTTTTTCTATTAGTAGATAAAATTGCCTTTTCAACATCTCTGTAATGCGTAATCTAATCTTTAATCAGAAATATTTTTCAGCTTTTCAAAATAATTTCTTAGCTCAATGTAAACACAACTCCTCCAAAATAGCCAAATGCCATAGTTTCAAGACATAATTAAAGGAAATAATAAAAATCTCCCAGTTAATTTTATGTCTTGAATACTTAGCAAAATGTTGAATCATTCTTATAAAATTTTGCAGTGAAAGCAGTTATTTAAAATTGTAAGTTATCCCCAACATATAAACATAATTTATAATCAGAACTTTCTACTGTAATATCACTAGACTGCCTAATAAAATTGTACCAAAATTAAAATTGAACAAGATAAAGATTTTCATGTTTCTTCACCATTATATTGGTGGATCTTATTCATATGTCAATAAGCTGACTTTGTATAAAAAAGAACACCGCTTAGAGGGGGCCGAAAGCCCTACTAAGCAGGTATATACAAAAGTATGAAGGCTATTGCTTAACGCATTGTAAGCCGCCCTGAGTCTCCAGAGAAGGGCGGCATATAAATCGAACCAATAAATAAATAAATAAATAAAATATGTAACTAAGCATAAACTGCTGGGGATAGACCTGTTTAGCTCAGCTTACTTCATGTAAGGAAGAAGCTGAGAAGGATGGTTTTGAGGCATTAAGCTATTTCTTTCCTTTTATTAGCAACAAGGCAATAAGTTGTTAAATGATCAATTAATTCCAGAGACTTTATTAATTTCTATAATTGAGCTATCAGTTACTATCATGTTTCATCACACTTCATAGTACATATAGTGTGTAGCCCAAACCCCAAACATTTCCTTGTACGCGGTGTCTTCAGTATTTTTAAACTACTCTCTTGGGATGTTCCTTATCCAGCTTCAGATAGAGTAATTTAAGGTCATAGAACAGAGCTCTGCACAGAGAAGAGGCTTTAATGTTTATATTCATTAATTAAGTCCACCTGCATGATATCCTTCTTTTCCTCCTATAATAGAAAACCCTGTTTTAGAGAAATTGTACCATTTTATCACTTTTAATAAGTCATGAACAGACATTGCTTTCATTCGCTGTTCATTCTTTTTTTTAAAAAAAACATGTTTTTTCCTCCTTTTAATCTAAAAATCATGGTTGATAGGCCTAGTTTTCTTCTGTATATATATAGAAAAGTGACTGTTGCAGTTTTAATCATCATTGCTGACTAGTCTGTTTACTGGTTTGTATCTTTCTCAGCTTTGACATTATAACAAAGACTTGAAACTATGAATGCATCCTTTTATTTATTATACAGAGCCTCTATTTTTGTCTGAAAATATTCACTTGCATGTTGCCTTGCCTTTAGAAATCATGATCAAATTATGGTCAAACATGAATGTTTATATTTTAATTTTAGCACAACTTTTACGGGAAAGGGGAATAGAGATAATTTTAAAAGCCATGTTAGAATATGTGAGTGAGTGAATAAGTGAGTGAGTGAGTGAAAGAAAGCATTTATTGTAGTTGTGTAATTTATGGAATATTCCTACAAACAAGATAAAAGCCACAATGTGAATGTCTTGATCATGTGACAAACTATATTCAAGACTAGTTTCTATAGCCTTTGTGAGCTGATGCTTATTCTGCTGCTTGAAAACAAGTTGATTTCTTTTGTTAAGTTACGTGCCTGAAAATGTTTATCAGAAATAACTTTGAAGAACCTTTTCCTCCCATTTTACTTTGTAATCAATTTTGTATGTGTGTGTGAGTGTCTGCAGTTAGAAAAGAAATACTTGACTTACTATCTAAAAAGTTTCATCCATTCCCACCATTTTGTACGTGTATAAAAATAAATATTGGATCTCTGATTTTCCCATCAACCCACTCACTAATCTCCATTGCACACACATGTTGATTCATGCATCGGCTTCTTTCTCTCCTTCCTATCAGTCTGTTTTAACTGTTCATATGCTATCCTCAAATCCAATATAATATTCTAGTTTAAAAAGTTCTGTCTGTGTATGGGTTGGCTCATGGGTATTTGTAAGACTGCCTTTTCCAAGTGGAATTGTCCTATTCAATATGTTATTTTACATCTAATATAGGAGTGGGTTCTACTTACCTTTACTACCAGTTCGCATCATGCCTGATACGCAGATCACTTCTGATGACGTCTAGGTCAGTGGGTGGAGTGGGCGGAGCCTCCCGCCGGTTTTACTACTGGTTCTATGGAACCGGTCCGAACTGGGGGCAACCCACCACTGATCTAATATATAAGTAGTCCTGTTTTCAGAAACTTTGGGGAAGAGCTTGAAAGCCACATTTTTCAATTAATGGTCTCTGGTTTATTAAATAGTTTCCTCCTAAACTCTGGTTAACTTTCATTCTCATGACCTCCTGGAAGTTGATAAAAAACTAATTCTTCTAGAGACCATTTGGCACTGTTGGGGATTGTTAGTATTAATGCTTTTGAATTATTTGTTAATGTTTTATTATTGTTAACCTCCCAAGATTCCATGCCAATTATGGTCATATATAACAAACCAATAAATTAAACCAAGTATATTTTTATTTGAGCACCAGCTGAAATGAGAATTTCTTCTCCTTACTATTAACTTCCCCCTAAGTGAGGATATAATGCCTTCTATATTGATAGTTGGCAAATGAAGCTTTCCATTTCTGGTGTTCTATATAATTATTCTTTGGGATTTCTTAAAGGATCTATAGACATTTAAGTTTTCAGAGATGACATGTGTACTTCCTTTATAATTTATATGTATTTTGTAATTTCATCTTTGCATTTCCATCAGTTCCAAAGATAGCTTTACACACACACACACACACACACACACACACACACACACACACACACACACAGAGGGGGGGACACAAAAAATACAATAATAAATAGCTTTTTTAAACAGAGGGGGGAAACCCAGAAGCAAATCTAAAAGTGGCATAAAACTTTGTAGGAGAATTACATGAAATGAGAGAAAAAGCTCAGGTACAACAAACATATTTTATTCTGGAACTAAAATAATAATATAGTAGAAGACAGTTATGTAATGCTTATTTTTGAATAAGAGTAAGCAAGTAAGAATTGAAAATGAATGTTTTAAGTTTTAATGAGATGCAAAGGGCAGAACAGAATTTCTGTATCTGTGACAATCAGATTGTACAAGAATCGGCTAAGGAGCAAATTTTCAATAAGATTATTATTTGGAAAACCATATAAAATCGGAGTCCATTTGAGGACATACTTAAGCAAATTTTTCATCCTAACCGGTGTTATAACTCCAGATATGTGGAATCTGGAATTGTTTGTGCAATAATCCACCCTCATTAACCATATCATTATGAATAAAATGTCATGTCAGGTCCCGGGAAATCTGGCACACTCCTTTCCCAGAAAAAAAACAAGAACAGCGTAAAAGTTAAGCAATCATGCTACTTAGCTCTCTCCCTTTTCCTCTCCCTGATAATTATGGGTTATGAAAGAATGATGGGAAAGACCTTTTCACCTACTGACAGTCTGCTACCAGCCACAGCTCCCTAGGATGCTATCACATTTGCACCCAGCATGTTACTCTTTTTAGATAACATGGGTTGTCATAATTTTCACATAGGAAAGTTGTACTCCAGTGCACTCTGGGGTGTCACTGCCTTCTGTAGTTTTATATATGTTGTACCTTGTCATTAGAATTAGTTGACAGTGTCTGAAAAATCTCATCCTCTCCAAGAAGCAGACAGTTTAAGATTGCTCATTGTAGCTATAATTATACAACATATAAGAGGTATGTAATGGGCTTTTGCAAATCTTTGGGAATTTGATTTAAGACTCAGCATACCAGATCTCATTGGCGATCCTTCCTCCTTTTTTATTCAGTAAACAAAGTGAGAAAAGTCTTTAGTTTCAGTTCTAAGTAAGTATTTATTTCTTCTCACTCTTCTACTTTCTTGGAACAAATAATAGCAGGAATAATGGATTCAGCTATAGTTTGAGTTAGAAGCAACCGCCCAGACATTTTAAAGTAAGTTCTTTCTCATTGTGGTCCCAAAGGTACTTTTTCCAAAAGGCAAGGGGGACTTTTTTGGGTTTTTGTTTGAAAACATTTGGTTTCTCATCCAAGGAGCTTATTCAGTTCTGAAGTACTGGGACAAACATTTGGGCAACCATGATCTGGATGATTGAGAATCTCTGTAGACATTTCTCTACTGCTGTAGTAAGGCTTCCTGTACTGTAGCTAATGAAACTTATATTATCTGTGGAGTCTATAGTATTCGATAAATACAAGCATTGTAATACTTAGGTCATATCCCTACTTCCTACTCAGAGATAAGAAGTAAGGGGTTATTATGCTTCCTGGCATAGTTTCTCTCCAGGTGTCTTTTTTATCTCTCCAAAGGGTGGTCTTTGTCTCATGTGGTCGTCTTCTTCTATTAGTGGGTCTTTAGATTCCTCCCTGTCCACAATCACTTCAGGAGCTTCAGCCCAAGCACTCCTGAAAATAGCAAACTTTTCAACAGTCAATGCTGCCTAGATCCTTCTTGGTGTGCCTGCAAATAGTGTATATCGCCATCTGTCCTTCTCTCATCTTCCCAGGGTTCTGTTTGTTTTTAGGGGTCTTGCCATAATGAAATCCTAAGGATGATACTGGTTTGTTTTCTTTTTTCTTTTCCTCTTCTCTAAAAGACAGCAATTTAACTGCACTCCTAGATACTTACTTGGCAGTAAGTCATATTAAATATAATAAGGCTTCTTTCCGAGTTGTTATCCACTGTGTGATGGTTTTCTTCTTTTGAAAAAATAAGGAAAGGACAGCTTTAGAAGTTAAGTGAGTAAGTAACTGCTTTGAAATAAATCTTCTGCAAGCATTTATTTATCTGAAAATACTAGATGGTCTCAAAAACAATAACAAGTTAAGCAGAATATTTTTCAGGTTGTATGATTCTTCTGATCTAAACAGGAACAAGTGGATTGCAGAAGGGAATTGCTAGCTGTTTCTGTCTTTCCCCATTACATTCCTTACTTTTCAGATCACTTAACGCCTTTCCATATGATCGCTTTGCAGTGCAACAAATGCATAGTTGTTTCTTTGGGACATGGTATGGGATTCTACAAAGAAATGCTTCTTCTGGGTTTTGAGGTTGTGGTATCTTTTTCAGCACACAAAACATAATGTCTATGAAAAGTATTCTTTTCCCCACTATTAAGGCATTGTGCTTAAACTGCAGAGTTGTGTGTGTTTTTTAATCTGTGGGGGACTAATGAAAAATGCTTGTGACATCATGGATGTTAATGACAACATTCAACCTCCAAAGAGAATGCTTACATGAAAGCTGCCATTAACAATGACACAGTTAACCTGGCAGCCAATTTTCACAGTGCTTTTTTGAAACTACTACAGTAATTAAATTCCAGTGGAGTGTTTCCCAGGGCAGGGTGGGGTTAAAGGTTTGTGAAGCCAGCACAAAAATCCCATTTTGGAGCAAGAATAATGGGAGGATTGGAGGGAATGTTGGAAATCATATAGTCCTATCCCCTGTTCCTAATAAGCTTTAACATTTATTGCAGAAGTGTAAATCATATATATGTGTGTGTGTGTGTGAGTGGGTGGATGGATGGAGCGAAGAGACCTTGGAGGTCTTCTAGTCCAACCCCCTGCTCAGGCAGGAAACTTTATATCATTTTAGACAAATGGTTGTCCAATCGCTTCTTAAAAACTTCCAGTGTTGGAGCATTTACAACTTCTGGAGGCAAGTTGTTCCACTGATTAATTGTTCTACCTGTCAGGAAATTTCTTTAGTTCTAGGTTGCTTCTCTCCTTGATTCCATCCATTGCTTCTTGTCCTGCCTTTGGGTGCTTTGGGTGGACCTCCCTCTTTTTTGTGGCAACCCCTGAGATATTGGATCACTGCTATCATGTCACCCCGACCTGATAGCATGTCATGAATGAAACATACTATAGTTATAGAAAGCCATCAGGGAGATCCAGGTTTAAGTCCATTAAGACATGGAAGTTTGCTGGTAGCCTTGGGCCAACAAGTCTCTCTTGGCCCAACTGCCCAGATAACTCCCACTCCGCCCCATGTTGTAGGTGGGGAGCACTGTTAGTTTATGGTAGCACCAGATAGCATTCTTTGATCTGATGACGTGAGCTGCAGCTTAATAAAACATATTCCTTTCAATAAAATGTGTAGGTTGGAAAAGGTGCTACTAGCTTCCTGATTCTTCCTTCCTCTCAAATATATTACCCTAAAATGAGCATTTGTGACTGACAGTAGCTAATGAAATCTTCTGTTTACACTGTGGTCTGATTCACTCTTCTTCATTTCTAACTATATTTAAATGCAGTGCATCAGTTAAGGTGGACTGGTAAAATGGAGATCCTGAGGCTGATCCTAGCCTCAGCCATAGAAGTTCACTAGCCCAAAGTACACAGTAATTATAGTGGGAGATATTTGGAGGAGGGAGTTTTTACAGACACTGATTGACGCTCCTGAAGGAAGCATGGGCTATAAACCAAACAATTTGAGGAAGTAGATATATATAACCTACTTAAGCAACCTACTTAGTATATTAAATAAGTAAAATATAACTGCTTTAAGAATGAATAATGACCACAACATATGAGAGTGTTAAGCCTTAAGCAAATTAAGATGTGCGGTTTAATGTACTTAATTGTGGGCAGGATTAGTCATTTGTTCCTTTAAACAAAATGTTTGTGAACATTTCTGCAAAGTCAGTTCTCTCATATACTCGTGCCAGATTGAGCACTCTTTATGATATTGTGAAAGCAATTATACAACAAACAACCTAGACATAGAGAGGCAGAATGTGAATCTCTCAGTAGAAATTGAATTATTGTAATATTGGTGTCTTTCACACATTCCCTCTATATAATGCTAAAGAAAGAGGACGAGTAGGTTTGTTGGCCCTAAACTGATGTTCTTGTATTTTGCTACTTCCAAATATCTGCAAAAAAATTATTATCCTTAATTAGACTTCCAGCTAATTAAAGCCCAAGTGAGATTGGCCCCATTTTTGTTAGCCATCCAGAAGTCCCTCAAAATGTGGTTATGTCAATAGGCTTGCAAATCTCAGAGAAACAGAGAATTATTGAGATGGCTTCATTATTTAAGGCTCTGGGATAGTGTCTATTGTGTGCAGGACATGTGATACAGTAATACATCTTGTAGGAACTCCATTTTTATATTTCTGGATATGGGTACTATATCCATAGACATGATTTCCTATTAAGATGAAACAAACTAACATTCTAATTAAAACCTTCATCATAACACACAATCAGGCAAGCCACCAACACTTCACCGTTTCATATATGCAGCATACTGTATGTGTCACGTGGATGTAACCAAAATCATTTCAGAAGTGCTTACTTTTCAATATAAAATATAGAATTAAAAACATACTGAGTTTCTAATAAAAGACCGGAAGTCAGGTTAAACACAAGCTGGGACACACTGAGCTGCCCTTGAGTATCCAGAAGCTGGTACAAAATGCAGTGGCATGGCCATCGAACAATGCACGTCCCATCTCTGCTCTGCGAAATGCATCGGTTGCCAGTTTGCTTTAGGGTACAATTCAAGGTGCTGGTTTTGATCTTTAAAGCCCTGCATGGCATGGGGCTGGGCTATCTGAGGGAGAGGCTCTTCCCTGGTCATAATCAGCTCACTCCACTACATCTGGGAAAGAATGCTGCTGCTTTTATCGACTAAGGGTCTACATTTGGTGGGTCCCAGGAGATGTATCTTCTCTGAGATGGTGCCTGCCTTATGGAACATTCTTCCTCCCAAAATTAGATTAGCTCCATCCCTTTTAATATTCTGGAAACTCCTCAGGGTTTGCTTATGAGACAGGTCTGGGGCTCCCACAGAACCAGGGACTTGTCTAGATCAGCATTCCCTAACCTTTTCATTTTGGTGGACCAGCGGATGCGGCATCAGCAGCTATGGTTAAGGGGGAGAGAGAGGATGGATTTGCACGCATGTGTGTGCAGCTTTTACAAATGCAGCTTTGTGCGCGCACACGCTCGCCCACCAGTTCGGCGGCCCAGTTCAGAAGGGGGGGGGGGAATTATCCAGGCTTTGCCTGACCATTTTTCTTGTTTTGACTTCTTTTGTAACACTTCGTGACTTGAAAGTATGTAAATAAGAAAAAGTGGTGGGTTCATTATTAAAATGTCTCTTAAAGGCCTTAGTAAAAAGAAACATCTTGGGCCTATATCTAAGTTATAATTAGGATGGGGAAAGCCTCAACTCCATTGGTAATTGTTTTCACAAGAAATTAGTACTCTGCTGGAAAAAAGTAGTATTGACCATCAATGTAAAACTCATCCAGAGCATAACTAGCAAAGGTGCCCCACTGAAGGTCTGTGAACCTAAAGTAGATTTTATGGAAATAGACAGTCCAATAGGCATGAAGAAGCTGGTTCTGTAATTGGTTTTGGACTCCATTTTCTATAATCATTGATGACAGTCAGTGTTTGTTGGAGCAGATAGAGATATAGTCCATTTATTCTCAATGCTTTCTGCATATTAATTTGTTAAAACAACAAAATATATTTAAAAACTACTATTACCTCATTCACTTGGCAGAGAAAGGATCCATGGCACTTTAACAGAAGATAATAGCAGTCCAGCTCTTGAAAAACAAAGAGCTTCATGTATGCATGCCACAGATTAGTCCAGAAGTCTTGAACTGAAATCAGCAGAAAGGATTAATCAAAACTAACCCAAATCTATTTTCAGTGAAATTTGGCCAAACAGATTTTAATTTGGTTGAAAGCAAGATATTCAAAAATATTAATTTTCCAAATTATCGAAGTCACATGGATAGAAGCCTTTATTTATTTTTAATAATTTCCACAACACATTTTATTCAAATTCTAAATTAGTCCCTATGTTTGTTTGTTTTTAAAGTGTAAAAAATATCAGATTACTTCATGGTTCCAGGATATTTGGCTTACTTGAGTAGTCTGTTTGCCATTGTAGAGTGGGAAAAACCATATTTCACATGATCTTGTCAAAGCTCGTCAGTGGTCTGTTTAATTTCTGAAACATCTATGGTTTGTTTTTTGTTTTTTTTTACCAAGAATGTTAAACTGAAACAGGCAAATTTGTACTCTGTTGATCTTTGAACAGGATGCTATGGAGAAAATGGAGAAAATTGGCCGGATTGTGCTGCCAAACCACAAGGATAAAAGGTAATAGGATTTTTTCAGTGAGTTTTGTTTGTTAGAGAGTTATAAAATTGCATAAAGCTATTTATACTGGGAAATGAATTTTTATCCCTTTGTTCTTAAATATCCATTTTTAAAGATATAACTTAGTTAACAATGTGGCCAAAAAATTGCAACCTGATGTGTAAAATGCTTTTAGAAAGATAGTAAAACCAAGGTATATGTTGTTCTGAATAAATATACCAGGTGATCAGCACATGCTAGGAAACCCATGTGTATTTCTCTATTCTAACTTGTTGAGGTGGTAATAGAGCTTTTTATGGAGTAAAAAAGCTGGTTCTCTATAGTTGCACTTTGATTATTTCACCAGCTTTTAACAATATCTGTGTTGCAGCAAGTAGACGAATTTAGAGACTGACAATAGTTAAGCAAGTCATTTCCCCTCTCTGCTGCAAGTTCTCTCCCTATTTTTGATTTTCACTGGAAAATATTGCTAGGATATGCGTATTCATGTGGAGCCATATGAATTTATGGCATGTTGGGAATTGTGCTCACTGTGTACTGTTTTTTAGAGTGCTTATTGTGAACATATCACCCTCCCCCTTCCAGTCTTCCTTCTTTTTCTCTTCTGCTCCTGGCCCTGACATGGAATAGAGAGGGCCCACAAGAGTTAATGGAAGAGCAAGAGACGACTCAACTTTGTTATTTGTCTCTTCTTCAGTTTCATGTAGTACTGGCTGGCCAAGCCCTGCTTTTCAAATCATTGTCCTTTCTGATAGCTATTGAGGCTAGAAAAGAATCTATCAACTCACACACAGGTAGCCCTCCACTTATGATCATAACTGGAATCTCACTCACTCATAAAGTGGTCATTAAGTGAGGTACCACATGACTGCTTTGTTCAACACCGCAATCCTGGCTGTCTCAGTTGTGCTTGTAAAGTGAATGCAGAGGTTATTAAGCAGAGCATGGGGAGAGGGCCCAGATCTTCTGGGCTTGGTGAAGTGGTGATAAAGCACAAGCCTTCCACCATACTTAAGAGGCCAAGGCCTTGCTCCATCAGGGAGAATGATGGCAAGGATGATGGCGTTCACTAGCATTTTTCCTTCCAGAGGGATGGAAAATTTCTACTTTTTAAAGTCTTTAGGGATCTGGGCTTCCACTCCACTTCCACAATGCTAACAGGCTGTGTTTACAAAACTGGTTGAAGCTTCTGTCCTCATTCTAACTGTGAAATTAATAAATCAAAACTTCTGAAGAGAATTACTGACACTTTCCTTTCCATGATTTTTCTAATTATTCTGCCGGTATATTATTTATTTAACATGCTTTCCTGGGTACAAGGGATTCCGCGGTTTTTCTAAGACTGGACTAGATTCTCCTTCTCTCCTGCTGAGGTTCAACAAAGTCTTTGGTTTTGCCTAGAGGGAAAAGCTATCCCAAGAAACAAATTTGGACTCCCACTAGGACTCCTAAACACTATAAATTCACAACACGAATATCACATATTTTCAAAGGAAGAACTTAATCCTTGTCATCTCTTTTGTGGTCTTTGATTGGAAGGCAGTATTTTTGAGCTGAGGGCCCTCTGCGTTTATATATTCAGTGGTAACAGGATGAAAGATGAGTGGTTCAAAATATCAGAACCTCCCTAGGAGCGCAGAATATTTCTTGCTTTCAGCCTTCACATAAAGCAGAGGATTGAACCTGAAGTGGGTTACCAGCTTCCAACAAGATGGCAGAACACACCGAGAGAATGTTCCTTTCATGAAGTTTCTTAAGTGAATTTATTTTAGGCTCAAATAAAGTCTCTTCAAATATTAAGCAGTACGGAAACTTACTGAAGAAGTGCGTTGGTGCCATCTGCAGGTTCACTGACAGTTTTACATATAAAGTCTACATAGAATTCTCCTATTTTTACTTCGCTATTTGCAGTGAAGACTTTGATCTGTTTACAGGTTATGAATGTGAACACAAAATGAACTCTGGCAAAATGTGTCTAGATTTAAGATGACTCAGAAAAAGTGACAGTGAAACATCTTTTCAACACATGGAGAATTCCAGTACTGTGATGCATTCAGATTCCTGTTGCTTTAAATTTCCTACTAGTCAGGACACCCTGACAAATTTTCTTTTGTAGTTGGAAAATCAAAAAGAGCTAGGTCATTAGCCATGAGGAAATAAAAGGTCATGAAGGGATGGGCGTAGATTAGATTATCTGAACCAATACTCTCAGGTTTTGAAATTGCCAAAGATTCTTCCCTTGTTTACACATTGGTCCAGGCACATGCTTCTATTTTTAGAAAGTGGCACAGTCTCTCTAATGCATATGGATTAAGTTTCCCACTGAATGCAGTGGATATTTGATATGAACTATGCTGGCTGCTGTTTTGAAATAAGAATTCTTAAAACACATCAGATACTCTCTGGAAATATGATAACCTGCAAGAAAACAATCCTGGTGATATTTGAGGTTGTTAACCCCAGTAACTACAGATAGCGAAATATCACTTTGCATAAGTAGCCAGCAAATACAAGAGGATGTATTTACCTGCTCTGTAAAGCCATAGAATTCATGACCTAGATTTTAAGTAGCTCAATCATAGTTCAGTCTTTTGATTGACCAATTCCTAGCTCACTTTGGTCTATCACTCATAACAGAAATACCCTATGTATGACTCTAGTAGTAAGAGCCTAGGTATTAGAACCATTGAAATAAACACAGAATCCTACATGTTACATTTGTACTTCATAATTATATAAGACTGGGCACATTAATAATTTGTTAGAGGAATGTCTTACACATTGACAACAAAAACCAGAACACCAAATAACAATCTGGGAGGGTACGACCTCGTAGACGATCCTCACTCTGTCAAGGACATAGGAGTACTCATTTCAAAAGATCTAAGCCCTAGAGCTCACTGTAACAACATTATTTTTTTTTAATTTGATTTATATGCCGCCCTTCTCCGGAGACTCAGGGCGGCTTACAATGCGTAAAGCAATAGCCTTCATACTTTTGTATATTTATACAAAGTCAGCTTATTGCCCCCACAAACTGGGTCCTCATTTAACCTACCTTAGAAAGGATGAAAGGCTGAGTCAACCTTGAGCCTGATAAGATTCGAACCTGCAGAAATTGCAGGCAGCTGTGTTAATAACAGGGTGCATTAAACCACTGTACTACCAAGGCTCCTAATATTGCCAAAAAGTCATTAAGAGTTGTTAACCTAACCTAACCTAGAAGGTTGTTAACCTTCTTCTCGGGTAACATTACCATGGACCTCCCCCCATTCCTAAGAGGTCTGTAAGGGAGTGTGCATAAGCACACCAGCGTGCCAACCATCCCTGTCTTAGTGTTCCCATTTATTCGTACTCATTTCTTATGTTTATACTTATATCTGTTTATACTTATCTGTTTATATGTTATGTTTATACTTATTTTCTCATACATGCTTGACAAATAAATAAATAAATAAAAATGTGACCCTTTTGCTGGTTTACAATCAAATGCCTTGAACCAGGGGCATCAGCACTGGGTGGAGGGTGGAGTTTAAAAAATCAAGATAGCATTGTAATTGTGGAGCCAAGTTCCATCTCTGTGTTTACATTGACCATGGTGGGGTCCAAACTTAATGGTTTGAAAGGACAAAGGGACATTGTACAGCATTGTAACACAAAAAACAAATATTTGCTTGCTATAGAATTACAGTGGGTGTACTTCAGACATTGTCCCTCAAACTGTGCTAAATAAATACAGTGACAGTTGAAACAATTTATCTGTGATGATCATTTAACTATTGCAAAATTCCTGGCAGCCTCCTTTTACACTTTATCTAGTGTTGCTATAGAATTTTACATGGTTTCAGGAAAGAATGGGGGTGCCCCCCCCCACGAATTTTGCTGTAGTGCCTCAGTTAATAAGTGACAAGTTTCATATTCCTTTGCAATTCTCCTGTCCAACAGTTGCTAAAATCCTTCTCTCCCCTTTTTATGGTCTGAAGTAGGAAATAAAATGGAATTGGACATATTACCAAGGTCCCCTCTAAAGCAAATTCAATGGTATTTTTTGGTGTTTCATTATTGCTATTTGTCAAAAACTTCAGGCAGAGGGTCTCTATCTAACGTATCTTTCTGTGTATGAGATGATACTTTTTCTTAAAAATATTTACCTAAAAATGGAGGGATGTCTTATACATGGGGGCCAGAGAGGAGAACCGTGATTGCAAAACTGCCGATACCTTATCTCTGCAAACTAGCCTCAAGAGCGAAATTTCCGATTGCAGAGACAAGCTAAAAGGTTTCCTCAGTCATGAGTCTTATGTAACTGATGTCAGCTGATGCTGCGGAGAACATGTAGCCAGTGCCCAGATGCGACAGGGAGCAGTAATGTCAGTGTGTTCTGAGCCCATAAAAATGTCATAAAACAAAAAAATTAATACTGGTACCAGTAAGCGAATGTCTTACTCTGCAAAATGAATGCCTATTTAATGTTTAAAATATTGATTTCTGAATTGTGGATAAGAAAAGGGGGGGGATGTCCTGTACATGGGGGCGTCTTATAGACGGAAAAATACGGTAACTGAATCAGAGCAGCATCATGGCAATATTGTGCTGATCAGTAGGTCTTGTTTGTTTCACTGAGTTTAGCATAGAAGGGGCCTATGGCATTCTTCTTAGTGTTTAGATTATAAATATTGTCAAATCCTTTAACTTGTTGGGCTTTATGCTTTTTCTGTAGATTTTATGACAAGAAATACCAAGTGTTTCTAAAACTTGCGGAAGATCAAAGAAAATATAAATCCATCATGCAGAATGCATAGAGAGCATAAAGAAGAATTATCTTTCATATTAGAGGTCGGACTGATTTCTTTGACTTTCTTGATTAGCTATTTACATTAATGAGAAACATTGTAGTAAAAATAACAACATACTTTATAGCCTATTGAATATGAACAGAGATGTATTTTATTAAGGTGATATCATGGTACAAACTTGTCAAATCTACATTTCTTGAATCAGTGTCTCAACCAGAACCCCCACAGCTATCATTCAGCATTCATTTTTTTCAGAATTGCATAATCTGTTAAAAAGCTTACAAAAATATGTGTATTAAGCAAAAGTGTACAAAAGGGAATATATAGATAAAATATGCAAAACGCATACTTTTTTAATATTTGCAAATTTAAGTGAAAATAAAATAAACTGAAGCTTGGGAAAGAGAATGTCAAAATTATACAGTAAATGTACCTTCATTGGTCAGGCTTTCTATTTAATGTCAAAAACTAAATTGGAGAAAGATTTCATTCTTGTTGCTTATTGTTGTTTCCAGTAATAAAATCAAGAGTCATAATGTGACATTATGAGAACCAAGAGTTAAGAAGATATACCTCTTAATGAACTTTGTAGACTAAATTGCTGCAGAAGAGAATAGCTAGATAAAATTTTACACCATATTTTTTCCGATTCATTATCAGTGTAATTTTAAATATGTCTTAAAACTCATTTGTCAGTCCTTCAATGTAGACTAACTCAGGAAACAGAATGTTGGACTCTTGTTATATAAGAAATGTTGGAGGATCTTGATTTTTGCTAGAGTAACATGTTAAAAATCTGGTTCTGTTTTCCTATCCATCTTTTTTATATCTGGGGAGTTAGAATCCGTTTGAGTTTCTTTCTAATGTCCTTGATTTCTGGGTTTAATAAATGCATAGTTTGTTCAAGGTTTGGCTCTGTAGTATTGCAGTTATTGTTCTTATCAAAATTAATAAAGAACATTTATACATTTTTTCTAGTATCTCAATTCAGTTATTTTAACTGATCAGTTTAATCTGAAATTTGCTCAATTATTCAAAGCTCTATGAGATAAAAATAAAAGTTTAGAAGAACATCAGATAAATTTCCCTGTTCATTCGCCAGTGTCCTCGTGTCATGTGGCACAGGTGTCAAATTTGTGATGTCACGCTGTTGTCATGTGATGTTTCGTGATTTTTTTTAGTTCGTGGAGCTGGGGTAGCCATGGCCTGCGCATGACACATCTGGCCAGCGGGCCACCAGTTTGACACCCCGACCTTTGATAACCTGACAAGTAAAGTCAATGGGGAAGTCAGATTCACTTAACAATGATGTTAATAACTTAACAACTGCAGTGATTCACTTAACAACTGTGGCAAGAAAAGTTGTAAATGGGACAAAGCTCAGTTAGCAAATGTCTCACATAGCAACAAAAATTTTGGGCTCAATTGTGGTCATAAATTGAGGACTACCTGTCTGTAATTCTCTGAGATGATTTTTACAAAAATCTTGATATAAGTATGGATATAAACAGAAATAAAGCAACTCTCAGAACATTGTAAAGAATAAATATATGCATAGATATATACATATTGTATTTAGATATAGTTTTATGCATAATTAATGTATAAAAGCTTGTGTTATGAAATGAAGTTTGTATTGGTTACATGTGAAGTGTACTTAGAATGTTTTCATTAACCATCTCTTTATTTTATTCATACTGTATTCACACAATCCTACGATTCTTATGAAAACTAAGGAGAAATTTCCTGACAGTTAGAACAATTAATCAGTGGAACAACTTGCCTCCAGAAGTTGTGAATGCTCCAACACTGGAAGTATTTAAGAAGAGATTGGACAACCGTTTGTCTAAAACAGTATAGAATTTTCTGCCTGAGCAGGGGGTTGGACTAGAAGACCTCCAAGGTCCCTTCCAACTCTATTCTATTATTATTCTGTTCTTCTAACTCTATTCTATTATTTTGTTCTACTCTACTCTACTCTACTCTACTCTACTCTACTCTACTCTACTCTACTCTACTCTAGGGACTTGGTGGCTCAGTGGCTAAGATGCTGAGCTTGTCGATCAGGTCTGCAGTTCAGCAGTTTGAATCCCTAGCACCGCGTAACAGAGTGAGCTCCCATTACTTGTCCCAGCTTCTGCCAACCTAACAGTTTGAAAGCATGTAAAAAATGCAAGTAGAAAAATAGGGACCACTTTGGTGGGAAGGTAACAGTGCTCTGTGCACCTCTGGCATTTAGTCATGCCGGCCATATGACCACGGAGACGTCTTTGGACAGTGCTGGCTCCTTGGCTTAGAAACAGAGATGAGCACCGCCCCTATAGCCAGAAACAACTAACACGGATGCGCAAGGGAACCTTTACCTTTATTCTACTCTACTCTATTAACATCTAGATTTAGATATAAACTTTATCCAGTACTGCCACTTCATTTTCTCAGTACCTTCTGCTTCCTAATTCCTGTGCCTGCTCCTAACTACCAGTATCAATGTCCTAATCAGGGATATATCAGTCATTTGGTCTTCCCCAAGATACTCTAACATGTATTCTTAAAACAGCAGCAATGCCTGTTTAAAGACTCGGAGACCTCACTGGTTTTAAGTCCTTTATTAGCATAAGAGCATCCAGCCAATATATTCTCAATTGTTTGCTTACACTTCAGTGCAACATATTAGCCCTTAATCACTTTTTAAAACTAAGTCCACCAACAGCCCATTATAAATGTATCAAGAATGGTTAATTTTGACTTTTCAGAGACAATGCCATTCCCTCCCTTACGATGCCAAGGTAATGGTTTCTTCCCTAGAGATCATCCTGTTTGCATCTTCTGATTCCATTTGAGGGCAAATGTTTATAAAGCTAATCAAAAGTAAGATTACTACAGCTACATTATCAGCTGTCTGCAAGTTTCTACAGAGAGGTTCAGGCATCCCTTCAGGTGGGCAGTTCATGCACATGATGGTTCCAAGCAAACAGATGACAACTCTGAAGAGAAAGACCCACATGAGGGCAGCTAGCGTGAAGATTCCTCTTAGGATAACAGGGAGAAGAAGTGGCATGTCATAAAGATGATCTATAAACTAAGCACAGAGATCGGGTAGGTTAGGAATCTACTATTAATCTGAATTATTCTGATTTTAGGGGAAGGAATTTTATAGCTGGGGACTTGCCCATTGCTGAACTCCATGGATTAAAACTTAACAAAGCAGAATAAATAATTAGGTAGCACTCTTTCGTCCTCCTCACTTGGGGTCACCCCAAAAAGTTGTTTTCCTTTGGCATGACAGCCACCTACTTAATGCCCCATTAAAAGAAATAACAATTTCTCCTTAGGAGAATAGCCAGCACCACTTCACTCATGGAATCTCGTTAACGTAAGTCAATGAGATCAATTTTCTTGATGTGGAAAATGTTATCACTTACAGACTGAGGCTGCCCTGAGAAGCGTTTGTTGTAAGTTCTGATGTCATAGAAAGTTTGCTTGTTTTTCTTGTCAGGCTGGTTTTCAGAAGAGGTGTACAAAGAAACAACCTTGCAAAAAAAAAAAAAAAAAGCAAAACCCAAGATGTTGAGAACTAAGGTGTAGGTTTGTCTTCTGCTAGATAGAAAGACCCAATTAATTATATGGATTTACATAGCCACCCATTTCACACTATGTGACTCTGCATGGTTTATGATAAAATAGATAAATGCATACTATATAAAAATGAAAATGTGCAACCACTAAACATTATAAAACAACTATCAACATAGCCTGGATATGGGCTCTATCACATATCCCCAGACTATAACCCAGATTCGGGTACAAAATCAGGATTTCATGGTCATATGAAAATCCAGCAGGGTTGAGGCTAGTCTAATCTAAGAGGAAATGATATCCTGAAGGCTGGGCAGCTCAGCAGAAAAGGCTATCCTGGTCCCCACCTGCCAACATCCCAGCAGGCCATTTCATGATTGCTATTTCTTTGAGCTTCTGGGTCATATGCTTTACCCTTTGAGGTTAAGTTCTTCCCTAGCAAGCTTGCTTCTTTACACTGAGACCGTTGTGCAGTTTACACCATGGTCAGCAGGTGAAGCTCAGAGTATAACAGTGGTCAGTTTTTCCGGATCTGCGGACCGGCAGTGGCAGCAGCGGGGGGTAGGGGTGGGGGGAGAGAGGATGGTTCAGTGCAATGGAGCTTTGCACGCAAATGCGCCAGCCCATACCCTGCACAAATGAAGTTTTGCGTGCTCACCCGTTTGCTCGCTGCTTGCACAGCCTGATTCCCAACAGGCTACGGCCTGGTACCAGGCCATAGCCAGGGGTTGGGGACCCCTGGAGTATAAGAAGAAAGAACAAACTTATTTATTTATTGGATTTTTATCCTGCCTTTATTATTTTTATAAATAACCCAATAACTGACCATACACAATACTCCTTCCTTACAACAACAACTCTGTGAAGTAAGTTGGGCTGAGAGAGAGACTGGCCCAAAGTCACCCAGCTGATTTTCCTACCTAAGGTGGGACTAGAACTCACAGTCTCCTGGATTCTTGGCCAGCACTTTAACCATTACACTAAAATGGCTCTTTGGAGGCAATCAACCATTTTTTTAAAAAATCAAAGCCTATTGCAGGTATACTGTTTAATCCAGTGGTGAAATTCAATTTTTTTTACTACTGGTTCTGTGGGCGTGGCTTGGTGGGTGTGGTGTGGCTTGGTGGACATGGCAGGAGAAGGATACTATAAAATCTCCATTGCCACTCCAGGAGAAGGATACTGCAAAATCCCCATTCCCACCCCACTCTGGGGCCAGCCAGAGGTGGTATTTGCCAGTTCTCCAAACTATTCAAAATTTCTGCTACCGGTTCTCCAGAACTTGTCAGAACCTGCTGAATTTCACCCCTGGTTTAATCATTGATAGTTCTTTGATCTGACAAGCATGAAATTAGAAATGCTGATATCTATATTAAGGAATGAAAACCTGAAATATGAGACAGTTATTCTTGGTGTTTTTCTACCTCCTTTTGTAACTTCAAAGAAAAGATAGAAATTCTTACTTTTTGCCTGCAAAGTGGACAGTTGATTGCACTCAGCCAAGACCCATGTTTCCAGTATTCAATTAGACAGTAACCTAGGAAAGGAAGACATATCTTTGTAAGCCAAAAAGTTGCATTGTGGGAAAACACCATAGCCAACTCTGTAGCTGTTCACACCAAAAGGTGATTTCTATATTACTGTTGTGACCCAGGCCCAAGTAAGTAGTAGGAAAATCAGTCAGTGAAAAAACAAACAAACTTTATTTGAACAGCTGAGAATTACTTCATTCCCAGCGTCGTTCAACAAAATTAAAGCAAATTCCTCCCAACACAAATTCCTCAGTCCAATTGTAAATCTTGGTCCAATTAGGCAAACTGCCAAAGGCCTTTCTTGGCAAACGCTCAGAAGTCACAGATACAAAAATAAATACAAGACGTAGATGAAGAAGAAGACGAAGCTTCCAACGTTGTTTTCCAGCAAAGCCCAAATGCCGTTGCTGGTCTGTTTTAAGCCTTATGGGAGGGGCCAATCATCTCTTGGCCCAACTCCCGAGTTGTCCTCTTTGCTTGAGCTGCTCTTGCCTTCTGGCAGCTCTTCTCATGCATGTATTAGGAACAGGCTCCTCCTGTTCCTCTGCCTCACTCCTATCAGACTCTGGAGGCTCTGGAGTCCGCACCTCACTCCCCAATGGCCCTGGCCCCATCTCTGCCTCTGATGCAGAGCTCTCATCCGGGCCTTCCCCAGCCTCCAGGACTGGCCCATGTTCTTCCTCAGCCTCATTGCTGTCCGACTCTGTTGCCAGCTCCACAGGCTGCTGGCGGACCACAACAATTACATGATCTAGCAAGAATGCAACAAAAACTCAAGAGAAGTATGTGAGATGCTCAATACACTGAAATTTTAATTCCATATGAGACAGTAATTAAATGGATATCCATCTACACATTTGAAAACAGAATTAAACATTGCTTGAAAATTTAATGGTCAAGTTTTATATTTTGTTTCCTGTGTGGCAGATTTGAAGGATGGGAAAGCAACCCTTTTTCAAGGCAGGGTAGTTGTGGATTCAGGCATTTCAAAATGATATAGGATCTTTCAATCATGTCTATTCCAATTCTTTTTAGCCCCCCCCCCAAGAAACATTATTAGTAATTAGAAATATTATTGGCCCAATGTTAGTCTTCTGTGCCATTTCCTGGACATATGGTTTGAAATTTGAGACTTTTGGAAAATGTATAGCAATTTGTAACAATAATACAAAAGAACGATCATGCCTTTTTTTTAAAAAAAAAAATCATGCTCTATAAGCATTTAAAACTTTAGATAATACATTTTCAATAAGTTATTTGCTCCACTCTTGCATCTTTTAATGCCAAATATAATTAAATGTACAGAATGAAATTTAGCTAGTCCAAAGCCTGTTTGTAGTTTCCTTCTTAAAATTATATGTAAATGGAGGCAGCGAGAAAATTATAAGAAATCGTAGGAAAGCTTGTTTATTGCTATTGATCATTGTATGGATGTGTTGATTAACTTGAACTATTTGTACATTCTTCAAGCTTGTATTTTGGGAGGATTGAAATAACACGGTCTATGCATTTTATAACATTTATTCCCTACTTGGAGAATCTAATATTAGAACAAAGAGAACAGAAAGGGATTCCTGTGTGGGTGTGGTTAACTGCATGAATGCTCTTGTTTTATAGCAGAAAGTCACATAATATCAGTTCCCCTTCTGGTTTTGATAGCCAGATGTTTTTAAATATACATGTGTTGCAATATGGCTAAATTAAATATGTTGCCTTTATATGGTCTATCCTGTATAACAGGGAAGTGGATACCAAAGGCAGTGGGAAAATGAGAATTACATTTTTAATAGAATTATAAATATGAGGTCTTACTCCATACGTTAAATTCCTTACTAATCCATATTAGAATTTTATTTGTATTACAATGGTTCTGGAGGAACAGGTTTATTCTAATAACTCTCTAATTTGATACATTGCACTGTTGATTATCCTGGTTTTAAATGCTTGTAGAATGATGCTGCAAAAATGAAAGTTTCACCTTATTGGTGCAGTGCCCATTATCAGAAAAATAGCTGTCATCAATCCTACTATTTTGCTGCACTAGGAATGCTACTATTTTTCTTCATATGCCCTATGGTATAAACTTTTGGGGAGCAATTTCTGCCATGAAAAGTCTTGACATCAATCCTATATTCTACACTGCTCTTTGGGGATAATTTTTTAAAAGCATTGCTATTTGTTCTATGCTGTCCTTGAACACAAATGGGATTTTTATGCTGTGTGTTCACTGTTTTTAATAACTGCTTTAAAAATACTTTGAACATTTTATTTTAATTGTCTTAAAACTATAAGCCATGCAGAGAATATTTGTCAGTAGCCATACACATTTTATAAAATAATCTTTATAAACCTTTATATATTTACTTTACTTCTTTTTTCATATTAGATGCAAATCCACCACTCTGCTAGAATAAAATTACAAGTGATTTGGTAATTTGCTATTGTTATGTTTTAATGTTGCCAGACACCACAGCGCTTTTTGTCATATATACTGGTGATAAAGATGATGGTGATGATTTATCTCCATTAACTTCAGCTGGGAAAAATGTGCCTGCAATTTCTCAAAATATTACTAAGCATAAACCCACAAATATCTCTCTACATGATGGAAAAATTTGCTTAACTAAAAAAAAAAAAAAAACCTGCATCTTTTGAACACTGTAAGATTGCATGATGTGGTATTTTGAAGAGCAGACATTAAAATGTGTATAAATTCTAGAGTGTTTTTAATTAAAAAATAGGTGATTTGAAATATTTCTAATTTATTTATTTTTTGCCTTTTTCAGATGGCAGGAGGTAGTTTTTTAATTTACTTAATTCTCAAGGCAACAATGTTCATATTCTTGCTATTAAATTAGCTTAAAGCTTTGACTGCCAATTGTTTTTGTTCTGTTTGATATAGCTGTTTCTGTTGGCCTTTTGCCAGCTCAGAGACTCAAATGGAAATGTTAAGTAAGTACAGTACTCTTGGTCTCAAAAGTATAAATTTCCTATTTAATTGTCCACAAGACTTCCTGAGCATTGCAAACTTTATAATGTGTCTGTGGTACTATACAATAGCTGAAGTAAAAGTAAAGTAAAAAGTTGCTTCATTTATTTTTTTTTCATAATAAAAATAGTGATGGGTATGTGCATTTTTACAATAGATATCAAGATTAATTTGAACATGGTAGTGTGAATATATTCAGAGATAGATCACTGACAAATGTTACGTTATGATTTATTTCATGGAAACTTTGGCCCTTATCAGCTGTCTTTTGCATAGTTTCATCCACAAATGGGCATTTGTTTCACAAAATGTATATGCTCTCTACTGTTTAATTCTATAATTTCATGTATTATGAAGGTTACTGTAGTCTTGCAAAATAACATTTATGAGCAAACGGTAGTAGCCCAATTAACTTGCCACAAAAGACATGTCCACAGTTGGTTTCTGCAGGGAAATTGGCGGTTTGGAGACAGATAGGACAGCTCAAATCACTGGGATAGCATTGCTGCCACTGCTGAAGACGTTCCTAAGAGGGGAAAAAATGCTGTTTAAAGATATTCCAGTTAATTCCAGAAATGCTTTAGAGGCTTTAATAATTGACCCTAGAAAACTCTGAAAAAGTAGTACAATGCTTAATAGAATGTTTACTAGTTTTACATATTTCTGAATCTGCCATAGTAGTTGGTTTATGACTGTGGGTGTCCTTTGAAAATGCTTATCTAAGCACCAATTTTTTTAAAAAAAGTGGTCGGATGGGAAAGAAGCAGAGAAGTGTATTAAAGGCAATCCCTTTAATACATGAAAACTTGATTAATGCAGTCATTCTGTTTTTATAAATTCAGCATATCATATATCAAGCCTCTGTTTGGAAAACTAATCCTACTTCTTGTTTTTGAAGTTTCATCTCTTTCCAAAACAGGAACCATATGTTTCTAATTAAGCTGCCACAAAATTCTGGGTTCAGGGATATTCAATTCTTCCGGAGGATAAATAATCAGAAGTTTGAAAACTTTCCTGATACCTATGATTTATGCACATATCTTTTGGATTTTGTATTATGTATCTTAAGAGATGTTATAAACTTACTATTCTGGAGGATGAAGGAACACAATTCTTTTCCAAAGAACTCATTTCTTGTCTTTAAGTTGAGAACTCTATAAAATAAGTAAGACTTGATATAATTTTGATAAGATAGGCTGTTGATGAGACAGATTTGGTTAGGTAGATATGCAGTTCAAATAAACACAATGAATATTTATATAATAGCATGCTCTTCCATGCTTCCATAGACTATTCTTCAGTCATAAAATCATTTCATCTCCTCCTTCCCAAGGATAATTTTTCTTCAAAGCAATGGCATTTGCATTTTGCACACATCTTTTCAATTGTTGTTTGCAACTTTTTCTAGGCATTTTCAACGTAGGTGCTGAAGTTTAACTGGTAATTTGATCATCTTCAATGCATGAAACTTCAATATATAACTTTGTATAGTATAATTAGAATAACTAATTAGGCTAATGCATTATCCCATTCACTCCAATGCAATGATGAGTCTACATCTATGTTCTTGTGAACCCTTGGCGTTTATAGGGAATATAATTACTCCCTGTATAAATATAGCAGAATTTTTCCCCACTGTAAAAATGACAATTAGTGGCACTTTGGTAAAGGGTATTAGGAACAGAGTCTTTGAAATGCATACCACATTTTTATATAACTGCCATCCTCAATAGGACGGATCTCAAGTAGACAAAGAAATGTTCTATGAGATGACAGCAAGAGTATATTTCTAAATAAATATTTTTTTCAGAACTTAGTAGTGTATAATTAATGTTAGTCTCATTGAAATAAAAAACATTTTGACTGAAGTCATTTATTTTATCAAATTTAGATATCACCCATTTCACTATTTAAATTTTAAATTATAATTTTAAAATTATAATAAATAAGGTAATTATTCTTGGATTAGGCAAAACTGGGAATTTAGATGTGATCACCATCTTGATTCCTATTCCTTTAACAGTTCCTATAATTAACCAGAAGTGACTATATTAGAAACATTTTTTTCCATTTAGAGTGATTCCCAGACAGAAGGAATAACTTGTTAGAATCTGTCATTGGTTAACTAACCTGATATATTGTTGGAGACTTTTAACTGTGTATCCAAACAGAATCTGGAGTGTTATTTTTAAGCAACATAACACAAGGTTTCTGGACATTTACAGTTCCCGATCATCGGGTCAAAAAAACCTTGCTTCCTTATCTTTGACCCGAGACCCCATTTGTAGCTTTAAGTGACTACTGGTTTCAAAAAAAGCATCAGAGCTGCCCTCTGTTTATTTTGAGCTAAGTCCAGCATCCCAGATGAGTTATAAAAAGAAACTGGTATTACACAGAGTTAATGATTCATTTCATTGAGGCATTTTCATGCTACTTGAAAAATCCCTCCATCTCTCCTCATAGACTAAGTCAGCAATCTAACCTTCACCCACACTATCTCTCTGTACAAATGCTTTTAAGTCAATCTTGACTTCTGATGAGTACCTAAACTAGTCCCTGCAGTTTTCTTGACAGGATTTTTGGAAGTGGTTTGCCATTGCTTCCTTTCTAGGGCTTAGATATAGTGGCTCGCCCACAGTCACCCGGCTGGCTTTGTGCCTAAGGCAAAACCAGAACTCAGTCTTCTGACTTAGCTTTTCACTACTACACCACATTGGCACTCATATGTTATCTATGTGCACATGTGTGTGCTCACACGCACATGTACATACCGGTATGTAGATAGAGTTTATAATATCTTACCATGATTTCTGGTTTAGAGGCTATTAAATTAACAAAACAAGTTACACTAAAAAAAAGTATAGTCTCTGCTTAAAGTTTGAATTTAAGATTCAGCTTTGTTTTCTCTTTACCTCAACGAGATCTAGAGAGAAAATTTTCACATGCCAAGCATATAAAATACCTTACTAGACCAGTTATTAGAAATTGTGGTGCAGGTTTGTTTGTTTGTTTATTTATTCACTTAAACCCAACTCTCCCCATTCAGCATGCAATAATAACAAGAGCAAGCCTTGACATTAAGATTTACATTGTAAAAACATTGTAAATCTATGTGTTCTTACATAGAATTAAAGAATACTGAGATCAGACAAGAAAAACAGAAATAACTGAAAGTCAAATTGTATATGTCTTTCTTCCTGGCATACAATAGTACAGGAGAATAACTATTGGGTGACAGGTGGAGAAATGACAAAATCAAGTTCTATATTTATGGTTATAGTTTAGTTGTGCATGTTTCTATTATACAGAAGAAATCAAACCTCAGGAGGGCATCAACAGTGGTTGAAAAAGGAGGTCCTGATAATTCCTGGGAGTTGAGCCATGTGGGGATTCATAGATCATGACCAACATGTTGAATTGGACCTGGGAGCAAATGAGTGGCCAGTACATAAATGAAAGCATTGGGGTTACATTGTTAAACTTATTATGTTATATTTGAGCCAACTTTGACTTCTGAGTTATCTTTCAAAGGCAGCCCCATGTATAGTGAATCTCAGTAACCTAATTGTAAAGTGAAGAGGGCATGAGTTATCAAATCATAGATCTGCTGTTCTCAGATCAAGATACCCAACTTCACTACTGCTAAGAACACCCTGGTTTTAAATGCATGTCAATAGATCTATGAAGTAGTCAATTTTGGTTTCTCTTCTGTTGCAGCTTTTTGTATAGTAACTCATACTATACAAGATTTCTCAAGTCTCAGAAATGTTTTTTTGGGTAGCACACAATGAGTAAGGATCAACCTACTTTCTATAAGATCCCCTTTGGCTACAGCTTAGTACACCCTAATATAAATAAAAATTGCATAAAGTCCAGCTAAGTTAGAGTTAAATTGTGTTCATTTTTTCCTGTATAATTTCAGAGAAGATTTTAGCAGAGAATGTGAATAAGGCTACCAGTACTTAACCTAAAATTGAAATTTAACATTATTTTTTTCAAAATGCTCTATCTTTACTTTCTGATATCAAAAAACAAAACAAAAATGTTATTTTCATACATATGAAAATCTCCCCCCTCCCTTTATCTTATGCAAAAGAAAATACAAGAACAAACATTTTAACTTAAATTCATATCATCTTAGAAACTTACCTGGTCCCAGAAGAGGCACACAAGGTATGACTACACTTTAGTAGATGCCTAGGAACAACTTTTCCCAAAAAAAACTTCTGATCTTCTCTCTAGGTTAGGGTGACAGAAGAGTGTTGTGATAGAAGGTCACAGCCCATACTTTATTAAGGTGGACCATTTAATTTAGTTAATAATTAACATGTTTGACTAATGTCAATGTTTTGTAGGATTTCCAAATACTCATGGAAGTATTTGTTCCTCATATTTATAAGGATTAAATCATTAAAACTACAATTAGTGTTTCCAGAAAGTTTCCAGATCTTAAGCGATATTAAATTAGAAACAATGTATATGTCCATTTTTAGGAGATATTTGCACAATTAATAAGAAAACATGCTATCAAGTGAGCTTCAAAAGGAGGATATTAGACCTCCAAATAATTGCATCATTATAAAGTGGAGGTATAGTTCATTCCCTTTGCCAAGGGAGTTAGGATATATATAAATACAAACAGGCTACTTGCAGGGGAAGATTATTGCTGAAATAGAATCAATGCACCTTATAATGTAGATTTGAAGCCCAAAGAGTAACAAAGAACTCCATAGAGTAACAAAGAGCCATGGTGTCGTAGTGGTTAGAATGCAGCATTGCAGGTTAATTCTGCTGACTGCTGATTGCTAGCAGTTTGGCACTTCAGATCCCACTGGCTCAAAGTTGATTCAGCCTTTCAATCCTTCTGAGGTGGGTAAAATGAGGACCCAAATTGTTGGGGGCAATATGCTGACTCTGTAAACCACTTAGACAGGGCTAGAAAGCACTGTGAAGTGGTATATAAGTCTAAGTGCTATTACTATCTGGCTACCTATTTCTGATTATTCCCAGGATGGATGAAATGGGTCATGTATTACTTGCCTTCAGGTGGTCTATGTAGCTTCAGAATGATTTTAGAGTCAGCAGCAAGCAAAGATAGAGGTAAGAAATCAACTTGTTCTTCAACCTTCTCATGATCTCAACTGAGTATAGACGTGTGAGAAATGTAGAGAGAAATGTCTTTAAATAGAGTTTGCACAACCTGTTGCTTCCTGCACCAAGCTCTCCAAAGGACAGACAATTCTACTAGATTAATTCTACTAGAAACTAGATTCTTCTGGTCTGTCCATTCTAAAGTCCCTGTTTTTAGCTAGCTTCCTTGAGCTTCTCAGCTGGTATAGAAAGAACAAAGCATACTTTTATAAACTGCTTGAGGCATTGTGAACAATAACAGTGCTTTGCTCACCCCCAGTCCTCCTGAGAAGTTTCAGAGTTCTGTCCCAAGAACAAAAGTCTGTTATTCATGTTGTATGGAAAAAAATGCATCCTGGTGGGGAAAAAGCCCTCCCGTCAAAGGTATCCAACAAAGCTAAAAAGATTAGATATGGATTGGTTCTTTTTTATTACATTATCAAATAAAATAAAAACCAATCCATATCTAACATTTTAAGTCAGCAAGACAAATTGAAACAGATGAGCCCAGATCTGTAGAGATGCTTCGGTTCAATGAAATTTTGAGAGCAGCAGCTGAAAACAAGTTCACAGAGGGTTTCAACCACCTTCCTGCCAAGGATGAAGGGTTTTGCTTTCGTTCAGTGTGCTTCATAGCCCCAATGTAGCCTCTTCAAATACTTGCACGGATTGGGAAAAAAATTGATGCAAGGGCACCTGTTGGAAAAACCTCTTCCAGTTTTTTTTTTGTTTTTTTTTTTTGCAAATGCTGAAAGAATTTATGAAGGCGATTCACACCATATCATCCTTCACAACTTCCTCTTACTATCTTTTGGCAGTTGCAAAGTGGAGGAGGTGTAAAATGACACTTTTCTCCTCACAGCCTTTTTTGTGTTTACAGATGCTAAAATTGTAGCTCTGAATAGAGTCTTGGCTTCTCTTTCGATTAGAGTTTACAACAAACTATGGCAGAACAGATGTGATTACTGTAGAACTGATACTTTATCATTCTACGCAAAACTGTCAGAATAGATATCTATGGTGTATACATGTGCATGTGTATAAGGATATGCGTGTGTGTACGTATACACATATTCAAGGAACACCAAAAATCAAGCCCTATAGATAATTTAGTATATACATTAAAAATTCATTTGGTTGTCATTTTCTTCTAAACATTTCCTGACTTGATTGACACATGACTTTTGAATATTTCAAAGTACAGTAATATTTTCTCTGAAAAATACATTATTCATAAAATTAATATACTGCGATTGGTTTACAGGGACCAACTTTTGGTACACCCTGAATAATATACCCACATGACAAGTAAACACATGTGAACATTTGAAAGTATATCATATAGACTCCTGCAAATCTGGCTGCTTGCCCATTCACAAAATGTTTACTATAGAGAGATGTAACCATATACACTACACAATATACCAGGCAGTGAATGGTAAGCTTGCCTCTGATCCCAGGTTATTTCTTTTTATCCTGACATGGTTTACCTTTTCTGGGAACATTTGAACTATTTCAGATCATCAGAAACTTGCAAACATTTGGCTTCTGCATTGAGCCTTTGCTGCTAATCTGGTAATCCTCAGCAAACTACATGTAAATATTTTCTTACTATGCTTGAATAACAAAAGTAATTGGAGGTTTTGGTGAACCATAAATCATCCAGGCATCCCAAAGGAGGGTGTTAAATGTCTAAATGACAGATAGGCCTCAATTTATGACCAAAATTGGGACCAGAATTTCCATTGTTGAACAAGGCAAACAAAGTTGTTAAGTGAGCCACACACGATTTTACAACATTTTTTTCCTATCATTGCTAAGCAATCCCTGCAGTTAAGTGAATCATGCAGTTGTTAAGCAAATCTGACTTCACCCGTTGACTTTGCTTGTCAGAAGTCAGCTGGGAAGGTTGCAAATAGCAATCACGTGACCCCCAGGATGCTGCAACCATCGTAAATACATGCTGGTTGCCAAGTGCCAGAATTTTGATCACGTGACCATGGAGATGCTGCAACAGTCGTAAGTGAGAGGATCAATCACAAGTCATTTTTTTCACTGCTGTTGTAACTTTAATGGAGGCTAAACAAATGGTTGTAAGCAGAGGTGGGTTCTACTTACCTTTACTACTGGTTTGCAACGGGGCCGCACGTGTGCTCTTCTGCGCATGCGCAGAAGCATTCTGATGATGTCGGGGTTGGTGGGCGGAGCCTCCCGCTGGTTTTACTACCAGTTCTATAGAACTGGTCCAAACCGGGGGCAACCCACTACTTGTTGTAAGTCAAGGACTATCCATATCTGTGGCTTTAACCTTCCAATTAGAATCTAACTAGATTTCAGCTGCATCTCTGCACCAGGCACAATAGGATAATTTCCTTATTCCCAAAATGCAGGAGAATAACCCAGGCTCACAAGAAGTTGTTGTACTTCTCAGTGTTTTTCAAGCTTAGCAACTTTAAGACATGTGGACTTCAATTCCAGAATTCCCCAGGCAGCGTGAGACCTGATCATTTGATTACTCCCAAGTCAGTAACATGAAAGAATTACCAACTTTAAAGATACTGAGCATTGTATCTCTGTATGAATTGATTTAATAGGATTCCATACTCACCACACTCATGTCTCTGCTTGGACAGAACCATCAAGGCACTTTTACTGGGTTGCCCCTTGTACCATTTTGGGGGGCTCTGATTTAATATTGCCTCCTCCTCCTCACTAAATGCATGGATTGACCATAAATGGATGTTACCTATTTTACAAAGGGGCCATACAAAGTCATATTGCCAAGAGGCAGAAAATGCATTCAATTCCCCTCCTTCCATTCTCATTGAGATTGTGTGATAAAGTTATTACATATTGTTCAGCAATACAATGCTTTCCACCAAAAAATGAAACTGAAAAGAGAACAAAAATGGCTGAAAATAAAAAGAAAAATAATTTCCTCTACAGTTGCTCTCCTGTTTAAAAAATTCTAAAACAAACAATATTTCTGAATGGAAGGAAGGGAATTGAATGCATTTTCTGCCTCTGGGCAATATGACTTTTGTATGGCCCCTTTATAAAATTATAAGGATTTAATATGAGTCTTAAAATATGGATAAAAAATAGAAATTAGAAGCAGCAGTCTTGGTAATACTAAGTGGAAGTTTCTTTTCTAGAGGTCGAATTAGCATGGGAAAGTGGGATTAGACCAATTCTGATCTTGTTTGGACTTCTAATAGCTCCTATTAATAATTTAAGACTCACATTATCTCCCAGGGACATTTGACTATTTTACGTGGTGTGGTTTTGAGTTACTTAATATGTCTCAATATTTGGATTAGTTTTGGCAGCTCAGAAGAATTAAAAAAAAAACACTTCATGTGAAAGATCAAATTCCTCCCTAATTAATTAAACTGACATTTAATTTCCATAGATCTTTATGGTTGTTGTCAGTATATTTTATTATACTCCTAGTAAAGATCCTAATGAGAGTAAACGTGTTTTGTAATGGTGTGTAGCATGCACTTTCCTACGTCGGGCTTGGTTTGCAATCCATCGGGTTTCTATCAGGTGGCGAGGAAAAAGCGTCCCAAAGAAGCAGAGGAAAAAACGGGGCGGGGAGAGAAACAGATGGACAGAACGGCCCACAACGCTCCGGCAAATGCCTGGTAGGATCGTCGAGGGAGGAGCATGGAACAGCTTCATCTTCGTTCACTCGACTTCAAAGCTCATCAAGACCAAACGCTCCGGCATCAGTCCTGTAGGGGGCGCCGTAGCCAATCCCTGCGAGATCCTCCCCCCCTCCCGCCTCCTTTCCCATTCGATGCAAACCTCCCCTGGGAACCGCCTTTTGGATGGACTCCAAGGAGGCTGAAAGCTGCCCCAATAAAGCCTCGTCGGCCCGATTTTCCTAACTCCTAATTGGTCGGCTCCCACGTCAAACACCCGCACGAATCCTCAGGGAGAAACCCGACGAGGGGAGGGGCAAATGCTTGGTGGGTGGGTGGGAGTGGTTAAAGTTAAGGTAACACCGGCCGTCGCTGACACGTAACCTGCGCATTGTTCTCGGCGTTGGCACGTTGTGCGCTGCGTAGGAAACCCTGGTGGCGGCGCTGTTGCTGCCGCCGCTGCCTCCACGGTTGTCATCTCGTGCGGGGAGACCGCCGTCATGGAAGGGAAACCTGCCGACCAGCTGCTATGCGACAGCCTCATCCTTTGGGTAAGTGGCGTGGGAAGGAGGGAGGGGGCGGGAAGGGCAACCCCCCCCCACTCCGCCTCTTGGTCTAATCCGAGCAGGAGCCCCATCACTCCCCCCCTCCCTTCGCCTTCTCCTAGTTGCCTCGAGCCGGTTCCGCGCGCCCTTCGGACTCACCGTCGCGAAACCACCCGACGTTGCGGAGGGCTGGTGTTGCGGGAAGGCGCCGTTCCCCAACAAGGCGCCCCGGTGACGGCAATATTGCCCTGGAGCGGAGCTGCAAATCCAATATGGAGATCTCCGCGCTCCTCTCCCGCTTCGCTTTCTCTCGCTCTTCTCGCATCCCGAACGCGGGTTGCCGTGTTCAGACGGTCGCGGTCTACCTTGGAGCTGCAATCTGGCTCCCCCGCAAACCCCTCCTCCTCTCTGGCTTGCTTGTTTAACGCTGCCCGCGTCTCCCTTCCGCATAAAATTGCCCCGGGGTGCGTTGGTTTGCACCGTACGCGTGTGGGTTACGCTTTTATGGGGGAGCCTCTTGGCAGGGAGCTTCCCTTTGGTGGGTCAATAAAAGTTTTAAAATGGTTCTCAATGGGATACCCAGTGAGTAATTCTCCAGTGTAACCTGTTTGGAGGAAGGGAGGGAGGGGGAAAGGGGGACATTTGAACCGTAAGGGGCGTGCATAAACGCACCAACCACCGTTCCTGTCCCCATTTATTCGTATTCATTTCCTGTTTTCATAACCATGTTTATACTTATATCTGTTATCTAATACATGCTAGATTGATAGATAGATAGATAGATAGATAGGTAGGTAGATAGGTAGGTAGGTAGGTAGGTAGGTAGATAGATAGATAGATAGATAGATAGATAGATAGATAGATAGATACTCTCTGCTAAACAAATAATTCCCTCAACACTGTCAAACTATTTACTAAATCTGCACTACTATTAACCACCTCATCTTTCC
This sequence comes from Pantherophis guttatus, assembly GCF_059756535.1. NCBI lineage: Eukaryota > Metazoa > Chordata > Lepidosauria > Squamata > Colubridae > Pantherophis > Pantherophis guttatus. The sequence continues at coordinate 67,275,091 of NC_142065.1, forward strand.
CACCACCCATCTCCTTCCACTTACGACTGTATGACTGTAACTTTGTTGCTTGTATCCTTACCATTTATATTGATACTGTTTCCTGATTGCTTATTTGTACCCTATGACTGTCATTAAGTGTTGTACCTTATGATTCTTGAGGAACGTATCTTTTATGTACACTGAGAACATAGGCACCAAGACAAATTCCTTGTGTGTCCAATCACACTTGGCCAATAAAAAATTCTATTATATATTCTATTCTAGATAGATAAAATAGGCAGGCTTCTGTGTCAGAGCGCTTTGTCTAATGCTGCCTTTCAATAGTCTAATGGAGTGAATCTTGTTTTCCTTCCATATCAGATTTTTCTAGGAAGCAGTGGTAGGAAACCAAGGAAGAATAATGTAAGGGATGAATCCCGCCTCCTTTAGACACGTGTGCTTGTTAAAGGGCGAGGAGAAAATCTAAAGATTATGATAGTTGGTAAAGGCTTTCCGGTATGCTTTCAGGTTCTGTCAAAGCTTGTGTGGAATATGTTACTTTTTTAAAATAAAGCTGTCAGTAATGATTTTTAACATTACATTGCAAATGGAAAACTTTGGGTAGGCCTTTCAGCTTTTCTTTGGTTCTGAAAATAACTTTGAGACATTTTATTAGCTGTGGTAGGAAATGGAATATAGACCAACAACATTCACCTGAAAACTTATTCTTACAGAAGAGTGAATTGTTAAGCTATGTTATATACCACAGGAATGCATACATTCGGTTTAAATTCAGATGAATTTTACTATGCAGGATCTAAAAGTAAGGACACTGAAAATATTCACATGGGGAATGTGAATATTCACACAGGCATTTTTAGGTGTGTATATAGAGGATGTGCCTGTCTTCTGTTTCCGGAAACAGGTTCTATCTTGTTTTGGAATTAGAAACTTTTTTTTAACTTTCATTGCAAGGTATTTGATTGGTTTTTTCCTCCACAAGTTATAACATTGGTGGTTAAAAAACATAAAATCAAGAAATCAAAAAAGCTGTTATCAATCTTCCTCATTAAATATTTCCACAATGCACAAATCTCATTTACAATATATTTAAAACAATATTCAAATAATGTAATAATAACCCAATCCTTTACTATAACTTCCATTCCACTCAGTTCTGTTTCATTTATTATCTAGTACTTGCAATCAGATAGCTTAATATCGCTTTGTCTTCTTAAAATAAAGAATTTACTGGTGATGTTTAGATAAATAAGTCATTATTGCCCCTTTGCTCTTTTATTTTGGAAAAAAAAGTTTTAACTGAGCTAGTTTGGTCTAGTTGTTTTCTTTTTTTTTTGAACAAAAATGTTTTTATTGTTTTTAAAATTCAAACAAATCACTTACCTAATTAAACATTTGTGCAACCCCCCCTTCCCTCCCCCCTCCCCCGACTTCCCAGAAGAAAAACAGGGTATAGGTTTTACCAAACATACGCTAAAATATGCTAAATTAATGCAAGACCTTAAAACTCCCTAGACCCCTTAACTCCCCTTCTACAGATTATTCATCAACCTCCCTTTAAACACAAAATAACATATAATCCTTTAGCCCTAAGAACTTTTTTTAAAAAAACCAATAACAAACACTAGTAGATAATACATACTTAATCATTTGGCTATTCCTCCTGCTTTTGTTCTCAATATTCAAATATTTTTAACAATAACTAAACCTTAATTAATCATTAATTGAACTCTCAATTCATTTAGTTAATCATTGTAGTTAATCATTAATACATCAATAATTAGACCAGAAAAAAATAATCTTCCATTCTTCCTTTCTTTCTGTATTTTTTCCAATCTTTCTTCCTCCCACCTTCTTTTATTTTGAGGAGGTTTTGAATTTTAACTGGGGGTTGATGTATCTTTAAGACTTGTCCCTTTCTCAAAACCATTTCCTCTGGTTTAGAGCCCCCATATCGACTCTTCTTGCTTGTTTAGACAGTCAGTTCATAGAACAAAGAATTAACTCGATCAGTTTGCAAAGAAAAATCCAGTTGCTGCATTTCAATTAATTGTGTGAAAGCCTCTGCCAAATCCTCCGAAACCTCGTAGAGCTGATCAGTTTCTTCTTCTTTCTGCTCCAAATTATATTTTTGAAAAGTTCTGCCAGTTAATTCCAAAAGGGCAGGAAGAAGGTTTGAAGATTCTTGAGGGTCAGCCAGTTCCAGCTTCTCTGTCTTGATCAAAATGTCTCCTACATTGTCATTATGCTTTCCTTCAAAAACATCCTCAGTTGCTTTTTTTATCCTCCACCAGTTCTGTAAGTTTTTGTTCCATGATTGCTGTAAAGTTATTAATAATTTCAATTTGGTTATTCATGGCTTCCTTTATAAATTCTGCAAGGTCTCTAAAAAAAGCCTCCTGGCTCTGTGTTTCAGTTCTCTGTGTCATTTCTAATGCCATTAAAGAGCCTCCACTTTCAGAAACTCCTTCCTTGGAAGCCATATTATTTTAAAAGAATTTTTCTTTTCACAGCCATAAAGTCTCTCAAACAGCTTTCTCAGATTTATTTGTAGTTTATCAAGCAAGATAGTCTTTTCTAGACCCAGCTCTCAAATCCAGCAGTTTAAATCCAGTCTCTGAGCACAAATCTGTTAACAAGCACTTTCATTTCCAACTTTCACTTTCACACCCACAACAAAGACCCATTTCCAGCTCCAGCTCAGCAAAATCAAATAGAAACAATGTATCCCAGGAGTTACCCATATACTTGCAAAAGCTTGTTCTCCTGCTTCCATTCTGTCTGCTTTTTGAAATCAATTAATCTTCTTCTTGGCAGCAGAGTCGGTCCCCGGTGTCTGGCTCCATTTAAACGGAGTCGCCACGGATCCGGAGCTTCAGTGGGCTGAACGGGGAGCTCTCACCCTCCAAGCCCTTGGAATTACTCCAGGGGCTCCCGGGGAGCTCTACCCTCGCCCACCGGCTCTCCTCTCCTTCTTCTCCCGAAGGAGAGGTTTTTAAGCCGTCTGACAGCTGATTAGCGCTGTCAGAACGGCTCGAACGGAATCACGGGGCTGGCGGTCCAAGAAGACCGTCCGCGACGCCAGGTGGTGCCAACCGGAAGCCTTGTTTGGTCTAGTTGTTAAGGTACCAGGCTAGAAAATAGTGAGTTCTAGTTCTGCTTTAGGCATGAAAGTCAGCTGGGTGATTTTGGGCCAATCATTCTTGCTCATCCCAACTCATCTATTGTGGGGGAAAATAGAAAGAGGAAGGAATATTAGATATGTTTGTCACCTTGAGTTATTTATAAAAATAATAAAGGTGAGATTAACAATATTTCAAAAATTGAGTTACAGTATATTAAAAGCTTGATTAAGAGATAAGATGATATAACCTTTATTGTCACTTTTTCTGTGTACACACTGAAACGTATTAAAAATGAAATTCTGATGCCTGTTCTAAAAAGAATGTGTATGTGTGTTTTGGATGTATGTGTAAGTATGTATGTATAATATACATATGAAAGTTATCTTTTTATTATTTCTTGTATGTGATGAGGAAGAAGTTATATTTGATTTATTACTTGTTTTACAAATTCTGCATGACATAAACATTTGACAGGTGTAACGTCAGTGAAGGGCCTGTGATGACTCTAACTGTAGGTTTTAAGAGTAATTTAAGGTGATCTTTGTGCCAGAGCAATAATAGCTTTTTTATGAAAATGCTCTCATATTACTCATAAGAAGTAATTTATAACTTAGCAAGTAAAAGCTACTAGTTAGTTATTTTTATTACAATGCCATCAGAAATAAGATACAATCCAAATTAAGCAACTGTGACTTAAATTTAGAACTTTACTGATTGGCTTCCTTACTTGCTTTTTTTTTTTTTTACAGCATAGTATAAAAATTATTTTACATACAAATATATCAAACAAATGCATCACTCAAGTGCTGCAGAGGGTAGTTTTGTAGTTCACAAGAGACTCTAGAATTCCTACAATAGAGAAATAAATGAAAATGTCTGGTGCTTCTAAATCGGTAGCCTAGTGAAGCAGAAAAATACTTTTAAGGTTAAACCAAAAACAAAACCAAGTTCTCTCTCAGCCAATTACTTCCTAAAATTCTTGGTTGCCAAGCAGTTAAGACAGTCAGTGAAGATTTGTACAGAACACGTGTGTTCATTTCTGTAGAATGCCAATATTCCATGGCATGCAATTTGAAAAACATTACTTTAGCCATTCCCAAATCATCAAATCATTCAAAATAGTTTATAACCAGTTTTTTGTTTTGTTTTTTATTCTTTCTTTGTATCATATGAAAGAGTTTCTGGGTTTTAGGTCAAAGGAAACTAAGTGTCAAAGGATATAGTGAAAGGGTAGAAAACTGGTTTCATTAACAGTTTTTGTCACTTTACATCCCTTTGCATTCTTTCATCCTAATAGATGGTTGGCAATTAGGTGGAAGTACACATTCTTAACACTTGGAGTTCCCACCATTTCTTGTCAATCTTAATACTTGTATGTAATTCTTGGTTATGCAGAATTACTTTTGAGGGGAGTTAATCTTTTTTCCTATAAATTAAAAAACTTAATACAGTTTACAGCAAAATAGTGTAAGCTGCACTTCTTTATTAGGTTTATATTTGCTGCTCCTGCAAATAATAATTTAATAATAATTTTTTAATCAGAAAGTATGCTTAGAATGAGGACCAAAGGTATCTGAATAATTTTCAGTTGCCTAAGAACAAACAGATTATAAAAATATAGGAATGCTGGGGAAACTAAAATACCGAACTTTGGATAGTTTTCAGATTAGTGAAAATGAAATAGCTGCTGCCACCTAAGCATATTATAGCATATGCATGATTGTAATGAACAGGTTCCTTTCAGTGCCCTATATTGGAACAATACATGTACATCTAAATATTCAGATCCTGCTTATAGTATGATGGCAAGCAGAACAGAGGATTCTCCTTAAGTGAGGCAAAGAATAAAACTATGAGCAGAAAGTGTATTTCTACTAGTACAAACTGATTTTCCTGGCATAATACAAGAGGGAAGATTGATGTTCTCGCAGTTGTCCTTAGATGAATCTTCTCCTTAGGATCTGTAGATCCCTCTGTTTACAACAAGAAAGTAGGAAAGGGCAGCAGGAACGATCAAAAGACAAAATCCTTTTGTGGAACATTGGATTCCACCTAATTCTTTCAGATATTCAAATATTGTTGGAAATATTTTTAATAATAGAAAAATTACTCTTCTGACAAAAAAATTCACTTGGCAGAAGTATAGCTTTTCATTCCAGCTTAATCAAAATTATTATCTGATTTGGAGTATAATATCTAATTATATGACATGCCTTATCTGTCAGTTTGTAAATGAAACATTTAACATCTATAAAGTCTGGTCTCAAAAATGCCCAAGAGGCTATTAAAATTTCAAGAATTCTTGTTCATAGATCTACTCAAAGTCTAAATAAAGTATACTACCCTCCAGTGGTGGGATTCAGCCAGTTCGCACCCCTTCAAGAGAACCGGTTGTTAACTTTCTGAGCAGTTTGGCAAACTGGTTGATGGAAGAAATCATTAGGGCAGAGCCCCGGTTGTTAAATTACTTGAATCCCACCACTGATACCCTCCCTTTTAATATATCTGTACAGATGAAATGTTTGCTCTGAGTACTATTAAGATGGATTGAGATTATTAATTTGATTGAGCAAAGATTCATTCTACATATAATTTGCCAATCGACCACTTGGCTAGCCTACTTCACACCCACAGTATGGTGGACTACTTTTATGTATAATGGTGACATTATTTTTTATTTGTTTGCTATCCTAATCACTTTGTGATTTCTTTTCCTCTAGTTGCAGACATTTAATATTGCTAAATCCTGCAGAGAAGTACAGGACTTAACAAATGGTGTAGCCCTGGCATATGTTCTTCATGAAATGTAAGTTATTATTTTTTATTATTGAACGTGTATGCCATCTGATTCCCAACAGTGAAAGTTCAATACAATTAAAAAGAAGAAAAAAGTGACAAGAATGACAGAACAGATAGAATGAAGCAGGGAATCTCAATTCCTTCATCAAAGGTGTAGTTGAAGAGCCAGCTCTTCACTGCTTTTCTAATGAACAGCAAAATAAGGAGAACACCTCATTCCAGAGGGTAGATGATGCTACAGAGAAGATACACTTCTTCCCAATAGATGATATTCTTTAATCAAAGGAACTAGAATGTGCCAGTGCTGAATCAGTCGGCTAGATACTATGGGAGACAAGTAGTCCATCGGGTAACTATGCTAAATGCCAAGTAGAGCTGTATAGGTATCAGCCAATTACCTTGACCCAGAAACAGACTGGCAACTAGTGCATCTCATGAAGCAGAGGTATTACATAGGCATACTGAGGCATACTGGGTGGGCAAGCTGGAAGTGGGCTTTTTCAGGCCAAACAGGGAGCTAAATCTTGAACAAAACACGAGAGATAGCTAGAAGTGAACCCTCTGTCAATCATAACGTTATTACTTATTTTGTTTTAGTCATGGGGGATGCACACATTCATTTAACACTTTTAAGGGCTTTGTGCGTTGCAAAGTTTGACAACTGAATCTGAATCATTTTAAATTATCTGAATTATATTAATGTATGGACTCAGTTAAATGAAAATAGACTTCCGAGAGGCTGTTAATTATTTAAAAGAATTATTAAATTAATATCATACATTACCATATTGAAAATATCATGCGTTATCATATTATTCTATGGGAAAACAAATAGGAAGAAAGTGACTATTGCAGAAATTGGGCCACCGTAGGAGACTGGGAAGATGGAGGAGATATGAGGATGCTCAGATCACTTGTAAAAGTACAAAACAATGTTTAAAAACATATATAGAAAACCCTGTAGACTATCATTCTATACAGTAAAAGCTGTACATAGTTACTAACTTTACAATACCATAAAATATTGGATATCTGTTGAGAAAAAAATAGAAGGAAAGGATGAGAAATAATAGAATTACCGTATTTTACAGAGTATAAGACGCACCTACCTTTTTTGGTGAGGAAAAGAAGAAAAATCTGCCTCTGCCTCTGAGCAATTTTGTCTCATTACAGCAAATAGCCTGCTTTACTTTCAATTTCGTTTTCAGCATAGCTTGATTGGCACAAGGAAAAAAAAATCTGCTCCAGCAATTTACCTCTTTGCTACAAGCAGCAGAGCCCTGCGCAAAACAACTGAGAGCAAATCAGCTGAGAGTCCAATCAACTTGTGCTAATTACGCTGTGCTGAAGCTGAAAGGAGCTGTTTTTTCTTGCTGTTTGCTTGCAAGGAGGTAACTGCTGCGAGGCAGAGGCCAAAGGATGGGGGCCAGTGGGTGGGCAGGGCTACATTCTGTGTATAAGACACCTAAATTTTCACCCCCTTTTAGAGGGGAAAAAGGTGTGTCTTATACTCCAAAAAATACGGTAGCTTCCTAGAGACTCCAAAGTTTATAGTACTATATCCTGAAGAAGGACGTGGCTGGTTAGCTAAATTCCCAGGGAGAAACATTCCTTGCTGTGGAGGAAAATAGGAGATTCTACTTGTAGTTAAATTTAAATTGCAAGTTGGATAAAAGATACTCCTTTAATACTCTTCAAGGTTTTTGTCACTTCATAGCTATTCTGGGGTGCATATAGTAGAAAGCCACGTGTGCTTGTCACCACTCCCATTTTCAGAAGCATCCCCTAAACTGCAGAGCACTATATCACTAGATACAGTCCAATTTGCTTTGCCATCTAAGACCATTAATAACAACAACAACAACAACAACAACAACAAAACTCGGAGCATCATATATTTTAAGAAGATACTTGGTTAATACCTAGGACTCTGGCAGCAACCCGTATCAACCATTAGCACCAGTCACTCGTATTTGTGATACATTTTTAAATGTTCAGTTGACTGAGTTTCATGTTTAATGAATAAAAGAGATGATGATGATGATAATGATAATGATAATGATAATGATAATGATAATAATAATAATAATAATAATAATAATAATAATAATAATAATAATAATAGAGACTGATTTTATTTCAGTGATCCTGCCTGGTTTGACAAAGCTTGGCTAAGCCGTATTAAAGAAGATGCTGGTGAAAGCTGGAGAATAAAGGTATTGGAATACCTTATCAATACATAACAATATTTACATAGGTTATAATGCTGAAGTTAAAAATACAAATAAACATTGTTTAGATTATTTAATATTGCTTATTTGTGATTCAGAGGATTCCTAGACCAAACATGCCACATGTATCTTTCTATTTAAAACTTCTTTATATCCTTGAGAAAGATCCCAGATTGGTTTGGAGAGTACATGAACAGTAAACATAGAAGTACCAGATTGTGCATGGGTTTTTGTTTTTCCTATAGATCAGGTTGCTGAATTATTTTGAGGCTATGGGTTCAAGTAATAACCATGACATATGTTGATAATGCATCTGAAATCCCTAGATCAGACCTGGACATTTTACAGACATCCAGCCCTTTGGTTGTCCCTGTCCAGCTTGAGTGAGGTCAGTCAGAAATTAAACAGGACTTTACTGCCAGAAGTACCAATGAGGGGAAAGGTTCCTTGCCCTCTCTCACACTTCAGAAAGTGGGTAGACTGATCCCCTCCTATGGCCATTGGAAGCCTGGTAGTCTGATCCCTCCAAGCCATGTATGCAATACAATTGCATTGCTTTTATTTTGAAGGCAGTTGCTATTTTTTTTCAAATTACATCTGGATCTTCACAGGCCTATTTGGCCCTCCAGAGCAGTTAATTGCCCACTCATGCCTTAGATTACATTACCATAGAACAAGTTTCAATATAATGTTTCATAATATAAAGGATCACAAATAAAGTACCTCTTTTTCTGACAATTGGAGCAATTCTGTGATTTTTTTTGAAGCTCACAATGCTGCTTTCAGAAGTTGCATCTATCTTTCTCCGCATGTGAGTGCATTCATAGCTATTTTGCTTCTTTTTTTTAATATTGAATTCTGTTTTATGTACACATTTGGGTTCATAAATTTACATTGTTTACTATAAACAGATTGAAGTATCTAATAACACCAATTATAAACAACGTATAAAATCTTTTTACAAAATATAGCAAAGGTTTCCTTGAACCCTGACTGCAGTATATCAACGAATTCAACCAACTAGGGGATCAACACCTAAATGACATTGAGCAAGCATTTTATTTGAAAGGTGACTTAGATGGCTTTACCTAACATTATTTTTCCATCACAGTTTTACCTCCTATACATCTCCTGAAAGACAACTTGAGTGAGGAATAAAGAGATGGGAAAATGACACCATAGACCAGTGATGGCTAACTTTTGCCATTGCGTTCCAAAAGCGTGGGGAGCGTGGGGGCCTCTGGAGCATGGGGAGAGCAAAAGATGGGCCTTCCCCACACACCCTCCCCAGGCCTTCCGGAGGCAGGAAACAACCTGTTTCCCTACTTCTGGGTGGCCCAGAAAGGAGCTGAGCTCACATGCCCACCGATATGGCTCTGTGTGCCACTTGTGGCACGTGTGCCATAGGTTCGCCATCATAGCCATAGACCAGTGTTTCCCAAACTTGGGAACTTTAAGAAGTGTGGACTTCAACTCCCAGAATTCCCCATCCAGCATGGCTGGCTGTGGGATTTTGGGAGTTGAAGTCCATACATCTTGAAGTTCCCAAGTTTGGGAAACACTGCCATAGACCATAGAATTTTTTAATTTGAAAGTTTGAACAAAATATAAAACAATTCAATATTTTCCCTAATAAATCAAATAAGGTTTTCCATTCTAAAGCAGACAAAAAAGTTTAGGGCTGAGCATCTGCTTGCTCTATGAAAGCATTGTGTTACATTTTGGTTTTTACTTTATTCCCTCTGCTTGGATTTATCACATCTGTAAAGCTAAGTTTTCTTTTGGCAGAGGTCGATTTTGTTAGAATGATGGTATTTTAAGTGGTATATTGCATTTGGTACGGTATGTGCAACTAATATGATTATATTTATAGGAGTTAAATTTGTTGAGTAAAGACTGCATTTCAGAATGTTAATTATAACTCAAATATATGAAAATAATGTATTCTCACTCAATTGTCATTTTAAATATTTTAGGCTAGCAATTTGAAGAAGGTTCTTCAAGGAATTATGGATTATTATCATGAGGTATGAAAAACCATAACAATCCGTAAAATATGCAATTTCTTCTCTATAATTTTAGTTATAAATCTCAGTTTACAGAATATTTTATCTATTATTTTCATGTCTAGTATGCATGTAAAACCTATGTGGATGAGCTTAACTTTGATATTCTATTACTAGTATTTTATTCCATGCTTTATAAGCAAATGCATTTATTAGAAAAGGAAAATATTTTTAGAAAGTATTTTTGTTTTCCCATCTATTCCAACTTTAGGTGCTATGTTGTAATGATCAGTATTCAGTTTTTTAAAGAAAAAGTTCAGTTGCAGTACTGATTACTGGTGAATTTCAGTAAATGTAACATTCATGTGAGATAACATGAATGAAGAAATGCCCTCTGATATAAAAAAAATTCCTAAAAACTTAAGGTTTACTCTCCTTCCAAAGTATTCTAACTCAGTTTGTTTCTTCAGGGAAGTGTATTGAGTAAAGAGTTGGAATAGGACCAAGGAGTCTCAGCCTATCAGATATTGAGGCTCTGTGGGTGACTTTGGGCAAGTGACAATCTCTTGAACCAACCTGTCCCGACAGGGTGGTTGCTGTAAAAGAGGGAAAAAAATAACTGCCTGTAATGTGAGCCCTCAGAGGAGGAAAGCTAGGATATAAATTCAACAACAAAGCCCCCACATTTCATTATAACATTATAACTTCTTCTTCTTTTTATAAAAAAATTCTACAGTTCTTGACTCAGCAAATCTCAGAAGATCTTCTTCCTGATTTAAACCAAATCTCTGAACATTCTAATCCAGTAGAGCTTGGCAGGTTATTGCAGCTCATTTTAGGCTGTGCAGTCAACTGTGAAAAGAAGCAAGGTAAATGTCCTCTTCTGAATAAACAGCTCAATTTGTCTTTTATATCAACGAAACCAAAATATTAACTCTTTCATTTCTGGGTGAAGCAAAGTAAAAAAAACAATGTAGTATTTAGATTGTCTAAATATTTAGATATTTAGGCTTGAGAGGTGATCTCAAGCATGTTTTTGGAAGGCATGTAATACATGAAGCAAAATAAATACATTGCTAATGTAGAAATTTTGGTTAATGTTTTTAAGATGCATTGTTGCCTAATCATTGCCTAAGCAAGAGAAAGCCAGGCAAGGAAACAAAGTGAATCCCTTCTGGTTCACTCCAACAAGAGAAGCATTAGTACTGTATTCAAGTGATTGGTAGCTTGTACTTGAAGTATTTGGGGAGATGATGTGTCTGCATATTTATAGCCATGTTGTCCAGTCACACACACTGCAATCCTTCATGTATTCTTAGTGAATTCCTTTTGAAAATTAACTAAACCTGTTTAGAACCAAAAGCACAGCTAACCTTGGCTGTATTAGCATGCCATACAAATGTATGGTTTAGTATAACTTGACAGCAGTGTATTTCTGGTTTATGCGCTCCCCTCTCCTATCAGGAAGCAGAATCCTATCCAATTGGCAGATATTGTCCATCAGCAGATGGATATTGTTGGCTGCAATGCAAAGTATGTTGCTTAAGATCTTCAGTCTATCGCAGTAATGCAGAACTGCAGAATGCAAGATACTGTAGCTAAGATTCAACTACAGAGAGGACTTCAGAAATGAACTCAAGACAAGGCTGTCCATTTACATGTAACATGTCCTGGGTCTTCATTGGTTGTGTGGGATATTTAAAAACAACTCTTTCTTTGTAGAACATATACAAGTTATAATGACACTAGAGGAGTCTGTTCAGCACGTCGTCATGGCTGCTATCCAAGAGGTAAGGAAAAAAAAGAGTTAACTGAAAAATTGGAATTGATTCCTTTTTCAAAAAAAAGGGCTGGAGTTACCTAATGTTGCAGTAAAGATAAAGCAACTAATATTCTTATACAAATATTTGTGATCTCTAGTCTTTCATTATGTATATATCATGTTAGTTTAAATTATGTAATGTTACGTAATTTAATCAAGTTGGCAGTGAAAAGGCTTGTATGAAAAATGTGAAATGTGTATTGAACATGGATTATTTCATATATTTTAAAGAAAATAATATCAGCTAATCTTTTAGTACTATCTCTCACTCTTATGAGCTTGTTTTAGACCATGGGTAATTATGCATTTTTGCCTTAATTTTTTATTGTTGCAGTTAATGAGCAAAGAGATTTTGGGCTTTGTTGCAAGTGATATATCTGGTGATGTGGAGCAACAGGTAAACTGATAATGCTATCTTTTCAGCTTTTAGTAATCTTTTTCTGTAATTTCTGATGAAAGTCTAGTTAATGAATTTATATCACTGTGTGTACTGGGTTGCTACAGAACCTCATAGGACACGAGTATGGAAGAAATATTCTGTTTTGTAATACAGATCACCTAGCTTTTTTCAAATCTATCATAATCCATTCTGTTTGATGGCTCAGCAGTGAAAGAGAGAGAGGAAGAAAAATAAGAGCAAACGTTAAGGGAATTAAGTTAACATCTTCATAGGAGGCTGCCGTGACTACCAATCTCAGTATGACAATAACTCGTCCCAGTTTATATTTCAGAGAGAAGGGGGAACAAGGAGAGAAGGGGCAGTGAGGTGGAAAGATAGGTCAGAGAGAGGCTGGGAGTCCTAAATCTCCATTTTGCAGCAACACAGGTTTAGAAACATATTTAGTAGCTCTGTAGGACAAGTATTTGAGGGAATATATATGTATATATATATATGTATTATATATATATATATAATACATATAATACATAATATATATATATATATATTTACGTATTATATATATACGTATTATATATATATATTATATATATATATATAATATATATATACATATATATACATATACATATACATATATATATATATATATATATATATATATATATATATATATATACACATACACACATATATATATACATACATACATACATACATACATACATACATACATACATATACATACAGGTGAAACTCGAAAAATTAGAATATCGTGCAAAAGTTCATTTATTTCAGTAATGCAACTTAAAAGGTGAAACTAATATATGAGATAGACTCATTACATGTAAAGTGGGATAGATCAAGCCTTGATTTGTCGTAATTTTGATGATTATGGCTTACAGCTCATGAAAACCCCAAATTCACAATCTCAGAAAATTAGAATATTACATGAAATCAATAAAACAAGGATTGTACGTAGAACAATATTGGACCTCTGAAAAGTATAAGCATGCATATGTACTCAGTACATGGTTTGGGCCCCTTTTTCTTCAATTACTGCCTCAGTGCGGTGTGGCATGGATGCTATCAGCCTATGGCACTGCTGAGGTGTTAAGAAAGACCAGGATGCTTCAATAGTGGCCTTCAGCTCTTCTGCATTGTTCAGTCTCATGTCTCTCATCTTTCTCTTGGCAATGCCCCATAGATTCTCTATGGGGTTCAGGTCAGACGAGTTTGCTGGCCAATCAAGCACAGTAATCCCATGGTCATTGAACCAGGTTTTGGTACTTTTGGCAGTGTGGGCAGGTGCTAAGTCCTGCTGGAAAATGAAGTAAGCATCCCCATTAAGCTCATCTGCGGAAGGAAGCATGAAGTGCTCCATGAAATCTCCTGGTAGATGGGTGTGTTGACCCTGGACTTAATGAAGCACAGTGGACCAACACCAGCAGATGACATGCTTCTCCAAATCAACACAGACTGTGGAAACTTCACACTGGGCTTCAAGCATCTTGCAGTGTGTGCCTCTCCATTCTTCCTCCAGACTCTGGGTCCTTGGTTTCCAAATGAGATGCAAAAGTTGCTCTCATCAGAAAAGAGGACTTTGGACCACTGAGCAACAGACCAGTTCTTTTTTTCTTTAGCCCAGGTAAGACGCTTCTGACATTGTTTGTTGTTCAGGAGTGGCTTGACAAGTGGAATACAACATTTGAAGCCATGTCCAGGATCCGTCTGTGTATGGTGGCTCTTGATGCACTGACTCCAGCCTCAGTCCACTCCTTGTGAAAGTCCCCAACACTTTTGAATGGCCTTTTCCTGACAATCCTCTCCAGGCTACAGTCATCCCTGCTGCTTGTGCACTTTTTTCTAACCACACTTTTCCCTTCCACATAACTTTCTATTAATGTGCTTTGATACAGCACTTTGGGAACATCCAACTTCTTCTGCAATTACCTTTTGAGGCTTTCCCCCCTTATGGAGGGTGTCAGTGATGGTTTTCTGCACAACTGTCAGGTCAACAGTCTTTCCCATGATTGTGATTCCTACTGAACCAGACTGATAGACCATTTAAAGGCTCAGAAACCCTTTGCAGGTGTTATGGCTTACTTAGTTGATTAGAGTGGGACACTTTGAGCCTAGAATATTTCACAATATTCTAATTTTCTGAGTTAGTGAATTTGGGGTTTTCATGAGCTGTAAGCCATAATCATCAAAATTATGACAAATCAAGGCTTGAACTATCTCGCTTTGCATGTAATGAGTCTATCTCATGTATTAGTTTCACCTTTTAAGTTGTATTACTGAAATAAATGAACTTTTGCACGATATTCTAATTTTTTGAGTTTCACCTGTATATATATATATATTTCACATTTCACATTTGCATTCTTATATAAATGTTATTTTACTTCTTCGTTTAACTATTAACCTGGAGTGCTGTCCTATGTTCATTAAAGAAAAAAATAGGGAGAAAAAGAAAAGCATTTTAAAACCAAAATAGGGTCTGCTGGTGGCAACAACAGAAGTACATTTTGCAGAGATAGTAATATTTTGATTATTTTAAAGAACAAGAAGATCATAAGAAAGAGGTTCCAAGGACCAGGAAAGTATATGACAGAGACAGATTTGATTATCTAGAAGGTATGATCATTACCAACTTGCCTTCTATTTAATCAACATCCCCCCCCCCGAATACCCATAAGTAAATTTCACATTTACTGGAGATAAGGTCAAGAAATTTGTTTTTCTAAATATTTGAAAATGATCATCTCAACATTTTTAAAGCTGAAAAGAGCAGTGGAAGAACTTAATGAAGTCATAGCAGAAAAAGAAGAATTGAAGCAAAGATGTCAAGAACTAGATTTGCAGGTAACCACATTTTTCCAAGTACATTTTAAAGAAAATGTAATCAATATTTACCTTAAATGCCTAAAATCAAATTGTCTTAAAAACAACATCATCTATGCTGTGATTAAACACTGTGATGTTTTGTTTTCCTATAGTTTATATTAGTTCTGATATTCATCGTGTTATTTATTTTTAGTACTTAGGGACTTTTTTCAATGAAATTAATGTCCAGCAGTCTTTCACTGTTATTTTGAATGTGTTTTATTGCGGATTTTGTTGAAGATTTTTCATCTATAGGTTTAATATACAATGTTTAGAATACTTTTTAAAATATTTAAGATATAAATCTATTGTGAGCTATAAATACTTGTCCCTGACAACAGTTATTAATATAAATTAATATAATGATTCTGAATCTGTATTCATACCTAAAATTGATTGCAGTTCATTTTTACAGTTTAGGAAATCTGAAATATCATTTGGCAAAGATAACATAATATAGTTTAATGCCACTGTACTATACTGAATATGAGTATTTATTTGAAAGTCAAAATATACATACTTCTTGCTTAATCTAATTGTTAATAAATTCATTTGTAAGGTCTCTGTGGCCCATGATATTTTACAAGAATGTAAGAAAGGTAGGTTTATATTTATTTCAGGAAGACATAACCCAAAGAGTACTTTGCATTTTAAATATCAGTGAACTAACATGTGATATGCTGTGATGTTTTGCTGTATTACAATTAACATGGTGGCTTTCACCACAAAAGATACTTAAGGAGCTGTTTTGTTAATATGAGAATCCTTCTTTGATTGTTAATATACTTACAGTATTGTTATGCTCTTACTTTCTAGCTTGTGATATTTTTCAGAAATATTTGCAAAATGCATGAATCTTTTTATCCATTGATCTATAGATGTGATGCTATCTAAATTTTACTTAATGCTACTTGTTTTGCCTCTTGGAATCGCTTTTTACACAACTATTCAGTACTAAGTATTATTATTTCTCAGTTCTCTGCTGTTGTATCTTCAGTTTATAAACTGACCAATATTTTTCTACGTGCTAATGATGTTTCCCTTTTTAATCCCTTTTCTGCTTCTACAGAAATGTGGAAATTTTATTTGAGTGGATTTTGATCTGATTCAACAAGGCAGTTCTTGTGTTCTTAAGTCAGGTGAAGGAAAGGTGTCTTGCTGGATCATTCCAGAATCTACTTGGCTTAGTTCTTATATCATTTAAGACTGTTTTGAAGTTCTTCCCTTATTTGCCACTGCATATAATAGTCTGGAAGACTTTTTCTATGTTGCTTTTGCTTTCTTACTGTGACTGGTAACCTTGATTATATAAGTCCTAAGAAGTTGCAGATTTAGAACGGAAGGGCTGCAAATAGAGGATGGATGTGTTGCTGATAGTTCTATATGTGGATTCACAGAGAGAAGTGCAAGAAAAATATGTATATTGAAATAACAAGAATTTGACTTGTTTTTATTTAGTTGTATATTGTACATGAATGCAATCATTTTGTGCTTATCTGCTAATCTGTGTGTATGTATGCACACACACATACAGACATTTAATTTAGGAAGCAGATAATTTGACTGGGGGCTAATCACTTCTTTTTCTGAGATAAAATCCCTTGTGCAAATATTTGAATGTTAATGATCTTCATGACTTTATAATTCTGAAGTGGATTTTTGATCTTTAGGTGGCTGCCCTTCAAGAAGAAAAATGTAGTTTAATGTCTGAAAATGAGATAATGAATGATCGATTGGATCAGTTAGATGGTTCATTTGATGATACAAACACAGCAGTTGCCAAAAAGTATTTTCATGCACAGTTACAAATAGAACAGTTACAAGAAGAAAATTTCAGGTATGAATTAATGTAACCCAGCCATTTTCTCTATCAATGTTGCAGCTGGAGTTGTTTACTGAAACAAAATAGAAAATATTTCTGAAGTGCTACTTGATGCAAAAAGCTACAGTATACCTTTTGTATATTCCCCATTTTTTATTCTGACCATGTTACATATTTCTGAGGGTTTTTTTTTTTTTTGTAGCTTTTGCAGCACTAGCTATGGTCTATTAGACCTGGAGCTGTCAAAGGCCAGCCTTCTCTTATATTCTCCTGTTCATTTATGACTATTTCTTATCTGTATCCCATAGAGATTCATATTGTTTTCTTCAGTGATTGCACATATTCTGTTGATGCAGTTTCCAGAGAGATCTTTATAAAACTAATATTGTCCATACCATGTGTTGGAATGATGTTATGAACATGTATAAAACATTGGGATTGTTCATACTGGCTATTATGTGAGCATTCTTTTAACTCATACCATCTCCCAGTTGAGTACAGTCCACGCAATCTGCTTAAGCCATGTTTATTCATGGAGTACAAGGTTCTACCTTTTTAGAGAGTGCCAAGACAAATCTTATATAATGGATTCATTACAAAGAAAAGGGCAGTATAACCCCTCATGTCATCACCCAGCCGAATCCACATCTGTAGCGACCTAGCATTTTTAGTCTTTGATTTGTTTAGTCAGCAACCTTGACTAACTGTCAGAAATCAACAAGGGGTCAGTTTCCTCTCCTCTGGTATAAAAGCCCCGAGTTTGCAGTTTTAGTCCCTTAGAAAGCTCTTTCTATTTTATTCTCAAGCATTAGGTTAAGCATTGAGGCTTTTCTCAAGTCAATTCTGTTAGGCCAAACTGGTTTATTAATTATTTGCTCCTTCACCAGTACCAGGTGTCATTGATCAAAGTTATATTCAGTTCATATTTTTCTCCCTACTGTGATATAATACATGTGTAATATACTGCTTTTTATTGTTGTAATCTTTTGTTTTGGTCCTTTGCTTACCTCATCCTGTCTTAATGACAGTATGTACATAATTTTGCATTACTGTATGATTAAGATCTGTAGCCTTCAATTTTATTTAAGAAACTTACATGATCACCTATCTAATTTGCCATAACTCTGGGCAACTTACAGAAACAATGACAAGAACATACAAATAATGAAACCTATATATCTCCCCCCCCCGCTCAAACCCCCCCTGCAATTCTGGGTTCCCTAAAACACCACCCCAGATACTTTTTAAAACAAGAACACAATCTTTGGATTCCAGCCTTAACGTGTTTCACTGCCTGGGGGAAAATCCAGCTTTTAAAAAACTTTTGGAAAACTAGAAGGATGGGTGCCTTCCAGATCTTAGGGAGGTGGAGGGTGTTCCACAAATTTGTATTATGGGGCCAATTCTGAGTTTGCTTTATTTTTTTTTTAAAGGTTGTAATTCATTGCTCTAGATGTTTAATTTTTAATAATGCAGAAACTGTTTACGGTCTTTCTCTTTATTGGTAATAATTTGACATAAAAACTGACATAGAAGTTACAATTTTAAGATTACATTTCATTTACTCCCAATATGCCTGCATATGGGAAATTATACAAATTATAAAACTTTTCCATATATTTTTTATGAATGATACCATAATATTTCATACTAAGGAAGTTGATAGTAACTCCCTTTCTATTAATTTTGTTTTTGAAAAGACTTGAAACTACAAAAGATGATTACCGTGTTCATTGTGAAGAGCTTGAGAAACAACTGATTGAGCTACAGCATCGAAATGATGAACTGACATCTCTGGCAGAAGAGTCCCGGGCTCTGAAGGATGAAATTGACGTTCTTAGGTATACTGAATAAATCTAGTACACTATATTACTATCTCTTTAATATGCAGTATTCTATCATTTGGAGTTTCCAAAGAATATATCAACTCTTTCAGGTGCTGCCCTTCTCTTATTTATTTATCTATCCATCCATCCATCCATCCATCCAGTCTTTCCTGAGAGAGAATGTCTGACCCAAGTCACCCAGCCAATTTTCATGCCTAATGCAGGACTAGAACTCATAGTCTCCTGGCTTTTAGCCTGGTGCCTTAACCACTAGACCAAAGTAAAGTAATACATTGTATATTGTTTCCCTTTGCAGCGAAACCTGTTTTTAATAGTTTAATTAAGAGGATTATTCACAAATGCTATTGTCCTTTACTTAAATTTATATCATTGGTGCAATGAGGTCATTACAGAAATTGCATAAATTACAGGAGAAAGTGGGTGTAGTGTGTTTTATAGTACTGACATCCGCAAAATCGAAGACTCACTGTATTGCCCATCTCAAAGCCTTCCAAATACTCTCATCTCAGGATTCACTGTTACTAGGGACATAGTGGATGTTAATTCTAAGGGAGGCAGACTAACATGTTTGGGAAGCATCAACTTAGTGACGTATGGAAGAGCATTCATTATGACATAATACAATAAATAAAGACTTCCTTCCTTTTTTGCAACATTCAGAACACCCAAGATTCTGCCACTGACTGTCTTTGTTTTTGTTCGTTTGCTTGCTTTTCATTTTTTCCCCTAGGTATTTGGTTCTTTTTCCTAAATAATACAGTAAGTAAAATAAGCCTTGTGCTTCCAACACTTAAAAGTTTTTGTTTTATATTCTCAATATACTTTTTTCTCTTGTAGGTTCTTACAAGTAATACTTAAAATTGTTCTAGAGTAACAAATATTTAATATGGAAATTGCAAATTACTTTTATTTCCATGTCTTATAACTGGTAGCATATGTTCTATAAACTAATACACCAAGATCATCATTCAATCTCTAGCTAAGATACTAATTTTGAATTAAATATTGAAGGAATATTTTAACTCTACTAAACAAACATCCTAATTTTAGTTTTAATAGTATTTCTATATTCACTAATGATAGCCTCTTGAAATGTATGAGACCTCCCTGGGGGAACCTGTGACTATTTTAGGCTTTCCTCCTTCAAACTGATCATGATGGAAGACCTTTGATTCAAAAAGAAAGCCTACCCTGAAGTGGCATGGATCATTGCCTAGTAAAAGTAGAAAATCATTCATGACTGCAGTTGATGCTCCAGTTTTAATTATGTAGAGCTGAAAAGTCCTATTTTGTTTAGTTTATCACACCAGCAATTTGAACCTGAGAGAAAATATTTAATAAGTAGGATCTTACTTTTCTCTTAAGTAAGTATTTGTATTTTGTTGTCAGTTAATGGCTCAAGCATGTGTTTGAAATAACTGAATATGTCATTATTGTAGGACTGTTGCTGATAAAACAAATAAACTCGAGTCGACGGTTGAGGTGTATCGCAAAAAGTTGGAAGACTTGAATGACTTTCGGAGACAGGTGAAAATACTTCAGGAAACAAACATGATGTATATGCATAACACAGTTAGCCTAGAAGAAGAATTAAAGAAAGCAAATGCAGCCCGTTCACAGTTGGAAACTTACAAAAGGCAGGTAAGAAATGTTTCCTTTCATTTTGTTTGAATTTCTGTGTTTTCTTCGTACTATTTCAGTCAAATAAATCTTCACTTTTAGGTCCAAAAAAGCTGAGAATGAAAAGTGACTTCCTCCTTACGTTGTCCTTGCAAACATTTTTATTGTTTATATCAACAGTATTTCATTTATATTTTGTTTGAAATGAGTAAGGTAACCTTATTGGTAGATTTAGCATTACCAGTAACACTGGCATGTCTTCAACTGTGCAGTTAGTTGGAGTAAGAGTAGAATCATGAAAATTAGTGCCATGAAAATAATTCTACAAGACCTACATTCTATTAATTGAATCTGTTGACCTGAATTTCTAAGCATTAAATGATGTATGCTAAAATGAAATGCTTCCGAACAACAGGTAGTCTTTGACTTACAACCACAATTGAGCCCAAAATTTCTGTTGTTAAACAGGGATATTTGTTAAGTGAATTTTGCCCCATTTTATGGCTTTTCTTGCCACAGTTGTTACAGTGAACCACTGCTGTTGTTAAGTTAGTAACATGGTTATTAAGTGAATCTGGCTTTCCCATTGACTTTGCTTGTCAGAAGTTTGCAGAAAGTGATCACATGACCTTGGGACACAGCAACAGTCATAAATATGAACCAGTTGTCAAGCATCCAAATTTTGATCATGTTACCATGACGATGCTGCAAAGGTTGTAAGTGTGAAAAATGGTCATAAGTCACACTTTTCAGTGCTATAGTAACATCGAATGGTCACTAAATGAACTGTTGTAAGCCAAAGACTACTTGTAGTGGATATGTAGTGGGGGAAAATTGATTTCCAGCTAATGCTGAAAAGATCACAGGTTCTCAGGAAGATAATGAAATCCAATATTACAGAAGAATTTATTTCAAATTGCCAAGTTCTGAAACCTTTATTGGTTTTCTTTTTAAATCAGATCCAGGAACATCATAACAAGCTCTCTGAAGAATCCAAAAGAGCAGATGCACTAGCTTTTGAAATGAAACAATTAGAAGAGAAGCATGAAACATTAATTAAAGAGAAAGAGGTGAGGTTTCCATTAATGTGGTGGAAATACAGTTTTCAAAATATTGGGAAGTCAAGATACCTATGTGGATGGTGCAGAGGAAGGGGTTATTTAAAATGTTGAGTCTCGGAAAATCTGCAAAGTAATGATAAATTGTTTTAAGCCAGGGGTGTCAAACTCTATTGTGTTGCGGGTCAGAATGTGACGTATCGCAACATTTTTTGCCTTTGCGGAGCTGGGGTGGGCATGACCTCTGCGGGCCATATTTAACCTGTGGGCTGCCAGTTTGACAGACCTGTTTTAGGCCATCATAGATGTTACCATCCATTATGAAAACTGGTTTATTCTTTTTGAGAATGATGTTCTATGTTCTATAACAAAATCATGTGCTGTTATTAAGAGCTATTCTGGGATGTCATTTTTCAGGTGGAGAAGCAATTAAAGCGCTCATACAATATTAACACAAGTATTTTGATATGCATCTACCATTATCAAATCACTTTTTATTTTCAGAGATTGATAATTCAGCGTGATGCATTGAAAGAGACCAATGAAGAGCTCAGGTATTCACAAATGCAGCAGGATCATATGAACCAAACAGGTACTTAAAAATATATATATTTAGGATTAGTTTTGCTTAGACTCCATGGAAAGTGGCAAGTACAGTAGGGAAAAAATTATAAACTGAAAGTTATTTTGTTTTATGCTATCAGGTGCATCTACTATGAAAAGCCATGAAAATCTTGCTGCTGAAATTCTGCCTGTGGAATTTAGGTAAGAGAAGTAATCACATGTAAAATGAAGTGTGAATTTTATTTGTAATGTCATGTATGTAATATAGAATATCAGACAATATATAAATCCTATATTCATATAAAGATAAAACCCTAAATGTTGGAAAGGGGGATTTCTAATTTGAATCAATTTAGAAAAAATCTATACTCTCAGTTAAAAAGAAAGTAATCAATATAAGAAATACAGCGATAAACATGATTCTGTATCTCTGGTTACAAATGAGACTGGATTTTTACAGATTTCATTATATAGCTTTATAGTGTTGTTTCCTGGTAAGAGCCCATCCAGAGGATCAGATGTGTATCAGCAAAGGAATAAATTGATACTAGGGATTTATTACTTTCTGGAAGAATAAAGCCGGAGTCCATTTCCTTACCATAGCTGTTTCAGCCAATGGGGGTTAGAGGCTGCTTTTGAGGAAGAAGTCTATAATTATGTACTATCTGCTATGTTTTCTTGTTTTCTTGGGCCTTTCTGCTGAAATGAAATTGACACATGACTAGGGCTGCAAGCAGTGTATAATATCACATAGATTGCCAACTGTATTGTAATATACAGTAAGCCCTGTTTTATAATGTTGGGGAGGAAAATGTAGTATTTTGCAAACCATGTCTGCTTTCAATTTTTATTTTAAATCTCAGAGACATGTTCATCCGGCTTCAGCATGAAAACAAGATGCTTCATTTGCAACAAGAAGGATCAGAAAATGAACAAATTGCAGGGCTTCAAGAGAAACTGGAACAAAAAAATCGGATGATAAATGAATTAGAAACTGAAAACAGGTGATTCTCCTTCACATAACATTTATTTAATGCTATTTTTTAAAATAAGAAAAACATGTGAGAGACATAGAATGGGGAATGAAAAATACTGAAGAATAATAGAAAGTACATGGAAAACTGATTGGCTCCACACTGATTGGTGCAACTGGATTGAAAGTGGACTTTCCTACTCGGTCTACTCCTAAGTTGCTTATAAATGCTAAAGAGGGAACACTGTCAAAATGAAGTAGATTGTGATTCACTGGGGAAGAGAGCTGCTTAAAACATAGGGCCAGACAGTTTTGTTGAGTGGAACTCTACTCTCAGTTGCACTTCCCTTTGGTTTCCTCTCGGTTCCTGCATAACAAAGTAGAGGTGTTCCTCACTTACTGACCATTCATTCAGCAACCATTCGAAGTTGTGATGGCACTGAATGAGTCGTGCTTACAACTGCTTACAGCTTCCAACTGTCGCAGTGCCTCAGCAGTCATGCCATTGCTATTGCTTGGCCGCCAGCTCGCAGTTCCGGTGGTGGTTGTGTCCTATGGTTACATAGTTGTTATTTGAGACTTTCCTTGCTTGCTTCCCACAAGTTAAAGTCAATGGAAAAGCCAGCAGAGAAGGTTGTATGTTGCTCTGATAACTCCTCCTGGTCTTCCTGTGCTTGCATCACACTGCACCATCTGTCCCCTTGGCTTTCTGCACTTATGCCATAGCATCCACCCTGCAGCTTCTTATGCTTGGATGTGGTCTGCACCAGCCCTCAAAAAACCCCTCTGGCCTCCCACAATTAATGTGCAGCATACACCAGCCCTCATCCTTCCTCCCCCAAGACATCCCTTTGCTCCTTACCTGGGATTCCTGCCGCTTTCTGCTTAAAGAAAGGTGACGCATTAAAGGTGACGCATGCATCTTACAGTTATAACAGCAACTGGGAATGTCACTAAGCAATGCAGTCAGAGGATGTTGCACTTTATGGCTGTATTACTTAGCGACAACAATCCCAATTCTATTTATTCTAGTAACCTGAGGATTATCTCTTAATTTGTTTAGCAAGGATGAGTACCTCAATATAGAGACAGCCTAGGATGTTCTTGCTGCCAGCTAGAGTATGGGTGTAAATCTTGCAAGAATAACGATTTCATGCTTAAAGACTTAAACTCTATTAATAGTCTTACGTTTAATGTTCATGATAGACTGAACAAGGAGCATTTTGGGGAGCTGCAGCAGCAGATTGAAGACCTTCAAAAGTCCTTGCAGGAGCAAGAGTCCAAGTCAGAAAGAGAAAGGGTAAGTATGACATGGGAATATACAGGTAGTTCCTGGATTGTGTCCATTTGTTCAGTGACTATTCAAAATTATGACATACTGAACAGATGGTATTTACAGTGGGTCCTTGTGCCGTAACTGTGGCAGTGCGTCTGTAGTCAAGTGATTTATGATATTCCCTGCTGGCTTCCCACAAGAGAAGTCAGTGGGGAAGCCAGCAGGAAGTTGGAATTCCAAAAGGTTCTGTTTTCACGACCTCTGCAGTCCTCGCTTAATCATGGCAATCAGGACTGGCAGAATTGCCATTGATAAGTGATGCAGTCATGTGACATTTCACTCTACAACCATAATTTTCATCGCAAGTGGAGGACCACCTATATTCCATAATAAAACATAAAAGTTCCAAATGCTCTGTAATAACTTTAGTGTAAGTTATTACAGAATAAGAATGTGCAGGTGTTTGCAATATGAGGCTTTTCTGTGTGTGACAGCACATGCATCATTTTTTCTAGTTAGAAGACTATTTGTGTCTATGCATACAAGAATCAGTTAACTTTGTTAATGGGATACTTTATTCTACAGAGAAGTAATTCTGACCAATAGTGCTTCATATTTAGGCTGATTAAATTTTGAACCTGAGTTGTCCTTTTGGAATATGGCCTCTGGCCAGATCTAGGATAAAAATGCATATATGAATATATGTATACAAATATGCACAATGAATTCATTTTTCTGAAGAAAGGAATATTCAGGTTTGGTTCCAGTGGGAATTGACAACTTTGATTAACAAGTAGGAAAGCTTGTGCAAGATTTTTGTATGCGTTTATAACTTTATATAAGTCTTTAATCATTCCTTGGTTGTGGGCTATCTTAAATTCAAAGTAAATATTTATTCTGGCTTTTGTATAAATTGCAATTAAAACATGCATTTTACTTAAACACAAACACAAGTACATGACATATTTTAATGTTGAGAGCAATGAGTTCATGAACGACTAAGCAGAGATTTCAAAAAAGGAACCAATGTAATGCATGGCCATTCTTAAAAATCACAGGGCAATGAGGATATGAGAAAAAAACAGACTGAATATAATTTTCCTTGATTTTATCTGACATTGAATAAAGATCCTGAAACATGGTCTGTTCCAGTTATGCAATGAAGTAAGACTCAGTAGTTTTTAATGTTGCTCTGCAGTGGGATTGATCATAATTACCTATGTGTGTGAGTATATGTGTGTGTGATTGTTCATGTGACTTAATAACTTTCTAGTCACTTTTATTTATTATTTGCAGTCCAGTCAACTGAAGCAGAAAATAGCAGCTCATATGTAAGTGATACATTTATATTTCATTGTATGCATGTGAGCAGACATGAAAACAAGACTTTTTTTTTATGACTTACCATATTTAACTAACCTTTTTCCTGGTTTGTAACACCATTGTGGAATTGGAAGAAAATGATGCTTTTATTAGTAGTAAAATATGTATGTAAAGTGGGGTACCATGGACAAGTGGGGTTTTTTGCTGTTGTATGGTCCTCTCTGCTGCCTTCCCAGACATATTGATCTTATAACTCAATAGTGGTGGATTCCCCTTAGGCATTTATCCTCCAAACCTTGAGGCAGAGTCTGGGTTTGTTCAGGAATCCATAGCTGTTAGGCTAATTATGTGCTTCTCACTTATGTTATGACTTTAATTTGTTTTTTAATAGCATTGTATTGGTTTTGTGATGGGATGCTGTGTTTTAGTGTTTCTTATAATTGTAAGGTGAGAAGGTAACATGCAGTTTTTTTATATAAAATAAAATAAGTCAGTTATGTTGCCTTTTAATTAAAAAAAAAGCCATATCCTTTCAGGGAGAAATTAAATGAAGTCCATGATGAACTGCAGAAGAAGGAAGCTCTTCTTGCAGACCTTCAACCAGATTTAAATCAAAATGGTAAAGTGATCTGTTAACTCATTTGATTTTTAAACTATAGGTATACTTTATTCCTATGGCATATATAAACTTTGGAGGACATTAAACTTTCTCTATTTGATGTCTTTTACTACCCAGTATATTGGTAAAATACTGCAAGTATATAAATTGAAGGATATATCCCTTTTTTCTTCGTTCTCAAAAGTCATATTTTATTAAATGCAGTATGTATGATAACTTTGAGCTGTATTTCTGAATACTACAGTGAGTGCAGCTGGTTATAAGGCAAGATGAGGACCTTGTGATCCTTCAGGTGTTTTATTAAAATCCAAATTTTATCGGCATTAATGGGATCACAATATGTAGCCTTAATGGATTACAACAAATTACTGATCATGTAGGCCTTCAGAGCTAACAGTATTCACAGGTTATTGGTTGTTCCAGATCTGGGTATTTATCTCTACTAATTATTACATTGGGTTTTCTATTAATAGCACAAAAAATAAAAGAATTAGAAGCTGCTTTGCATAAGAAAGATGAAGATATGAAATCAATGGAAGAGAGATATAAGATGTATTTAGAAAAAGCAAGAATTGTGAGTATTATTTTCTATAAACCAATGAATTATTTAAGAACTCTTGAACTGGAAAATTGTTCCAATCCCACTTCTACTCTTTAAAAGCTACATTAGTTCTCTATTCCATACTTAAGTTTCCTAATTTAGTTAACTATGTGGCCGTATCTAATTAATCTTTTTTCTTCCGTTCAATTGTGTCTGATTCTTGGAGACTGCCTGGACAAATCCTTGAAGTTTTCTTGGCAAGATTTTTCAGGAATGATTTGCCATTGGTTCCTGGGGCTGAGAAAAAGTAATTGAATCAAAGTCACCCAGCTGGCTTCTTGCCCAAGGCGGGACTAGAACTCACACTCCTGATTTCAAGCCTGATGCTTACAACAAAATGGCTTGCAATTGTTCCTTGTGATCTAAAATAATTAAACAAATAAAGAAACACACTCAAACCCCCAACATTAGCTTACTCTGCTTTTCCAGGAAAGGTTTTATCTCATCGTGGAAAAAAGGAAATAGAATAAAATCTATGGCACTCTGGATTTTTACTTAAATCACTGATAGCTATATCGAAAGAATATATGCACTATATCCATTCCATTTAGATGAAGGATTAATAAGAAATGTTTAATCCCTTCAAACTATGTCATAAGCATCACATACGATAGGCATCAGAAAGCTTTTTCTCAGCTAGACTGAACCCGTAAAAGCAAGAAAAGCAGAGCAAATTTGTTGATGTAAATTAAAGGAAATAGAATCAATAGACTGGAGTTATAGGCTAGACTGGGAGGTTGAAAAAACATTCTGGAAGAAAGAATAGAAGTCACAGTATAAAATTGTTCCAAACGTTTTTAATAAAAATGGCTTGTTCAGTTAGAATAGCAAATTTTAGGCTAGTTGATCGATGTAATTGTTGCATATGTTATTTCTGAGTTGATTTTGTAACAAGAATCACTGTAAACATAATGTATGGTTTTTTTTCTGCAGGTCATAAAAACTTTAGATCCCAAATTAAAACCGGCATCTGCTGAAATAATGTCGCTAAGAAAACTGTTGGCAGAGAAAGACAAAAGAATTGAAACACTTGAGGTATTTTATTTATTTATTCAATTTGTATGCCGCCTATCTTACCATCAGGCAACTGTGTTTTTATATATTTATTGAATGCATACTTACTTTCTGGTCATATGAACACTTAAGGGAATTTACAACAATAGAACAAAATAGAAAACTAAGCAGTAAATCTAAAAGCAATTTTAATATGTTTTCCTTCATTGTTGGCTGGGGAATTCTGGGAGTTGAAGTCCACCCCTTTTAAAGTTGCCCAGGTTGAGACACACTGATAATGAACTAAGAGCTGCCATAAGAAATTGGTAAAATTAAGCCAGAAGAAATGTGATTAAAATCTGGGTTTATTGCTGAAGATAATATAAAACAGTAAAATTTATATTTGAGGCTTATATGTTGCTTTACAAAATTATGCATAGAGTAATCATTTTGTTGCTTTGAATGTCATATAATTTCTTCTACTTACATTATACTTTTTACAAATTCATTTTAGGGTCAGTGTAAATCAGCCAGGATTCAGGAGCATGAAGAAAAGTTAATTGTATCTGCATGGTATAACCAGGTGAGTTACTGTATTTGTGCACATGGGAAAGTTTTTAGTAAACATGGGTGAAATCCAAATATATTCTACTGATGGAGGCAGCTTCCTGTGACAGATTTTGCAATCCACATCCTGCAGTCCTAATGCGCCCCCAAATACGATTTCCTAACCTTGTACAGCAGATTTTAAGAAGCTTCTGGAAGCCACGGGGTGGAGGAGCATCTAAGTATTCAAGCACAATTCTGTCCAAGTGAAGTATTGGGTTGTATTATTATTTTCAGAATCAAATAGATCTGATACGATTAAAATTTATTGAAATGATGGTTTTTCTCTGGGATCCTTGTGACTACTTGCA
Source organism: Pantherophis guttatus (assembly GCF_059756535.1). Lineage (NCBI taxonomy): Eukaryota > Metazoa > Chordata > Lepidosauria > Squamata > Colubridae > Pantherophis > Pantherophis guttatus. The sequence continues at coordinate 67,303,958 of NC_142065.1, forward strand.
GTTTGTTTTTCTTTGCAGAGCTCCCTACTAGATCACGTTATTTTATTTGGGTCTATGTTTGCTCTACAACAGGAATCTCCAAACTTGGTAGCTTTAAAACTTGTGGTCTACAACTCCCAGAATTTCCCAACCAGCCATGCTGGGGAATTCTGGGAGTTGAAGTCCACAAGTCTTAAACTTGCCAAGTTTTGAAACTCCTGCTCTATAGAATTAGTCATGGATCTTTCTGGAAGGTCCTAGTTTTTGAGTGACACAGCAGCATAATTGCCTTTGAATTCTTCTTCCTAAGTAAAAGTCTTAATTTTTACATAACATTTTATTTGATTTTTAATGTTATTCATCTTCTCAGCTATTCTTGACCTCAGTATTGTTGTTTGTTCTCCCATAGCAGATACTGAGCATTCAACTTAATAGCCTTTAGGCCTCTAAGTCTCCTGCAAGGGTGGGTGGGGTGGGGTGAAATAACATCAAAAAATGTGCTACCTATTTTGTTGCCAAAGTGGTGGTGTGATCTGAAATGGGCTGGATGCCACAACTTGTGAGTTTTATAGACTGTCCATCCCTGCAGTACTAGAATCTATATTCGTCATCTATATTTGTCATATAGGCTTCATTCAGTAGCCATATTCCAAATGTGATACTGAGCTGTTTCTGGAAATTATTCCAGGATTAACATGCATAATTTGTGGATCAATTGTATAGCATATCATCTGTGCATGTTTAATGCCTGTTTACTATGCCAGATATTAAATATATCTCTTCAATAAGCCAGGAAAAAAGAAAATAATGTATGCAATAATAACAACAACAACAACAACAACTTTATTGTCATTGTATGGGTATACATAGTATACCCATACAATGAAATTCACTTAACACCCAAAGACCAAAACACATATCAATCCCCAAACACACTCCCATCCACCACAAATTCCCCACCCCTAAACCACCCAAATATCCACATAAAAAAACCAAGTAATACTGTCCAACAGCTCACTGATGGTGGCCCTTTAGTTCATTGTTGAGTGCAATTATAGCTCTGGGATAGAACCTATTCAGAAAACGTGTGGTCCGAGTTTTAATTGTTCTGTATGTTCTGCCAGAATGCAACAGTCCAAAAAGATAATTTAGCAATACAGTAGAAGTCAGCCATCATAAGTATTAGCTTTGTTTGAGATTGAATGAAGAGCATCATGGATTTAAGTAGTTTATTCTGTTTCCTTTCAGAGTTTAGCATTTTATAAACTAGGAATGGAATCCAGACTTCTCAGTGGGAATACCGTCTACAGGGATGGTCATTCGTACCCACCTGCACAGTCTTTCCTTGCTCAACAACGGCGACTGACCAACAGCCGAAGGAATCTCTCTGTTAAAGCACCACCTACATCGTCAGATTAAGTCATAGAAGATAGTCTACCCTAAAGTGTCCTTAATTTATTTTATTATTCCTGTTTTAAAATGTCAGACAAAGAATAAACTATGATGCAGGACATCAGCTGTTTTACAAATGGGATCTATATGCTGCTAAATCTAATTTAGCCAGATGATAAGAAACAAGAAACATTTAATGTTTCCTTTGGGATTCTAAAAAAATTGGAGATATGTTTAAAAGCACAGTTCTTAAAGGAATTATATTTGTTGTCATTCTATATTGTACTGTATATAAATATGTGTAAACTGTCATCGTATTTAAAGTTCTACTTAAAAGATCTCACTCCAGGTTAATCACTGGTTTTAATAAGAATATTTTTCATTTAGTGGTATGTCTACACAGTTCTTTTTCTTTAAAATTAGTTTATTCTTCAATAAGAATGGTTTTCATTAGTAATGAGTGTACACAGTTCTTTTTATTTAATGTTAGTTTATTATTTAAATAACAACTAAAACTGGAAAATTCACGAATATTCTTCAAGATTCGTGGCAAGCAATTCCTCCCATATTCCCAAAAGTAGAGTGAAATAATTGATTTAATCAGTAAAGCTGTTATCCTCTTGAGTTCTCCCCAAGCCCTTCTTCCATTCAGCAAAAAGGAATTAGATTTAGAATAACGTCATTATTATTTTATTACATAAGGATGTTTTTTTCTTAATAGTTGAGTTTGTTTTGGAGGTTAGTTTTTAAAAACCATGACACAAATATTACAAAGATAAGAGGAGAAACTTCAAACACATGAGCTGAAGGGAGGAAATGTACGTTTGCTTTCAAAAACTTTAAATTTTCCATTTAAAGAAAATGCACATATTCAAATTAAACACAATGGAAGAGGTGTTGAAATTATTCTATTTGAAATTGAACTATAATGCAATACAATCTTGAACTCATACTTGAATTCAAGTAAAATGAAGCCTATATGCTGGGATTTTTTAATAATGTTTTTTTGTATTGTGGGGCACCAAATTTATAATTAAAATTGTAGTGATAGTTTTTCTATTTTTGCATTTTAAAACTGGCTTGAGCAAATAACTTCAATATCAAATGGTTTTGTATAGATACAATACCATAAGCCTGAGTGCAGGTGGTCCTCAGTGAGGGTAATTAGGACTGGAATTTTTGTTTTTTAAGTGATATCATAGAGTGCAATGTCATATGACTGTGCCACTTTATGATGGTGGTTCCCACACTGGCTTTTCCATTGACTTTGCTTATAAGACGCTGGTAGGGAAGATTGCATATCGTGATTACATGACAGCAGGATGCTGCAGTAAGAAATCCAAGCCAGTTGCCGAGCACCCAGATTGTGAGCATGTGACCACAAGGGCACTGCAATAACTGGAACTTCAAAGACTGGTTGTAACTGCCACTCATTTAGCACTGTTGCAAATTCTAGTGGTCACTGAATGAATGGTCATTTGGACCATTTTTGTTTCATTTTAAACAGAATAAAATTGATAGCATTGCAACAGGTATAACGACTCAGGAATAAATCTTGATGAATTCAGTGGCATTTATTTTCAAACAAGTACATATACAATTGCAAGTATATGTATTGTCAAAGAATTTCATTCCCCCCCCCTCCCCCAGTTTATAGTTCTCAGCGTTTTATATGTTTGTTGATTGTCTCTTGGGTTTTGTTCTTTGGTTGCATTCTATTTTCTTCTTTGGGGTTTGATAGTTCTCAGAGGCTGTTTCATTCCTTATACTAGCCAACATGCACTAGATTAGACCACAATCTTGCTTGAATAAGTTCCAGTCACAGTAATGTGTGTTGGGGAGACAAAACATGATTACTGTTGGTAAATAGAGTTGTACCTAATTTCAAGAATGTAGAGAAATATTAAAAACTTGAAGTTCATCTTACTGGAGGCAAGAAAATTAAAATATTTATGACTGAATATCATCAAAAGCAAGTTGCATTAACCAGTTGAACTAGATAATGGTCTGATAGTTATGTTTTGACCAGTATAGTTCTGCTGCTTAACTATTTCAGTTTGCAAATCTTTGTATTAAAGAACCAGGAAAAACCTAGCTTTTTAGTAGTTCAGAATTACATCTTTACTGTAACTTGATTCAAAAGCATAGTTTTATAGAAGCAAACTAATTTTTTATTTTTAAAAAATCCATGTAATAGAAAACTTGAGTTTATTAGCAGGAAAAAATCCAAATTAGGTAGCTTAATAAATATAATTATTGCTGCCCCTAAAAATATTTCTTTTTCTTTTGATATAATGTCTCACCTTTTCATCTGCAATAGATCTAGAATATAATTCCTCAAGATAAATTCAAATATTTATGGATGGAAAAAATAGTTAACCAGTTCTCAGTTTTAATCTTGCTAAAGAGATAGCAATACTCTCAGTCATGTTTAGCTTGTAATCCTAAACTAGTTTAATATTATCAAATGTCTGTGATTTTGTAGCTCTGTCTTCCTAATTGCTTCATTTTATAAGAATTGACATAAAATGTGATACTTTTCAACTGTGATATTACTGAAATTATTGCTAAAAATAATTAAATATGCATGTAGACTGTAAACTGTACATATCCTGGACTGGATTGTGCAGCCTTGCAGAATGTGGGTGCCTCACACTTCGATATACATATACATATGTGTTTTTCTCCACATTCAACAATAACAAATAACTTTTAGGATATTACAGTTTATTCTTCTGAATATTGGGGATGATAAAATGTAAGTCTGGGGACAGTCCTTTGGGGACAGTCCTCTTGGCAACTGAATTTGGAGTTGCCTTTTTGGTACAGCACTTATTTCAAAATATAAACTACCTCCTTTGAATAATCTAATTTAAATAACTGATCAAAGCAATTGAATCCAGAATTTTATACCTCTTTCTTAGTTAGCAAAGCAAAAATGAAACCAATTGGAATCTTTTTAAATTGATTATACAAATTCACTCTTTTTTTAAATGTGAATTTATGTCACTAGTACTATTTCCCATAATATAGAATATTTAACTGCGGTGGTACTTAGCTATGTGTTCTCTGTATTGATTATGTGAATATTTTCATTAGATTCCAAAATACATGCTGGTATAAATTATACATTGACATTCTGGTTATATATACACAATGGGTTATTTTACTTATATAAAGAGATTACATTTTCAAACAGAAATTTTCTTTTAGACTTCTATCTCATTTGACTAAAGCAGTTCTTAGAATCAATGAAAAGCTTAACTTAAAGGCTAATGTTTTTTATTAAGAGGAAATATGTTTTTATCCAGTAAGTATTTGCTTGGGATGACATACCTTTAAGCACTACTAATTTTTTTCTTTTAAGTAGTAAATCTGAGATATTTTTAGTTAGACTTAACCAGGTTCTAATGCGTATGATACATGCTTGTGTCTGTGCAAAGAAAATGAACTGTACAGAAATAGTATAAAAATAATTTGCACTACTTTGTAAACATGGTTTTATTCTTCAAGATGTTTTATATTCCCATTAAAATTGACAATATTATGCTCTTTTATTATTTTATGTTGTACTTGTAATCAAATGTGTGTTGTCAAACCAGGTGCATAGTCCTAACAACTGTAGCATACATTTACCACAAATTTAATTAGTTCTCAAAGTCAGGAGGAAGACGAGAAAATATGATGACAAAAAAAGAAGAAGAGCAATGCTAATATATATAAATCCCTCAGATTCTTTTAATTCATTTTCTAAAATGCAGTTGATTTATGAGGTAAAAGTTTGGGTCAGTTGAATGTAATTGAATTGGATTTTTTCTTATTGCCTGAATGGATAAAAGTCACAAAGCATCCTGCTTAGAGTCATTGAAGCTACTGAGCCCTCCTGTCGCATCAAGGAGACAATCTCCTGGTACTAAGATCATCTAAAAATATAATCATCTTTCTTCCTACCAAATTAAAAAGATGCTCCTATCCCTATACCTCCCACATGGTTAAATATAAGAGACATATCGGAAAATAAAATAAAAGCTAGACCCCAATTGGGACCAAGTATGCCTAAAATTCATACGTTCATTCAAAGCTGCTGCCTAGATGTATGAATTTCAGTTTTGTTCTCTGCACTCAAATTATTTCTATGCTATTCCAAAAGGAATTACTAAACTAGAGAAATTCTTACCACAGAATAAAACAATAGAAAATTCTAAACTATATTATTCTAGAGCAGTATTGTCACCTCAACTACTTTTTCAGACTCGAGGCTTCCTTTGAACGTGATTGCCAAAACTTGAGTACATAGGTTAGCACCCTTTTGAACTGGGAAATCCTTAAAAGTAGTATGAGGCCAAAAACCATCAGTGGAATCAAAAAGCAAAGAATATACCTCACCCTCCCTCAACAAACAAAATGTAAAAGTCAAGTATGAAGATGCACTGATGGAATCTTAACAATATCCATTTTCTATTAACAAAAGGTGTACATCTGCATGAATAGTTAGTAGTTTAGCCATCTATGAGATAATTTCTCATAGTAAAATATTGTGCACTGGGACAAAAGTGCAATAAAAGAACATTGAGTTCTATATATTAGAGAGGTAAATTGTGCAACTTGAGGGTTAGTGTAATCCAGAGGTGTCAAACTTGTGGTGTCGTGACATATTGGGACTTTTTCCCCCTTTGCTAAACTGGGCGGGGGCGGGCCAGCATGTGACGCATCCGGCCTGCGGGCCACGAGTTTTGACACCCCTGGTGTAATTGCATCAAATATTGATGTGCTGTATTGCAGCTTCAGAGAACAATCCACCAGGTTCAAGATACCTTTGGACGGTCAGACCAGTTATTGCCCAGGAGGGGTGGGCAACTATGGCCTGTTTATGACCCGTAGACTTCCAACTCCAAGAATTCCTGAAGCAGCATGGGAGTTGAAGTCCACAGGACATAAGAGGACCATAGTTGCCTATACCTGGGCACAGCATATTGGCACAGGAAAATTAGCAAAGCATTTGGGAATGCTCAAGATTTGTAGTTGGGATTTATATTGTTATTCTTCATTATTAATGGGAGAAAGTGGCTGCAGCTGCTATTTTATTACCACATTTTCTATGCTTTATGACTTGGGCTTCTTAATATACTGTTCCTTGCTAAGAACTAATTATGAAACTAGGGATAGAAAAGCAGCATGCAGATTTAAATATGAATGGATAAATTTTTAATTTTGCAATCTAGGCAATCTATTATAACAATTGTTGCTTCAGAATGAATGTTCTTTAGTGCAGCTGGGACATTAATCTCCAGAATTAACTAATAACATACTTTTAAGAGTTTTATTCCCAATTTTTACAGACCCTTTGCTAAACAACAAACACAAAACTAAAAACTAAATCTCTCTTATTCATCATGCCCCAGATTTAGGAACAGAAACTAGTTTGAGACAAGAATTACAACTTTTTATTTGAAATGTTTATTGTCCCTGAATAATTTTGTCTTTAAAAATGTAGATATTCTCTGAACTGGAACAATTAGAATTGTTTCCTTAATGGAGATATCCCAAGGATTTGTGTGAAATAATGTAGCTAGGTTGAACCCCAGAATCCCCAAATGAATATGATGCAAAAGAACAGGGCTCTCTAAACTTGCCAAACTTTTAAGACTTGTGGACTTCAACTCCAAAAATTCTGGGAGTTGAAATCCACAAATTTAAAAGTTGTCAAGTTTGGAGACTCTTGCAATAGAACAACCAGAAAGCAACTGGTGGTGATTCAACAACAAGAAATCCAGAATCTGGGAGGACCTATTCCTGTAGGAGCTTACCAAGGCAGGCACTGGCCATTGAAGTCTCCTTTATTTTATTATTTTTCTTTTTTAATTGTTTTTATTTTATATTGTGTTTTTTTGTACTTGTAAGCTGCCTTGAATCTCCATGTCCAAGTAGGCGGCAATATAAAATTTCTAAGTAAATAAAAAGAAAAAAAAATCATGCCAAAATTTTATCACTATGTCCAATTTATGTTATCCTTTCCTAGTTCAAAATAAAATATTATCCATAGATTATTATGGAGTCCTTGATACTCTCTGAGCTTGGTGGTTTTCTTGCAGATGTTTCTTTACCAAACTAGTAGCATCAGCAGTCCTAGAAGAGAGTTGGGTTTGTTATTTTTATATACTAGTTACTTGCCCTGTCAGTGTTGGTAAGAGTGTTTTTGATAGTTTGTTGATTAGTCTGTTTACCAATACCATAACAGTGATGGGTTTCAAATTTTTTTACTATCGGTTCTGTGGTCATGGTTTTGTGGCATGGCAGGGGAAGGATACTGCAAAATCCCCATTTCCTCCCAATCAGCTGGGGCTCGGGAGGCAGAGAATAGATGGGGGCGGGGCCAGGCAAAGGTGGTATTTACCGGTTCTCCGAACTACTCAAAATTTCCACTACTGGTTCTCCAGAACTGGTCACAACCTGCTGAAACCCACCTCTGCATAAGTATCGGCTATCCATAGAATATCTTCTATATCTGGAAAGAAATGTTATATAGCTGATTTTAATTGCAGAAGAAGCTGTAGTTAATCAGGATGTAAATTAAAGATCTTTTATCCCCATGTTTAATTCTGAAAAACACCAGCCCGATGCATCCAACCAGCATTTAAAAGCTAGACATGGCTATGCTGATGGAGGGAACTCATTTCTTGTGAATTATAGGGCCTTTGTCACATTGGTTAGCAAGCAATATGCTTTGTCAAAAGAAGATGGGGCAGAAGGACTTCCCCATTGCACTTTTTATATCCATTCAGGTCTTATTCCAAAGTTTTTCTTGAGATTTGAGTTTAAGTTTTCCAGTAAACTGGTTGCTTGTCCCTATTTTTTCCTAAATGGATGTTTTGTCAAAATTTGAATATCTTATGTAGTCTCTAAATGTCCTTATTTTCTTGCATATAACTGTCGCTCCTAGCACATTGTTTTTAATTCAACAGTCTTTAGGAAGTACTTTTTTAAGCTTTCTGAAAGTTAAAGAACAATTAGCCATTAAATCATGCTACTTAGGGTACAGTTCTATGCATGTTTACGCAGTCGTAAATCTCACTGCGGTCAATGGACCTTACTCTCAGAGAAATGTGTACACTGGATTGCAGTAAACAATTCTCTTATTGCGGAATAAAATGTTGCTTTACAATGTGGAAGTAATGCCCCCTTGTGGTTTAAATCTGCACCTATGGCACTTTTGTCATGGAAACAACTGGTTGAATTTCTCCCATGTTATTTGTTACGTGTACCAAATTAATAATAAACATGATTATAGATAGGTACTAAAAATAAGGTACATTTGAATACAAAATAGCAAGGTGGTTACAAATTTTGATTTAATAGAATTAAATGTAATATTTTCTTTAAATCTAAATATTTAAACTAAAGTAGGGTTGTTTTCATACCAAAGGAAACTCAAGGTTTATCCATATGTGGCTAAGTAAAGAAACTAAAAATCTTAATTTCTTGCAAATTTGGAATGAAGCAAAATATGTCTAATTTTATAAACAGCTTACATATTTTTCTTATGCTCTTATTGCTGCAAACCAACCAGTTTTGTCACTCAAATCTAAACTGCACATACTATTATTACATGATAGCAAACAGATAAAGAAAAAGAGAGCTGTTGTCCTGAGTCCTGAACCTTTACAGAAATACTAGGTATGAAATCAGAATACAAATGCATAGCATTGAATCATTTATAAAAAGAAAGCATCTCGCTTAGCAATGACATGTAATTTATAGAGCAGTATTTCTCAATCCTGGCAACTTTAAGATGTCTGGACTTTCATTCCCAGGATCCCCCAGTCAGCCAGGCTGTTCTAAAGTAATACACTTTCATTCTTTTGCTGCCTTTAGAGCGACCCATTGTTGAGTGAAGAGGAAACTTCTCAAATGGACAAGAAGACATGCATCAAAAGAAAGGGCTGGGATGAACGCCATGTCTCCAACTATATATAGCGGAGGGGAAACATAAGACTCTCTGGTTACATGGGATCCACACATCTAACAGTGCTCAGGCCAATTCTGCAAGATTGATTTACAAGAGACAGCATTAACTTAAGCATTGACTGTTTAAAGTTAGGGCTATCAAATCTGAACTGAAAAAGCTGGCTGACCAGCAGATGGCAGTATAGTGGCTTTTCTTTGCTGCCATTTAATGGTTATCAGAAGTCTGGCAGTTCTGGTTTTGATAGCCCTACCCAGCCTGAGTCTAGAAGGATTGGATTTTTGCATTCATAGGTCATATTTGAACATCAAGATCATTCTAAACTAAGCCGGCATGAGAGATGAGAGTAGGCAGCATTCTTCTTGCGTGTATAACAGCCAGATTGGGGCTAAAATGCCATCCGTTCCAGCTACATAAAAATCTAATTGGAGAGCCAGAGTTATTCAAGAGTTATTGCAAACATCTGCATAATATGTGATTATGAATGGTGTTCGCATAGTAAACTTTTAAAATGAGAGGCATCTTCTTCAGTTTGTCAAGGCAAGAAAATTTATTCAACTTTCCTTCCAACGGGATGGAATTGACTTCGTTACAGCTTGAGATAATTCATTCCTGGCTTGTCCTATATATTTGATGGCAAATGGGGACTATATAATTCAAGAATAGCTTCGGTGTGGCTCTCTATCACACAATTTTATGCAAACTCCAGATTTGCAGATAATTTTCATTCTGGCACTAAGGAAAGAGGGAGGGAGGAATCCTGGGTGCCAGTAAAAATGATTTTATTGGACCCCAGCTTGTTTTGAAAATGAATTCCTTTCTCAAGGGTACTCTAAAAGCAAAATAATACTGAAGAAAGCATTAATATATAAAAAGGCTGACAATATGCATACAAAAATAATATTAAAATTAGCTATTCTCCCTATGTATACTCTGGCTGATTCAGAAAGTGTCTGGAATAGGATTGTTTCCAGTCATTAATACAAACAAACTTATTAATAAAAAAGCAACTTCTATATTATCTTGCTTTACTTACCATTGACAAGAAAATAATAAATATTCTCTCATCATCATTTCCCTACTTAATTGCCCATCCTCCTTTTGCAAAATTCTAGTATTGGCAAACACTGGGCAAAAAAAGATTAGCAATTTATTCTAGTAGCTAGTCAGTTACCGGTTATGCCATCACTGGGGGTCTGTTGAGCAACAGCTGATGGATCTCAATTCTTCGGTTTTGATTCAGGCCACCAAGCCACTGAAAAGAAAAGGCCCACGTGGGCTTTCTTTCAAAAACTGGCAATTGGTTTCCAGCAGAAAAAAATCATAGAACAAAGCTGAGAGCATCAGCCACACCCCTTCCCCCAAGAAGGGGCTAAACATCTGAAAGTGCCTCTGAATTTTGGTACCTGATTGGTATGTTGTTGTTGTTTTTAATTCACCGCAATTTCAAATGTTTCTCAGCTAATTAGAGGGAAGCCGCTATCTTCACCTACCCTTACCGGTAGTCCTCGATGTACGGCCACAATTGAGCCCAACATTTCCATTGCAAAGCAAGATGGTTCCCCATTTTGTGACCTTCCTTGCACAGTTGTTAAGTGAATCATTGCGGTTGTTAAGTTAGTAACACGATTGTTTAAGTGAATCTGCCTCCCCCATTGACTTTGCTTGTCAGGAGATCACAAAAAGTGATCACATGAACTTGGGACACAGCCAGGGGTGAAATCCAGCAGGTACTGACAGGTTCTGGAGAACCAGTAGTGGTAATTTTGAGTAGATCAGAGAACTGGCAAATACCACCTGTGGCTGGCCCCAGAGTGGGGTGGGAATGGAGATTTTGCAATAAGCTTCCCCTGGAGTGGGGTGGGAATGGAGGTTTTGCAGTATCCTTCCCCTGCCACGCTCACCAAGCCACACCCACCAAGGCACACCATGCCCACCAAGCCACGCCCACAGAACCGGTAGTAAAAAAAATTGGATTTCACCACTGGACACAGCAATGGTCATAAATATGAACCAGTTGTCAAGCATCCAAATTTTGATCATGTGATCATGTGATCATGATGATTCTGCAATGGTTGTAAGTGTGAAAATGGCCATAAGTCACTTTTTTCAGTACCACTGTAACTTTGAAGGATCATTAAACAAATGTTGTAAACCAAGGACTATCTCTACTGTATATTTTTGCTTTTTTCTCAGGTTTGGTTTGGTTTTTTTGCCTTCAAGTCAGATTTTGCTACACGGACAAATCCATGCAATTTTCAAGACAGCATTTGCTACTGAGTTCTTCCCAGAGCTAAGGTGGAGCAACTGGCCAAGGTCACCCCACTCGTTTCTGCATCTAAAGTAAAAATTAGAACTCAAATTTTGGTGCTCCTAATCCGGTGCCTTAACCATTAGACAAAATTATCTCTCATCTTCAACATTAACTGTCAGATATTGCCTGCATATGATGCACCAGAGACTAGAAGGGGCTAAGTCTTTACAGACATCACATGTGACTATATCAGCCAATGAACTCTTTTGTTGGACTCTTACCTAGAAACCACTTGGATATCTTCCCCTTTTTTTCTCTCTCTCTCATCTATCTCTCAGCGAGACAACACATGAACTTCTCTCTCCTCTCAACATCTGAGTCATACAGTTAGGGTAAAAATGCAACAGGACACCCTGTTCATTATTGTATGCATGTATATATTTGTAAATAATAAAACAACCTTTTGAACCTGAAGCTGCATTGACCAAATGACTTCCTCCTAGAACCAAATGAGCACAACCATCAATATGTATCTGATATTAACACTGTCCAATACTAGTGGTATTGTTTACTGGAAATGACCATGAAATTGTGTTAAATGTTTCCACCCCCTCCAAAAAAACACACAATTATGGAGCCGTATAGGCACTGCTAATATTCATGACTTGTGCTTTCTGCCCTGTTTGCAGAGATGTTTGAAGGGACCAAAACTGAGTAAATTTGAACCAGTTCATCTTTTGGGATAGTCACTGAGAGCCTGCCGATTAGCTTTTCTATATAGAGGCTCCATTATCTGTTTTGCAGTTTATTCAGTGTAACGTTCGCTACCTGAGACATAATTGTAGATATTTCACATTTAGCTATCTGTGTGAAGCTGCAGGCTAAATTTATGAACGTGTCTTTCAAACATTGCAAGACATATTGCCGGGGGGGGGGGCGGGGGGGGGAAAGAAAAAAAAAGCATCTTGCTGATATTTACTGAAAAGATGAGCTGAGCTTGCTTTTCAAAGCTCCATGGATTAATTAAAGCTAAAATGTCATTCATGTATATATCATATGCATTTTTCCAGGCACAGATGTCTGTCTGGTGCCAATATGCTGTTTATGTACTTATCTGTCTCAAGCACATGGCCATGGACATATGCCCTTCTGGCATGGGCACACCATGTAGCCAGAGACGCCTATTAGGCTGCTAATGAATCATCGGCATTAAAAATGGACGGTTGACAGAGAAAACAGAATGTGGAACTTTCTAGAAACAACGTATCTTATTTTTCGAGCCATCTTTGAATTGCAAAATGGGAGGCAGATGATTTGTGGGTACGCTAACATCTGCAGGGCCTGAGTAGACGCCTGAAACGCAACTGGACTTTTCGCATGTTTCAGAAGGGGTGTTTTTGGCACAGCAATTATTTTAAATCCTAATGCTGGTGATGAACAAGAGTGCGACGGCTGCTGAGGAATTCTGAACAGCTAGAGCAGATGTTTGGCTTATATCAACAGCAGGAGTTCTACATATTTGAAACGGGGAGGAGAATACTCCATATTCTTGGCACAGAAGTAATATATGTTGCCTCCGCTCTGTTTCTTCCCTGACCAGGGTCTGCAGCAGCTTTTGATCCAAAGTCTGAGAGGAAGTTTCAAGAGCTAAATGATTGGGCAATCTTGTACACTAGACATGGAGGCCTTAATATATTTGTTAGATGTATACCCCATCTTTTCTCCAACAGCTTGAGCCAGGATCAATTTACATGAAAAATCTCCATTTCATCTGAACCACATGGGTTGAACTGGGAGAGAGTGAATGACTCAGGGGTGAAATCCTCCTGGATCGGACCGGATCACCCAATCCGGTAGCGATCTTGGCCAGTGGTTCGGCGATCCGGTAGTGACGGCGAAGCTTAGCTCTGCCCACCCCGCCGGTGTCATTACTTTTCAGACTTGGATTTTTTACCTTCTGCGCATTCGCAGAAGGTTTTGCGCATGTGCAGAAGATCTGCATGCGCCTGTGATGCGCGGCGCATGAGCTTCTGAACCGGTAAGGAAGGTAAGTAGATTTCACCCCTGGAATGACTTGATGTCCTTCAGTTGAGCTTCTGTAGCTGAGTTTGGTCTTCTCATTCCTAGGATAACACTTTAACCACTGCACCAAACCAAACTTTAAAACAATTTTATTGGTAGCGATGCTCCTAGGAGCTATATTTTAGGATCTTGGGGAATAAAACAATATTATTCTTTTCAGACTTGGATTTTAATCAGAGCTGTATAAATCAAATCGTAGCATGATCAATTGCTGTTAATTGAAGACATGTTCTAAACGTGTGCCATCGCAAGACACCCCTATCCCTGCCCACAGTTTGATGGCTGATAGAACAGATTAGATTGTTACACATTTTTTAATTTGAAAAAGAGACTATATCTTCCTGAAACTTTGGGGAGTCAGCATCAACTCAAAATTGTCCCTGGCCATACCTAAGCCAGAGGAATTATAGGACTGACTTAAAATTATTTTTAATTTGATTATTTTAATCCTGAATTTAAATATCTCTGTAAATTTTTAGTTAGGTGTCACTTTCTCATACTCTGAGCCTAACCTATCCCCCAGTTTGGGAGCATTCCCCGTGAGAAATCAACTTCTTTCCTCTATTTTAGAAAGCAAATAATTTCACTATTGGAATTCCTTTTTAAAATTGCTATTTGTAAATATATTGAACGCAAGTGTCAGACTTCAAGAACAGATGGGAAAGCAGGATACACAGATGGAAAAATCTTCACTTCCTTAGAGGAGCGTTATAAAATATAAACTACAGGGAAGAAATAGTTCACTTTTAAAATTTATAATACAACCATATCGGGCATCTAACATGGTTTAAAAAACAATATATTAAGACATTTATGTGATACATAAACACTTGTTTCTCAGGGCGTCAAGTATTAACACATTTCCTAGTCCAGTACTGAATTACTACTTCATTGCTGTCACATGGCAGCAAAGCTTTCCAAATTTCCCACAGTGCTATGAATTCTGGAAAATGGCCCCACTCTTTTCAAGGCTTTCAGATCTTCTTCAAAAGTATTCATAGTAAAAAATAAATTTGACCTTCAAGATGGACCCCGTTTTGTTGGGGGTCCATTTCAAGCTCAAAGTTGTGGTAAACATCTTCATACTTGTATTTAGAAACCTTGAGCAAGGGCTCAGAAGACGATGAGTAATTTTCTCGTGCTATTGCAAGTGAAACAATAGGATCTTCTGGCATGTGCTGCTAGGGCTCATCTTGCTGCCAAACTCCAGAGCCCTGTAAGGTAGAGAATGCCAGAATGACAATCTCGAGAGCAGCAATTGAGGAGACTCCATCCATCCTTATTGTGCTGTTTCAGATAATGAGTTATAGTGAATTAGTTACCTTAAGAATTAAGAGCTGTCTCCTTAAGAGATTTCATTGTGGGAGATGTAGAGAGAGATTGCATTATGGGAAATGTAGTCCATGACATGTGACCACATATGTGTGTCTGGCCACTGAGTCTCTCTGCCTGGGTGCAGAACAAAGACCCAGCCAATTTGAACTACCACAGAAGACAGAAACATGCTTTCTGAACAGCGGGACAGAACTACTGTCATTTTACACTAGGAAATGGGATAGATTATGAAATACTTGGTTGAACCTCACCTTGACTCACCATGATTGCAAGTCTATGTTTTGAGGATACCCAAAATAAATATAATCTGCATGAAAACCTGTTTGCTAGAGTTTATCTGCCTGTTCCCAGTGGAGTCAGATGCCTGGGGAACAGAACACTTATAATGATCAATCCTCATTTTATTATCTCTACTTTTTAAATATACCCTTCTTCTATAATAAACAATTTTATTCCAGAATATTCGTATACAGGTAGTCCTCAACTTACTACCACAATTGAGCCCCAAATTTATTTTGCCGAGTGAGAAATTTGTTAAGTGAGTTTTGCCCCATTTTTACGACTTTTCTTGCCACCTTTGTTAAGTGACTCACTGCAGTTGTTAAGTTAGTAATTTTGTTCAGTGAATCTGCCTTCCCCGTTGACTTTGCTTGTCAGAAGGTTGCAAAAGGTGATCACATGACCCCAGGACACTGCAACTGTCATAAATATGAACCACTTGTCAAGTGTAAATACTACCTGTATTTTGATATTAGGAGCTAAGTTACAGAAACTCCATTTGATTCCTCAATCAAGAGGGCTACATTATGATTTAAACCAGTGGTGAAATCCAATTTTTTTTACTACCGGTTCTGTGTGCGTGGCTTGGTGGGCATAGTGTGGCTTGGTAGGCGTGGCTTGGTGGGTGTGGCAGGGAAAGGATACTGCAAAATCTCCATTCCCACCCCACTCCAGGAGAAGGATATTGCAAAATCTCCATTCCCACCCCACTCTGGAGCCAGCCAGAGGTGGTATTTGCTGGTTCTCTGAACTACTCAAAATTTCTGCTACCGGTTTTCTGAACTGCTCAAAATTTCCGTTCTCTAGAACCTGTCAGAACCTGCTGGATTTCACCCCTGATTTAAACTCTCCCTGTTGTTTATCTGTATCACATGTAAAAAAAAAATTGTCAGAGCTTTGATCTCAGCATTGGGGCCACCATCTTGATTTTCTTACCATACATTGCAGACATACCTGAATCTTCATCTAGAAAATTGCTCTGGATGAACATGCCGTTCGAAAAATGAATTTTATTTATTTATTTATTTTATTTTATTCAATTTGTATACCGCCCTTCTCCTAGTGGACTCAGGGCGGTGCACAGCCAGAACTAAAACACATACCAATACAAAATTTAAAATTATTAAAAGAATTACATACTTTGGCCCAAATTAAAACAATTCGAATTAAAACCCATTGACAGATTAAAAGCTAAAAAGCTAAAAAACTAAAAGAAGGGGAGGGTTCACGCCAGCCCTGCTTGATGGAAAAGAAAAGTTTTCAGGGCATGGCGAAAGACGCGGAGATCCAATATCCTTCTTATCTCTGGGGGCAAATCGTTCCAGAGGGCAGGAGCTGCCACAGAGAAGGCCCTCCCCCTGAGGGTCGCCAGCAGACATTGGCTGGCTGACGGCACCTTGAGGAGTCCCTCTCTGTGGGAGCGTACTGGTCGGTGGGAGGCTATTGGTGGCAGAAGGCGGTCCCGCAAATACCCAGGTCCTATGCCATGGAGCGCTTTAAAGGTGGTAACCAACACCTTGAAGCGCCTTGAATTTTCAAAGCAAATTCCTACAGCTATTTTGCTACTTTTTTTGAGTTTGAATTGAGTTCTATCATTACAAATAATGAAGTATTTGTAACAGTATTTCTTTGCTGTGGAGATGTGTTTTCCAAAACAAATTTTGAAAATTTGTCAAATTTTATATATATACATATATAATTCTATGTCAGTTGAAAATTAAAACTAAGAATGTTTATGTATTGAATTAACAAGAGCATCAGTGGATAGAGCCCATGAAAAAATTATTTCTCTCAATAGAAATTACAGCTCCTTCAAGTATTGTAGTAAGGGTTCCAGTGGCATATCTTGGCCATAACGAAAAGGCCGAAATGCTTTATCAATTTTTAGAGGACTGAGGCACAGGTCATAAATTTGATTGTAGTTATGGATCAAACGCTTGGCCTTTTCTTTTTCCAGCTTACCTGTAGTTCATAAAAAAAACAATAGTTTTTCTATTTGGACAAATCAGATGTAATAGCATATTGTGGGTATCCTTGAAGAGATTCAGTGTAATGTCAAGGCATAGTTTAATGTTATAGGAATTACTGTGACTGCTGTGCTCAATTCTTATTCATTTTTTAATGAGGGGGAGATGTGAAAAATGTCCCCTTCTGGAACGATTGGGCTGCAGTGGGGATAGAGTGATAGAAGCAACAGTAAAATAAAAAGCTAAAGGAGTCCCTGCGGATTTTACTGCGCTAGTTGTTGCGGACTATAGGGGCCGATACTCATCTCTGTTTCAAGGCCACTGAGCCAGTGATGTCCGAAGACATTACTGCGATCATGTGGCCAGCTTGATGCCATGGAGCACTGTTACATTCCCACTGAAGTGGTACCTGTTTATCTATTCGGTTTTATATGCTTTCAAACTGCTAGGTTGGTAGGAGCTGGGATGAGGACGGGAGTGGCGCTCGGGTCTCGAACCTGAGCTTTCCAGCCGACAAACCCAGCATCTTAACTGCTGAGTCACCGCACTGGTGCTTTAAGAAGAATAGAATAGAATAGAATAGAATAGAATAGAATAGAATAGAATATGTCAGATGTAAATGCCTTATTCTCCAATGTGTAAATAATGTATATATGGAACATCAGAGGTTAACTTATTCTTTGGACTTTAATGTATTCATAATTTACCACTCCCATTCCTAGCTCCACCCCTTGTATATATAAGGAGCCACCCTCACCATTCTCGGTGCTTCTACCTTGAATATTCAGTGAATATAGAATGCCTATCATAATTAAAAAGAAATATATTTAAAGCTCTAACTCCTATTATCTTTATTGAGTCTGATCCTGAAAATATTGCAACAAGCTGGTAGCAGAGGATGGTTAATTGACTCAATAAGTAATTAAAAATGTCCAAGAAAGATAGGCCCAACACCAGGGCCTACAGCAAAGAAATAGAAACTGATCAAGAGATGATCAACGAATCCACCAATGCGATTTCGAGAGAATCCGAAGAATACACCACTGAAGAAGAAGAACTAATGAGTGAAAATAATGACCAGAAAGAAATCGAAATAGAAAATAACGAACTCAGGTCAGAGATATTAAAGATACTAAAAAGCCAAAAGAATGATGAAAGTCTCATCGCGGACCTCCAGGAGATGCTGAAGAACAGCGGAGCAGCGAGAGAGAAAAACGTCATTAAAGAAAAACCCAAAGATCAAAAAACCGTAAGTGAGATGACTACTGAGAAAATAGTTGTTAAAAAGAAAAGATGTGATCCCGCGCGAAATTTTGAATGGCAGCCATCTTGGTTTCAACGAACTTCAAAAGAGAATGGAGCAGAGCCAATCAAAACGCTCAGTTCAAAATTTCTGGCGCGAAAAACACTATCAGACGAAGAAAGTGAGAAAGAAGTCTCAAACTCTTCAGATGATCCAAAATCAGAAAGTGAAGACGATTTAACAAAATCTCAAGTAAAATCAGCAATGAAAACGCTTTTTGCTGCTTTTGGGCCAAGACTGAAAATTACCAAGACATCTACGAAGAAACAAGAAATCAAACCGGCAACTCAAGACCTGCACGCTCCCATCCTGACTTCGAAAGCGACGACGCCCGAGCCCAGAGAGCCATGCCGATTTCGCCCTACACCACAGACAAGATCGAATACCAACGCACACAAAAAGAAGAAAAGAACCGTCGCCACCACCAGAACCCCAAAAACCGAGCCAGAGACCGACTCATCTGAGGAGGAGCGGATCGAGAGAGCTGAAAGGGAGAGAACCTTCCACGACGCCACCAAAGAAGAAATGAGCAACGCGCATGTGCGAAACTACGTAGACGACCCAGAAGGACTTGAACTGGCCAGAGAACCGCGCAGACTCATTGCAAGCATCCCAATGCCGTTCTGTAATTTCCTGCACTTGAGAGATCACGGACTGCCCCAGGTTGTAAGTAATGGACAGAATAATGTAGGTAACTTACCCAGTGACTTCCCAAAACTTAGAATTGATGGCATTAATTTACAAGAGTGGTATCAACAGCTTCAGGTTATTTTCATGAAAGAAAATTTACTATTCTTTATAACTAGCCCTCCAAGAAGACCTTGGACTTTAAAAATAGATTGTTTACATCATAGAGCATTTTTCATAATAATATCTAGCGTGTCTCCTGCAATGTATCATAGCATCAAACCAAACCTAACTGTATCAGAAATAATTCAATGCATGTTTAATCTATTTCACAGCGATAGCGTAGCTACCACCACAAGAATGTCTAAGGATTTCTTTTCCTCTAGAGTAAAACCAGGGGTTTCTATAAGTGAGCATTTGATAAATCTAAACAAAATAAGAGCTGAGCTACAATTGAGGGGGGAAGTGATTTCAGATCAAACAATGAAAAGTGTTATTATCAATTCACTTGATCCATCATGGGATAGCTTTATGTCACACTTAGATACCATTAATTTGGGATATTTATCCATAGAAAGTCTATCTAACAAATTGATAGCAGAAGACAATTCAAGAAAAAATCGATCCAGTAACCAAACAGACCACAAACCTTTTAGGAAAGTAGTCTTTCAAGATAAACATAATGAGGCCTTTAGATGCTACAATTGTGGATCCAGGGAACATAGTAGAAGAGACTGCCCCAAAGTCTCAAGAGAGAGACATAGACCAGAATATAGGAGCAAATATAATTACAGACAATCTTCCACAGATAGACACAAATATAGAAGTCCACCAAATTACAAAGAAGGTAGAGGGGGTAGAGAAAATTCAAAAGAGAGGAAATCTGGGTCACTGAATGGGCTAAATAAACAAGACAGCACCAGAACACAGCAGGATGAGAATAACAATTGGCTTATTGATTCTGGTGCAACAAATCACACCACCAACAACAAAAGTATATTATCTTCATTTATAGAAGATAAGTTTGTGATAAAGGTAGCTAATCAAGAAAAGGTTCAAGTACTAGGCAAAGGAAATGTGACCTTGCCTGGTCTAGGGAAAATAGAGGGGGTATTATTAATCCCAGAAATACCTCACAACATACTAAGTGCCATAAAATTAAGCAGAGAATCTGATATCAATATAGTTTTCTCAAAGGGGAAAGCAACTATAGAAAAGAACAAAACAAATGTAGGTACTGTAATGATAAAAGGAGGTCTACCCTATCTGATAACTAAAGAAAGATGTTTACATAACATTGATTCAAATATGGAAGATTGTATTGAAGCAGATGATGAAAATGTCAGTAACAGTGACAATGATGAGTGTAGAATAACTCATGATCACAAAAATACATACAAGGAAAAGAAACCAAAAATAGGTAAACCAATTCATGATGAGTGTGCTCACATCTTACACAGGAAGTTAGGACATGCAAGCTTTCCTGTAGTACAAAAAATGACTGAACACGCAGAAGGTGTCAAAATAAAAAATTGTGAAAATTATTTGGAATGCTCAGTATGTAAGTCCACCAAACTAAAAACCAGTCCCAGACCAAAAAAATCTAACAGATCAACTAACAATATTTTTGATTTGGTACATATGGACTTAGTTGGTCCATTAAGTCCCTCAATTACCTATAGAAAACGTTACTTCCTAACAATAGTGGATGACTACAGCCGATATGGTTTTGTTTACACATTAAAGCACAAGGATGAAACATTTCAGAAATTTAAGGAATTCTACAAACGTATAGAAACACAACATAATATCAGAATAAAGCAAATTATGACAGATAGGGGATGTGAATTCATGTCTAAAGAATTCTCCCAATGGTTAAAGGATAGAGGAATGTTACATTTCACGTCCAATCCTTTTTCTGCATTTCAAAATGGAGTTGCAGAGAGGAAAAATTCCACACTACAAACCATGATTAGGTGCACATTAGAGGATGCTGGTTTAGGCAAACAATTTTGGTCAGAGGCATTACATTATTCGAATTACACTCAAAATAGAACCTGGTCCAGTATTGTGAATAAGACACCATATGAGGTGATGTACAATAGAAAACCCAAATTATCACACATGCACATATTTGGAGTCACTGCAGACGTACACATACCTAAACAATTGAGGAGAAAGGGAGAAAACGTATCCAGGAGATTAAGATTCATGGGATACGAAACTGGAACCAAAGGGTACAGATTTATTGATAGTAATAACAAATTTATAGTATCCAGAACAGCTGTGTTCCATGAACAGGCCAATTGGTCAAAATTGCACCTTAATGAAATATTTCCTAATAAATGTAAAGATACGATATCTTGCGAGGAAGGAACAACAGAAAATCAAAATATTAACAAAAGTAAGAACAAAACCAAAACTTGGACTAATAGTCAGCATAAAATAAAGACAGACACATTAACAAAAAAGGAAGCTAGATATTTGCATGATAACCATAGCAAGCCTGAAAGAACTATTAGAAACAATAGAAACCAAATACCAAATAAATACAAAGATTACATAATGCATATGAATGGAGAACAAATAACACCTAATACATATGAAGAAGTATTGAAACTTCCACATGAAGAAAGAGAAAAATGGGAACTAGCTATGGAAAAAGAGATGGAAAGTTTACAAGGATTAAATGTATTCACACCTGCGATCGCACCTAAGGATAAAACAATTATAGGTACCAGGTGGATTTATAAAATTAAGAACTTAGAAGGAGGCAATACCTTATACAAGGCTAGATTAGTTGCACAAGGCTATGCACAAAAATATCCTGAAGACTATACTGATACATATTCACCCACAGTGAGAATAGAGAGTGTCAAAACAGCCCTTGTAGTAGCATCTGCACTCAATCTGGACGTATTCCAATATGACATACAGACCGCATACTTACATGCAAAATTAGATAAGGAAATATATGTAAGAGCACCACACAGTCAATACACTAATAAGAACGAAATTTGGTTATTAAATAAGAGTCTGTACGGATTAAAGCAATCCGGCAAAAGATGGTACGATTGCTTGGTAAAAGTACTTAAGACCATGGATTTCAACGCCACCACTGCTGATAACTGTTTCTTTGTAAAAAAGAGTAATGATCATATTGAATTTGTATTAATTTACGTGGACGATATTTTATACATTGGAAAGCATAAAGAGAGCAGGGAAATCTTTGTAAATAAGTTAAATGAACACTTCTCACTGAAATCTCTGGGTAAAGTGAATAAATACCTTGGTGTGCAAATTAACAAAACTAAAAGGGGATTCAAACTTACACAGAAAGATAAAATCATCGAACTCCTAAACAAATGTAACTTAAATAATGCCAAAACCTGTGACACCCCTATGCAAACTGATTTTCTTAGAAACACTGATGAATCTTCCCCTGAGTTTAAAGACAACACATTTTACAGATCAGTTATAGGTTCACTCCTTTATATATCTAATTGGACTAGGCCAGATATTGCATTACCTCTCAATCTATTGTCAAGATATGTTAGTAAACCAACCTTGTATCATTGGGAAGCTGTCAAAAGAATTCTAAGATATCTGAAGGGTACATTAGATTTTTGTTTAATGTTGGAACCCAATAATGACAGAGAACCAAAAATTACTTGTTATGCTGATGCAGATTGGGCTGGTGATACATCATGCAGAAAGAGTACTTCTGGTTATGTTTTTCTATTGAATGATTGTCCAGTTTACTGGTATACTGGTAAACAAGAACTAGTAGCCACTTCTACTACAGAAGCGGAATATGTTTGTTTGTCCAAGGCTGCAAATAACCTTGTATGGTTCAATGATCTGATCACTGATGTTTGGAAGAAACCCACCTTACCATTTATTATGCATGAAGACAATAAAGCGGCCATTGAAATATCCAGATCCGATGCAATTGGACAAAGGTCCAGGCATATTGATATAAAGTTT
This sequence comes from Pantherophis guttatus, assembly GCF_059756535.1. Lineage (NCBI taxonomy): Eukaryota > Metazoa > Chordata > Lepidosauria > Squamata > Colubridae > Pantherophis > Pantherophis guttatus. The sequence continues at coordinate 67,327,126 of NC_142065.1, forward strand.
AAGCATGTGAGACAACTGTCTCAAGACGGATTCATTAAAGCAATACATTGCGATACTTCTGAACAATTAGCTGACATATTAACAAAACCCTTACCTTCTAAACAACACAAATATTTAACTTCTAAATTATATGTATTATATTGTCCTGAATCAGAATGTAATTGATGTTGTGTAACGAACCGGCATTTAGAGGGGGATTTGTCAGATGTAAATGCCTTATTCTCCAATGTGTAAATAATGTATATATGGAACATCAGAGGTTAACTTATTCTTTGGACTTTAATGTATTCATAACTTACCACTCCCATTCCTAGCTCCACCCCTTGTATATATAAGGAGCCACCCTCACCATTCTCGGTGCTTCTACCTTGAATATTCAGTGAATATAGAATGCCTATCATAATTAAAAAGAAATATATTTAAAGCTCTAACTCCTATTATCTTTATTGAGTCTGATCCTGAAAATATTGCAACAGAATAGAATAGAATAGAATAGAATAGAATAGAATAGAATAGAATAGAATAGAATAGAATAACAGAGTTGGAAGGGACCTTGGAGGTCTTCTAATCCAACCCCCTGCCCAGAAACCTAAAGCATGCTAATTGTTTGTCAATACACCACCATGTACAGGTAGTCCTCGATTTACGACCATATTTGAGCCCAAAATGTCTAGGCAAGACAGTTAAGTGAGTTTTGCCCCATTTTATGACCTTTCCTGCCACAATTGTTAAGTGAATCAGTGCAGTTGTTAAGTTAGTAACACGGTTGTTAAGTGAATCTGGCTTCCCCATTGACATTATTATTATTATTATTATTATTATTATTATTATTATTATTATTATTATTATTATTATTTATAAAATTTGTATGCCACCCTATCTCCAAGGACTCAGGGCGGCTCACACAACAATCGACCAACAACTGTTAAAATCAATAAATATACACAAAAAAATATAAAAAGATTTTAATTTTTTTTAAAAAAGCCTTGATAGCACAGTGGTCTAAGCACCCTGTTATTAACACAGCTGCCTGCAATTACTGCTGGTTCGAATCTCTCCAAGGCTCAAGGTTGACTCAGCCTTCCATCCTTTCTAAGGTAGGTAAATTGAGGACCCAGTTTGTGGGGGCAATAAGCTGACTTTGTATAAATATACAAAAGTATGAAGGCTATTGCTTAACGCATTGTAAGCAGCCCTGAGTCTCCGGAGAAGGGCGGCATATAAATCAAATTAAAAAAATAAAAATAAAAAAAATATACTACCCCATCAGTCCAGGCTGGAGGACATAAATAGCCAGGTTTTCAATTCACGGTGGAAGGTGCGAAGGTCAGGGGCCAACCGGAGTCCCAAGGGAAGTTGATTCCAAAGGGTGGGGGCGCTCACAGAGAAAGCTCTACTCCTGGGGGTCGCCAGCCGACATTGTCTAGCCGACGGCACCCTGAGTAGGCCCTCTCTGTGAGAGCGCACCGGGCGATGGGAAGTTGACGCTGGTTGCAGGTGGTCCGACAAATAGCCTGGGCCTAAGCCACTTTACTTGTCAGAAGGTCACAAAAGGGGATCACATGATCTTGAGAGATTTCAAACATCATAAAAACAGGCCAGTTGACCGTGGGGATGGTGGAGTGGTCATTATCACTTTGCATTGTTGTGAAAAATGGTCGTAAGCCATTTTTTTCAGTGCTGTTTTAACTTCGAACTTCGAACACTAAATGAATGGTTGGAAGTCAAGGACTACCTGTATAAAATACCTCTATTACACCATTGCTAATGACTTCTTAGGTGGCTCCAGACATATACCGGTACATCTTTATATATGACATCTAATACTATTAGTGGTCATGTAATAGTATTATGACATCTAATACAATGAAATTCTGTGTCATGGCATCTAAAATCAAGAAGTTGATCGTCCCTTAAAAACATGCTTACTTTACTTTTTTTCCTCATATTGTTTTTGAAATATATTTTTAGTGTATTTGATATAGAATAATTTTATACTGGTGTTAGATTTCTCTGTATTAATTATTTATTAATTTATACTTAGGTTTGGTTTATGGAAACAAGCAGGATTTTAGACGCAGTTCAGATTAAACTTTATTGCCACCAAAGACCATCATAGAATAATACATATTATAAATAGGAAGGAAATAATACGATGAGCAAAAGCAAGCATACAAAGTCCATTGGTTTCTACTGTGGTGTCTGATAATACTACAATGGACTTTGTATGCTTGCCTTTCCCCATCATATTATTTCCTTCCTATTTATAATATATTATTCTAAAATGGTCTTTGGTGGTAATAAAGTTTAATTTGAACTGTGTCTCAAATCTTGCTTGTTTCCACACAATGCACATTGCAGAGACTGAGGAGACAGCTTTCCCTTTCTAGAAATCTCTTCCATAAATTCTCTACCCACTGGATAAGATCAACCTCCATGCATTAACTATGTTTCCCGATCAAGCTCTTTGTCGGTACATACACAGCATGGAAACGTAGCGCTGGAGCTGGCAGCACATATGATGATATGATCAAGGCCAATGTGTACAACCAGTTGTGCCTCTGTGCATTCTCAGAATTACAGAAATTAAGGTTTACAGTTTGCTTGAATCACCCAGCTGCGCTTATAGAATAGAATAGAATTCTTTATGCAGATAGAAAGTAAAATACGCCATCTATCTTCAGTATCTTCAGGTAGTTAAGCAGAGCCTTGTTTAAGGTGGGATCAGCCTTACCTGTGTTTTTGACATCAGATAAATAAAGGGCTTTCTCCATTTTTCTGAACCGGTCTATCCAGGCCTCTTGGTCTTCAGAATCACTGGCATCATATGAAGTCCATGGATTAACAGTTTGAAGTTTATACTGTTCTTTAATCTTCAAAGGAACATGTGATATTATCAGAAGTTTAGCATTTGTCAGCTCTCATAATAAAATTGTGGTGAAGAACAGTACTTAGTTCACTCTTAGAGCTCCTCCTAACATTTAGTAATTATTATATACAATTTATTCTTTAAAATCAACATATCAAATTCGTGGCTTTCTGTGACAAGGTCACTTGTATGATGCAAGCATTTTGGATTCTATGAATATCCAAATTAAACCTTCTTTGTTTGGCATCTTCAGCTCTTAATGACTGAGCCAAAACTGAAATTCTTCTTGAGGGCCCCAGACTGGGGACAGGCTGTCCTAGATAAAGCTGAGTTTTTAATCTCATTTTTTACACTGGAAATTGGTATTCCAACAGGTTGTATTAAATAGAAAGAGCATATACATAGATTTCTTAATAATTTGTGTTAATAAAACTATAAACAATATTACTGTTTTATGAACAAGAATTCTTAGCATAGGAAATGGTGTCAAGATTAATTAAATCAATTAAATAACGAGCAGTGCATAATTTTCCATTAAGAGTTTGTGGATTTAGCAATAGGGATTTTACAGTACCTGAGAGTTATCTTCAGCTTTGTCCTCGTTTCTTCCTAAAATGGAAACAATCATGACATTTTTGTTTATTCAGTTGAAAGAGTAGTTTAATGACTCAATTTATCAAGCATCGGCTTCTCTCAAAGGTGATAGGAAGACATTTCTGAACCTATGAATGCTAATAGTTTGAACATTAATTTCTGATATGATTGTAATAGTACAATATAAAAAAATAGAGCTGTACTGAACTTGTAGAAATGTTGATAAAGTTCATATCTCAACATCATGAGCTGTTGAAATACTGGGCTTGTAGTTCAGCAACATCTGGACACCTACAAATTGCCTAATTCCGCTTTTGAAAATGTAAATATATCTGACTGTGATGTAATAGAATAGAAAAATCCTGAACAGGAACTCTTCAATGACAAACCAACTTGAACTAATAAAAAGGGAGAACAGTGACCATTTTTCAAAAGAGAAATGAAAGGATAACGATAGGAGGGAAGACAGGGCAAATGTATAGTTACAGAGATGATGATAGCGCTTCAATTATTGCTGTAATTACTTATGGAGGCTCATTCGTGTTTTTCTCCCTTAAACTGTCAACCTTGTAAGGGTTGCCCTTTTTTCATCATAAAATAATCTCATTCCCACATTTCTCTCGATTTCAGTTTTCATATCCTTCAGTTAAATCCTGTAGTTTGTCATTCGTATTGATTGGACATTATGGATAGAAGACCAGATTGTACAGCATAAAATTAAATGATGGAAAAGCATGAATCAAGTCCCAGAAATGAAAAGCAATCCTCATTGGAAACGCAGCTGGTTTGCCTATAGCCAGATGGTTAAAGTTCAAGGCCAACTGTTGCATCCTGATCGGTTTCTGTAGCAATGATTGCAATTGGCTCACCTTTGCATTTAGTCATCCCCTGAATATTAAATATGCCAGAGTGCTTTCTCAAACATAATTAGATTAATGCACCATCTAACTCAATGTTTCACATCCATCTCTCTACCAGCAGTCTGTAAATCACATGCCCAACTGTTCTAATTGTTCCTAACAGATGTATTGCAATGGTCTGAGAAGCCAACGAAGATGAGAGTAGTTTTAGACTGCTTGTTTTGTGGGTGTACTTTAACAGTTTAACAACAATAGATAGAGGAGGTATTATAAGACTGCAGCATCATCGGGAATAATAGCAATAGCAATAGACTTATATACCGCTTCCCAGTGCTTTACAGCACTCTGTAATAGGTTTGCAGAGTCAGCATATTGCCCCCAACAATCTGGGTCCTCATTTTACTGACCTCGGAAGGATGGAAGGCTGAGTTGACCTTGAGCTGATCAGGATCAAACTCCTGGCAGTGGGCAGAGTTTGCCTGCAATACTGCATTCTAACCACTGCACCATCCACAGCTCTTGGGAATAAACCCCTGGTTCCCTTCCTCAGCCTATGATCTACAGACATGTTGCAACTACTCCCAGAATTCTTAGAGCAAATGGGATTGCAATCCTAAAATATCTTTTGGGCATTTGGTTGGAAGAAACTACATTCTTCTGTTTTCTACATGAGGGAGTGTGAGAAAATAAAGGGCAAACATCACGGAGCATGAGGAAAGCATGCTACCATGTTTCCCTGAAAATAAGACCCTGTTTTATATTTTTTTGAACACTGAAATAAGCGCTTGGACTTATTGCCATGCGCTCAAAAGCCCGATTGGGCTTATTATCAGGGGATGTCTTATTTTGAGGGAAACAGGGTAGATGAAAGACATTATCTCCATCATGACCTTTAAAATAGTGAAAAGCAACTGTAAAAAATGCAGTTCTCATGTTTACAGAATGACTTCAATTCTCCTGTTTCAGATTTTTTAAAAATATTCATCATAATCCAGAGTATTATCATATATGAAACATGCTGTCAACATGACTAGTGATATTATTAACTGTATTGTCTAGCTTGCAGTTTATCCAGACAAGATTATTCACTTTTCTTTTTTTTTCTTTTTTTTTTTTTAATTTGATTTATATGCCGCCCTTCTCCGGAGACTCAGGGCGGCTTACAGTGCGTTAAGCAATAGCCTTCATACTTTTGTATATTTATACAAATATACTTATACTTATATATTTATACAAAGTCAGCTTATTGCCCCCACAAACTGGGTCCTCATTTAACCTACCTTAGAAAGGATGGAAGGCTGAGTCAACCTTGAGCCTTGGAGAGATTCGAACCAGCAGTAAATTGCAGGCAGCTGTGTTAATAACAGGGTGCTTTAAACCACTGTAGTACCAAGGCTCAAGTACCAAGTATCAAGTATCAAGTATCAAGTACCAAGGTGAAGTTGCATTATTCATTCAGGGTACATGGCGGATTGACTGTACCAGCTGAGACAATATTTACGTATTGCAAAGAGAACCGCCATAGGAATGTACTTGTAGAAGAAAGCCATCAAAACATCTATTTTTGCATGAAGTTGTTGTATTGGATGCATGCCAAAAAAAACTAACTTGTTGAAATTTGTTCTAGACTGTGAGGTCAAACTGTAATGTGACTCTTTATAATTTATAAGAGTAAACAAAACTGTCCAAGTTCTATCTTGCCAGATACTCCATTTAGAAGAAAATTGTGTAGCAAAATTATTACTAATTTCTGTTTATATGGCAACTTTGAATCCATGCCAACACAAATGATCAAATGTTAGGAAAAGAGAGAACATATTTAACTATTTTGTCAAAGCACTCAAATTAGCTGACAACAGGATAGTAGGACGGAAGTGAAATGAGAGAGTAAATATATTGAGACCGATCAATGGCCAAAATAGGACTTATGACTGAATATTAGAGGTTTTGGAGTTCTGCCATTTAGAGCTGGCATCAAAAACTGTGAACTTGTATGACAGCCATAGTTAAGTAACACTGATGATTTTTGCCTTACAAAACTTTCCAAAATTCTAGTGATGTGAATTGTATGCCCTTTAGAAGACAATGCAAAAATGGCTTCTTAACAAAGACCCAGAGGGACATGACATTAATGAATTATAGGCATTGGAAAGTAAATTTTCTATTAACTTAGAAAAATAAATGATTTAGACTTGTTTATATGCAAACATTTTATAGTCATTCTTAGGCATTAATTCTTCTTCTTCTTCTTGTGCCATATCTGTCATCGGACGTTGGCGATCATGTTGGCAAAAAAGTGCTGCTGAGTTTTGTCCAAACCAGTCCCTTAGGTTTTGAAGCCATGATGTTCTTCTTCTGCCTGGATCTCATTTGCCTTCAATCTTTCCCTGGAGGATTAAGTGAAGGATGCCATATTTTTCTGGGTGTTGCATCACATGTCCAAAATATTCTAACTTTCACTTTTTAATGGCTTTGATTATTTCCCTTTGCTTTCCCAGGCGGCTTATCACCTCCTCATTTGTGATTTTGTTAATCCAATTTATACGTAACAGTCATCTGTAAATCCACATTTCAAATGCTTCTAGTTTCTTCAAATGGTTTTCTGTCAGAGACCAACTCTCTACTCTGTAGAGCAGGATAGAAAAGATGTAACATCTGACAAGGCTGATTTTCACCTTAGGCTTATGTTGTGACTGCAGAAGACCTTTTTCATTTTGAAGAATGCTCTTCGAGATTTCTATATCCTTGTCTTTACTTCACTGATCATGTCCCAGCTTTCATGTAAATTAAAGACGAAGTACGTGATCCTTTCAACTTTTTCTAATGGTATTCCTTCCGAATTTATCAGTGGTAAATTAATGGGTTGTTTGCTGACAACCATGATCTTGGTTTTTGAGGTGTTAAGCTTCAAGCCATATTTTTCAGATATTTCTGAGACTGTTGATGAGGAGCTGAAGGTCTTTATGCTTACTGGCAAGCAGAACTGTATCATCAGCATATCTTAAATTGTTGATCTGAACACCATTTACTTTGAGGCCAGCATCAATGTTTTCCAATGCTTCATTGAAAATTGACTCAGAGTAGATATTAAATAACAGCGGAGACAGAATACAGATCTATCTGACCCCTCTTCGTATTTCTGCATCATCTGAGTATTTTTGGCTTACTCTCACATTTGCTACCTGATGCCAATATCTAGGTATTAATAGAAAGTATTATTAGTGAACATCATGATGACCTTTCTTCCTAAAATAAACATCACTTCCTAGTTCGGAGAAAATATCATGTCCATTCTAAGGGAAGTTTATATGAATATATGTAAGGTTTACATGAAACCAGGATCATCATTACTTTTCTGTTTTGGAAAGGTTACATCATCTACAGAGCACCAGTAAATAGAACAAACTTACCATGAACAAATGTGTAGTATATTACAACATTCTACGGGAATGTAAAATGTATTATCATATTAATTTGATTAATGTGCTGAAAAATGGCAGTTAATTCCTTACTTTTACAAACAAGCAAAGCAGGATTCATTCCAGTTTGAACCTTCTGCAGCAACTCTACAAATGGTTTCCATCTACACATGGAAATATATTAAAAATTAAATACAATCAATATAAGCAGATTTATTTGACAGGAAAAAGAACCAGTGTGTTGAATTAAGTCATCTGTTCTGTACCAAGTGCTTTGGTTTATTCTATATGTCACTCCAGGCCTTTTCATCTACCCATCTGTGCCTAGCATGGATGGCCCCATTCACACCAGTGTCTAATCAGTCACCTCACAGCCATTTAAATTCTAAATTCTAACCTTTAAAATTCTAAAATTTCTAATTTAGAATTTCTAACAATTCTAAATTCTAAAATTGCACTAGGTACAATTTTTTTGGTCTTTTAATGACCCCGTAATCCCTTACATCGGGGTGGAGTCGGGGCAAATGAATGGAGCTGTGTGTTTACTGTCCAGATGCCCTTCCTGTTACCAATGCAGAGTTCGCAGCAGATAATTACTCACTGTGTCCAGAGAGAGAAATATTGACATGAAAGATACAATTGAGTTGGAGAAATCTCAGAGTTCCCTGCAAGAACAGGGAACTGGAGAACCTTCCATTAATTTTTTTTAAAAGTATACAGGTATGCCATCTACAGCCCCTTGTTACCACAAAACCACAACATAGCAATCAAATGCATGGGTTTCAGTTTCAATTTATCTTTCTATACCATATTTTATTTCTTTAGCAGGACTTTGTAAAGCTACTGGAACATCTTAAAGACCAGAATAACCTGAGATAATTTATCAAACATAAATACATTTAATTAGGAAATGGCTCAGAGCTGGATTTTAGTTAATTACAACAGAGTTTTATTCCCAATGGAAGTGGATGTTAAATGGAAGTGGATATTAAATTAGAGGATGCACAGGTAAATTAATGCTGATGACACATATATATCGCACAATTTATTTCATTTATAATAGAACACAAAAACATTTGGGGTCTTAACTCTGAGTTTGCCTAAGCTTTGCACAGACACCAAATATTAATGGTTATCACCTCTAAAGCGCTCCATGGATTAGGACCTGGTTATTTACGGGACCGCCTGCTACCACCAATAGCCTCCCACTGGCCAGCCCTCTCTATGGGGCTTCTCCGGGTGCCGTCGGCCAAACAATGTCAACTGGCGGCCCCCAGGGGGGAGAGCCTTCTCTGTGGGGGCACCTACGATCTGGAACCAGCTCCCCCCGGAGATACGGAGGATCTCGGATCTACGCACCTTCCGTCACGCGCTTAAGACTTTTTTATTTCATCAAGCTGGCCTGGCCTAAATCTTCTCCCCTTTTTAAATGTAAATTTTAATTTGTTTTTAAATTATGAGGTATTTTAAATTTGTCTCAGCCAAATTATTTAATTCGTTTTTATTCTATTTTAAATTTCTGTATCTATGTGTTTTATTCTGTGGCTGTTCACCGCCCTGAGTCCTTCGGGAGTAGGGCGGTATAGAAATTCAATAAAATAATAAATAAATAAAATAAATAAATTAAGGAAGGGATCCAATATTTTTGTCCTCTTCCTAGTGTTGTACATTAGTATCCATCTTAGAAGAGAGATGTTGCCAATGGCCTCTTTAATAACAGCAAGAACTAGTTAATGGAAATTGGAGTTCACTGAACAAATCTAGTCGCTTCTATAAACACTGTAAGTGTTTCATTTCTAGCATCACACCATTTCAATCATGCTACCATGTTCAGAGCTGATCTATAGGTTGCATTTATTTTGATATTTTTACCCCACCATTTTTTCATTTGCAGCTCAAGGTAGTGAACATACCTAATATAATCTTCCTTCACTAATCCTCCTATTTTTCCCCACAACAATGACGGCTGAGAGTGTGTGAGTGACCCAAAGTCACCCGGCCAGTTTTTCATGCTTAAAGCAAGACTAAAATTCAGTCTCCTGGTTTCTAATCTAGGCCAGCACCTTAACCAATACATCAAACGGTCTTTCTAGAATTGGGATCTCTAGGAACATAGTGTCAAATTATTGTGGACAAAAAGAAGTAAGCATTCCATTAAAACTCACTGCATTCTGCCTCTTCTACCAAAGTCACATAAATTGGCCAAAGTTTCCATCATCCCAGGATGTAGAATTAGTCCGTGCTTTTGGCAAATATCCTCTACCTGAAAATTATATGTTTTCATGAAATTTTATTGGCAAGCTATAAACAAAAAAAAGCTATGTATAAAAAAAACCCTGCATGATTGAGAAAGCAAAATTTCTCATGTTTTAGAGTAAACGGTGTTCAAAACTCACTCCCCTAGGACCTTGCACACAAAGCATTGAAAGAGCTGGAATTCGCTCAATGTAGCAGGCTTCAGACCTGCTTCGTATTTCACCTTCTCATAGTCCTCATATAACAGTTAAATATTACCTGCCACAAAAATGTCCCAGAGAATTGAATTCTGAAACATGTAAGTCAACAATGATATTTTTGGATAGCGCTGGAATTAAAAAAAAAAAACAGTGAAAAGCAAAAATAAGGAGCCAGACTGTAGGTAGTAGCCAAGATTGGCTAAGGCATCTGAGCTTGAAAATGCCAGCAACAGCAAACAAAACCTTAATACGTTGAAAAATTGACAGTTTGCATTCTTTTCATGAAATTCAGAGTTCATCTGCTTTGGGCAACTGCCTCACTCTGCCCAACAATAGTGCCAACTCTGAGATGGGATTCTTATTACTTTCAGAAAGCTGGACATCCATTCTATGCACTGCAAGGCAGCCATTTGTCCATAATGGTATAGGGTTTTCAGCTTGTGCAGAGGGTTGGACTAGAAGACCTCCAAGGCCTTCCAACTTTGTTACAGTATTTTATTATTCTGTTATGCACCTCTTCCTGTTCAAGGCCTTGTAATGGAGAGTGGATTTCTATATTGCTGGGTATTTTTTCCCTTCGTGTAAAAAAATAATAATAATCTATTTCTGATATTTTTTTATCAATGCAACATAGGTTAAAAGCTAATATAGAAGTATATAAAGATTTATGTATTGACATCCAAATGGATCTGCATCACTTAGGCTACCTTATCATATTTAAGCCTAAAACCTAGAACATTCAAAAGACAAAAACAAAGGCATACTAAACAATATTTTAAAATTACTATAATATCTAATAAAAGTGACAAAGCAAGCAAGTGGCAGGATTTCCCAACTTAAATTTATGCTAGTACTGACTATATAAATAGACTAGTAAATCTATCTATCTATCTATCTATCTATCTATCTATCTATCTATCTATCTATCTATCTATCTATCTATCCATCATATTTATATAGCCACCCATCTCGCAAATATGACTCTGGGAAACATACAATTAAAAAATAAGCCCCCCCCAAATGAACAACATTAAAAACATTCTACAATTTAAAAAAACACACCATAAAGACAAAGAGAAAGCACTTTCAATGTTACAAGCTATATAGCTATCTCACAATTCACTATTTCCTTGAGATCTTCAAGCTTGTTGACACAACCATGTTTTAAGGGACTCCCTGAAGGATGGGGTCAATCTCACCATGGTGTGTCGGTTGATGTTCCACAGGGTGAATGCCGTGACAGAAAAGGCCCCTCTCCTGGGTCCCACCAGATGTGATTCCTTAACAGATGGGACCACATTTTTTTCTGCTGGACATGATGGGATAGGCAGATGAGATTGGGAAGAGGTGGTCCCTCAAATGGTCCCTTACCTCAGGAAATGAAAGAAGGCCTGAGCAAATCTGGTCTTCTTGCAGAAATCTCTGGGTTAATTTTTCAAAATCCAGCTCTCCGTTGTGTTCTTTTAATATCTGCTTCAGTGCCAGAAATGTGTTTTCTGATGTCCAAGAGCTAAAGAATGATAGCATGAAGAGACAACTTATCTTGCATTCTTGAAAAAAGAAGCTACATATTAAAATTTTAACATTTACATATTAGAACTGTTGTCTTAGCCTTAGGCTATTGCTAATCAAACGGAAGCTGAAAACAGAAGATGCTTTTTTAATTGATATTTATAATATAATATGCAAAATTAAAATAGAACCTTGGATTCTTTTTATTTTGATTCTTCTCAGGAAGGGTATGTTGCATTTTGCTTGATGCCTGGAGTATTAATAACTGGATCAATTTTTCATAATCTATCTAAAAGAAACATAAAGAAATATAATTTCAAAGGCTAATTTTAAAACGGGGATTCAAAATTCCAGAAGGAAAAAAAACATGGTGTAGAAAATATTACTGCTATTGGTTGAACTGTGTATAATATCTGTTAATAAACTAAATCTAATTTTAGTATAGCTGAAGAGGCTGGATCTGCTGAAATCCATGGGATCAGAACAGAAGAAAAACCACTTAGGTCAGACAAATAGCCAATACTGAAAGCAGTCTATTATTAATTGACTTTCCATAATTATCAACCAAATCACTATGGTTAAGCCAAAGGCAAGAGAGGAACACTGTAACAGTTTATGCTCTTGTCTCTTTGCAACTGGTATTTAAGGACACATGCTGCTTCTAATCCTGAATATCCATCCATCCATCCATCCATCCATCCATATCTATCTATCTATCTATCTATCTATCTATCTATCTATCTATCTATCTATCTATCTATCATCTACAGGATAGTCCTTGGTAGCCTTATTCTTATACAAGATTTGTTGAATCCTCCTTCAGAGCTATCTAAATTGACAAATAACCACCAAATCCTATGAGAGGTCAATTCCACTGGCTATTATCACTTAGAGTAGTAGGGAATATTATCACTTACAGTAGTAGGGAACATGGTGTTTTTCCCTGCTTGTGGTTATAAATTAAGATTCCTCCAGACCTATGCCATCAATATGCCAAAAGAATAAGGTAGTCTTTAAAAAGCTCCTTTCCAATGAGCTCAACATTATAAATTTGATACATAGTTCAAAACCTTATACTAGCATACCAGTTCTTGGTCATTAGCTTGTGAACACCTCTTGAAAAGCAGTTTGACAGTTGGTAATTGTAGCGGGATATCATGTTTGAGAAGCAGGGTGCTCAACTGGGCCTGAGACAGAAATCCTGATTTCCTGGGATCCATCTCCTTGAGCTCTTCATTCAGGCTGGTCAAAGCAGTGAGACTTATAGGATGAAGTTCAAATTCCTTTCTGAGCAGAACTAGAAGAGAATCATCCTCATTCTTGGTCTCTGTTAACTCTGGCTGAATGCCCTGATGAAAGAAATGCTTTTATTTTACTTACAGGACTGTCCCTTCCCAATTGTTTCTATCTTTCTCACCTGATGTAGTAGGATGGTCATGATGTGGGGTCCATCAGATAAGATCTGTCAACTGATGGGGCTTGGGAGGAGGGCCTTTTCTGCCATGGTGCCCACTCTGTGGAACATCATTCCACCCGACATTACATGAACCCCTACCCTGATGGCCTTTTGCAAGGATCTAAACACTTGCTTTTGTACCCAGATCTGGACCCAGAAGTGTGATGAGCCCATTTCTTGGCTTTGCTGAAAGTTATTTATGCAACTTGGCTGCTATGTTTTTTGTTTTATATTTTGCATTTTAAAAAATCAATTTTATTATAAGAGTCATTTAAGTGAGAAAGGTGGCTGGATAAATGAGATGATAGATAGATAGATAGATAGATAGATAGATAGATAGATAGATAGATAGATAGATAGATAGATAGAGCTAGATATCTCAGAGTGCCATGAAATAAGTAAAAATGATAGAGCAATATTAAGAATTGACATAGACAAACAGTTACTAAGGCCCAAAGCTTGAAAAAAATAACCAAGTTTTCATTTTATATTTGGGGACACAGCACAGAAGGCTGTGTCTTTCGTCTTCTCACAATGGTAGAACTCGGGAGAATCCCCTTAACTGAGCTTACTATTTGCACTAGAGGGTTACAAAAGAGGTATTGATGGAAGGAGTAGAAAAAGTCAAGGTAGTAGCCATGACCATACAATTGAAGCCTCACTCTTTTGATGTGTATTGTAATGTTTCTGATTTAGATGTAAAAAAAGCAATGGGGCTTCAGTCGCATGGTCACAGCCAGCATCTTGACTTTTTCAACTACCACTGTATGCCCCTGATTTAGCTCCATTTCTATCCATTTCATAACATACAATGGATATTATGTATTTTATGATACCTGCCCATTCTCTATTTATGACCTCCTTTATAGAATTTACACGTTGTCTACTATCTTCTCCAAGCAGCTTTGAAGAATTAATTTTATATCCAAACAATGTTAATTGTGTGTATGTCCTTGGATATAGATATGTGTGTACCTCTAAATCAGTCTTGGCTCCAGGCAACTACATGGACAAGTCCCTGCAGTTTCCTTGGCAACATTTCTTGGCAGTGGTTTGCCATTGCTTCCTTCCTTAGGCTAAGAGAGAATGACTGGCCCAAAGTCACCAAGCTGGCTTTGTGCTTACGACAAGACTAGAATTGAGTCTCCCAATTTCTAGCTCAGTACACTTTAACCAGTACACCAAATTGTCTCTTATGTTAATATTAAATAAATATTAAAAATAAATATTTGTGATCAAGATGTTTTTAAAGCACACAAAAGTACCAGCAGAAGATAAAAGTAATATCAAATTGCTGTTCTGCAAACTACCTAATTATATAGAATCATTAGATATATTTATGAACAGTCGCAAATTTTTATGAAAGCACAGAATTTTTCAACTGAGATGCCATAATTGAAAAGGCCCTCTTTATGGTCGATGTGTGACACATTTCATTTAGCATGACATCTGGTCAAGGATCTAGTTAAAAGGACTGGTAGGAAACCGAGTTAGCTATATGTGGTGATCCTTCAGATCATCTGAATATGACTTAAAAATTAATTTGCCAACACTTTGAAATCAGCCCACAAAAGACTTAGGATTCTATGCACAGGTTAAGTCGTGGACATACATACTACAATAAAACTATTTGGTTTCAGTAAACAAGCTCCATATAATACTTTGGTAAGAAAGTTTTACCACTGTGGTAAAATATATTGGACTATTTCTGCCTCTCTAGAAGGTGCTTATGAAACCAAGTGTAACTACTGAAGTAAACAATGTTTACTTACCTGTTGTTGAAATGGTTTTGAATTCTGAGCTTCAAAAGATGGTTTTTTGATAGAGTGAATGTAAGATAAGGATTTATCCCCACAGGGTGCAGTAACACAATGCAAATTTAGTGGTTTTAGTTCCTTAAATAATGAACAGGAAGTAAAAAAAGAGGAGTAAAGAAAAATCAATTTTCATTCTGTAAAATCAGTACAAATACTGACATCCTTTTAACAGGAAAAAAAAAGGACGAAAGATCATGACCATGGCAAGGGTATAGGCTGAGCTCTGTGGGGAGGGATTTCCAGCTCTTTTTCCTCACAAATTGGCACATTCTCCTGTATTATATAAAAACTATTAATATTACATTTGGAAGAGAAGAACTGAAAGAACTGATAGCCTGTCATCATGAATACATGTGTGAATGAGGGAAGAATGTTTTTTAACAAAAGATTTATCCAGTCTTTTGTCATGTCCAACATGCATCTCTGTCCATCTATGGCAGGGGTATCAAACTCATGTTGTCACGGTGGCATCACATGACATATTAGGACTTTTCCCTCCTTCGTTAAACCAGGTGCGGGTCAGTGCTTAAGGCATCCGGCCTGAGGGCTGGGAGTTTGACAGCCCTGATCTATGGCAATAATAACACAATAACAACCACTTAATTGATACCTTGCCCATAATCTACTACTAAGCAGTTGCCTTATTCCTGTTCATTCAATCTTCCCCAGTCTAGTCTGCTCAGGGTGGACTCTTGGAATTTTGGGAACTACTATCCCAAGTAGGGGCAGGCAATAGTGGCAGCATTCATAATAAAAATGATGATATGAAAATGATGATGTGTACATCATGACATCATTATGCTCATGAAACAATAATATCACAAGATCCTACGGAAGACCATAGTTACTTTATTCCATGTCCTCATTTACTCTCATGCTACAGTAGTGGCCAAAATTGTGGAAACCTTTTGGGAAAAGTGTATTTTCTAACGCTAGTTAATAACACCACTTTTTTTTTGGAGTAGTACCATAAAATTATATATCAATGGAAAAATAATTTAATCAAGAATATAATGCAATAACTTTTATGAAGGATTTGCTATTAGAATAGCAGTTACAGCATAAAGAAGAAAAGTGAAACACGTAGCAAAAAACAAGATATACAAAAATTATCATCATAGAAAAAATGAAATATACAAAAATAATCACGTCAGTTAATACTTAGTTGGGTAACCTTTAGCATGAATTACGGCCTTACAACATCTTCCCATGGAGTGAACCAAGTCTTTTAGTTCTACAGCTGTTATAATGTGAAACCAAGATTGAATAATTGCGTCTATTAACTGGATTTTATTGCTTGGTCGCTTCTGACTAACAAGTTTCTTTAGTCGGCTCCGTAGATTTTCAGTTGGGTTAAGGTCTGGGCTATTCCCAGGCCATTCCAGCAGTGGAATATGATTATCTTGAAACTCCCCCCAAAAAAGTGGTGTTATTAGCCATCAAACCTCAAAAATACACTTTTCCCAAAAGATTTCCACAATTTTGGCCACTACTTATCACTGTGATCACCCATTGAAGGTCATCTATGAAAAGTTGGATAGGATACTCACAGGAATGGAAGAAAATTTAATAAAATTGTTTTATAATTTTTTGCTATATATTGAATTGGAGGAGGAACAGGTAAAAGAAACAATGATAGCTTGGGGAAGAAATTTTGGACATTCAATTGAACTTGAAAAATGGCAACAACTATGGGAAAGGAACTATAAATTAACAATGTCCACCGCATATAAGGAAAACCAATATAAAATGTTTTATAGATGGCATATGCCACCGGAGAAGTTAGCAAAAATGTTTAAAAATAAATCAGTGAAATGTTGGAAATGTCACCAACTACCAGGATCCTATTATCATATGTGGTGGACATGCCCTGAAGTAAAAAACTATTGGAATAAAATTAAAACCTGGCTGGAAGAAATGACAATTATGTATTGAATTCAAATCAGAGTTGTTCCTATTGGGTATCCTACCTGACAAAATTAAAAAGGAATATATTTATTTGATTATACATAATAACAGCTGTAAGAATTGTTTATGCTCAAAATTAAAAATTAGAGAAAATACCTTTGGAAGATGAAGTAATAAAAAAAGATTTTAGATTGTGCAGAAATGAACCGATTAACTTTGTTGATTAAAGATAGGGAAGAATCAGAATACTTTATTTATTTATTTATTTATTTATTTATTTATTTATTTATTTATTTATTTTTCGAATTTCTATACCGCCCTTCTCCTTTCGGACTCAGGGCGGTGAACAGCCAAAATAAAAGCATTTATACATAAAGTACGATTAAAAATAGATTTAAAATAATTAAATTTGGCCCATAGTTTAAAATTTATCAATTTAAAATCCATATCAAAATTTAAAATCAACCATAAAATCATAAAATCAAGAGAGACCGGCTAACTGAAAGAGATGAGTTTTTAGGGCCCGACGAAAAGTCCGGAGGTCAGAGATCACTCGTATCTCTGGGAGTAGATTGTTCCAAAGGGTAGGTGCCACCACAGAGAAGGC
This sequence comes from Pantherophis guttatus, assembly GCF_059756535.1. Lineage (NCBI taxonomy): Eukaryota > Metazoa > Chordata > Lepidosauria > Squamata > Colubridae > Pantherophis > Pantherophis guttatus. The sequence goes on from NC_142065.1 coordinate 67,344,624, forward strand.
TCTCCTCCTGGGGGTCGCCAGCCGGCATTGTCTAGCCGACAGCACCCTGAGGAGGCCCTCTCTGTGGGAGTGAACTGGCCAGTGGGAGGCTATTGGTGGCAGAAGGCGGTCCCGTAAGTACCCTGGCCCTAAGCCATGGAGCGCTTTAAAGGTGATCACCAACACCTTGAAGCGCACCCAGAAGTCCACCAGAAGCCAATGCAGCTCGCGCAGGAGAGGAGTCACATGGGAGCACCCCGTCGCTCCCATAATCCCCCGCGCGGCCGCATTCTGCACCAGTTGGAGCCTCTGGGTGTACCCCAAGGGGAGCCCCATGTAGAGAGCATTACAATAGTCCAGACTAGAGGTGACGAGTGCTTGAGTGACTGTGCGTAGTCACAGATCCAGAAAGGGGCGCAACTGGCGTATCAGGCGAACCTGATAAAAAGCCCCCCTGGCCACGGCCGTCATATGCCCTTCTAAAGACAGCCGTGGGTCCAGGAGGATGCCCAAGTTGCGGGTCCTTTCATGGGGGCCAGTGATTCGCCCCCAATAACCAGCGATGGCGTCAGCTGGCTATACCGGGACGCCGGCAGCCACAGCCACTCGGTCTTGGAAGGGTTGAGTCGAAGCCTGTTTCTCCCCATCCAGACCCACAAGGCCTCCAGGCACTGGGACATCACTTCCAAGGCATCGTTGGGATGGTCTGGGGTGGAGATGTACAGCTGAGTATCATCAGCGTACTGATGGAACTCCCCCCCAAACCACGGATGATCTCACCCAGCGGCTTCACATAAATGTTGAACAGGAGGGGCGAGAGGACCGACCCTTGTGGCACCCCACAAACAAGGCGCCTCGGGGTCGACCGCTGCCCCCCTATCAACATGGATTGCGACCGGTCGGAGAGATAGGAGGAGAACCACCGCAAAACGGTGCCCCCCCATTCCTAGTCCCTCCAGCCGGCGCAACATGATACCATGGTCGATGGTATCAAAAGCCGCTGAGAGGTCTAACACGACCAGGATAGAGGAGTAACCTCTATCCCGAGCCCTCCAGAGATCATCACCAACGCGACCAATGCCGTTTCCGTGCTGTACCCAGGTCTGAAGCCGGACTGGAGCGGATCCAAATAGACAGCTTCATCCAGGTACTGTGGAAGCTGTCGCGCCACCACACTCTCAACAACCTTTGCAATAAAGCGAAGGTTGGAGACTGGACGATTAGCCAAAACAGCCGGATCCAGGGATGGCTTCTTGAGGAGAAGCCTCACCACCGCCTCTTTCAAGGCAGCCGGCAGGACACCCTCACTCAAAGAAGCATTAATAATTCCCTGGAGCCAGCCTTGTGTAACCTCCCAGGAAGCCAGCACCAACCAGGAGGGACACGGGTCCAATAAACATGTGGTGGCGTTCAGCCGTCCCAAGATCCTGTCCACGTCCTCGGGATTGAACTCCTCCCAAATAACATTCTCAAGGCCTGCCTCAGTCATCTCGTCTGAACTAACCCAGTCAGCGGCCAAGTCTTCCAGAATCTGAGTTATTTTATCATCCAGATACTGTACAAAATCCTCAGCTCGGCCCTGCAAGGGGTCCTCCTGTGCTCCCAGATGGAGAAGGCAGCGGGTCACCCTGAACAGGGCAGCTGGGCGGTTATCTGATGACGCGATAAGAGTGGCAAAATAACTAGATTTTGCCACTTTTATCGCCACTAGGTAGGTCTTAATATGAGACCTTACCAGTGTCAAGTCGGATTCGGAACGGCTGGCCCTCCAACCATTCTCTAGGCGTCTTTTCCGGCGCTTCATCTCTCTCAGCTCCTCGGAGAACCAAGGAGCTAAGTGAGTTCGGTGCCGGGTCAGAGGCCGCAAAGGCATGACCCGGTCCAAAGCCCCGGCAGCCGCACTATCCCAGGCGGCCACCAGGTCATCAGCCGAGTCGTGAGCTAGAGTTTCAGGAAATGGCCCAAGCTCCATCTGGAACCTATCAGGATCCATCAGGCGCCTGGGGCGGAACCACCTGGTTGGCTCCGCCTCCCTGCGATGGGGTGCGGCAGTCAGAAAGTCAAGTCGAAGGAGCGACTGGTCAGACCATGACAAGGGTTCAGTATCTATATCCCCTATATCAAGGTCACTCAACCACTGACCAGAGACAAAAACTAAGTCCAGAGTGTGTCCCCCCATGTGAGTAGGGCCGTGAATTACTTGGGTCAGGTCCATGGCCATCATGGAAGCCACGAGCTACCTCAGAAGTTTCACCAATGGATGGCAAGTTGAAATCCCCCATGACCACAAGTCTGGGGGTATCAGCCGCCACCTCAGCTATAACATTGAGGAGTTCGGGCAGGGTCGTCGCCATGTGGCAGGGAGCCAGGTACGTGATCAACAGACCCATCTGCATCCCACGACCCCACTTCACGAAAAGGGACTCACATCCGGCTATCTGAGGCACAGTGGTCTCCCTCGGATCAAGACCCTCTCTTATAATGACCACCACCACCCCGCCCCTGCCCTGAGCTCTCGGCTGATGAAATGCACGGAAGCCTGATGAGCACATCTCCACGAGGGGAACCCCCCCCTCATGGCCCAACCAGGTCTCCGTAATACCTGCCAGGTCCTCCTGAATAAGATCACAAATGAGGGGGGCTTTATTTACTACGGACCTGGCATTACACAACATCAGCCGGAGACTCGGGCCCTGAGACTCTAAGCAGCCTGAGGAACGGGAAGAGCTAAGGGGACCGAGGCACGCAATTGCTCGGAGATAGCAAGCGCGTGCCCCCACCACATGATATGGCCCCCTGCTCCCGCCATACCTGCCCCTCCCACTCAGCGTATTGATGGAGAAGCCCTCAGTAGAGGGCATTCTAACAGTCCCCTTTCCCCCAGAGTCCGTACCCCCTATGGCACCATTAACAGCCGGACTGGCCAACCCTTTAGAATATGAATTATTTTTATTGTTGGTTGGAAAAGAGATATAAATGATTAATTTTATAACTATGTGTAAACATTTGATGGCAAGAATATGGTTATAGGAATGAACTTTTATAGTGGTTTGGATGGCGATTAAGATAGAAGAAACTGTTGGAACAAGAAGAATAAAAAGAACTGAAGAAGTCAACACCGAGATGTCACAGGGGATGACTGATGTATTAAATGTTTGTTTGTCTTAAAAAATAAAAAACTTTTTTTTTTTAAAAAAAAAGAAAGGTTGGCCTATTAGTAGGGCTGATCCTGAGACTGTTTCCCATCTGTAAATGAATGAGAAAATGAAGGTACTATAATAATTGTAACAACTTACTTTGCTGTCGACAGATCTGATAACATTTGTCTCTGTTTGTTTGGATGTATATTTTTCCATTCCATCTTTGTTCTGAGATTCAATATTCACACCATTATTGATTTGCTGACCAGGTGGCTTATTGAGGTCTGGGAATTTTCCATTTCTCTGTCTTATATTACACAGAGGTAATGTTTGGAGCATGGACTGTGCCTCAGGTTTCGCAATCTCCTTTGCTTTCCTGTGGGTGGGAAGTATTCAATATATATTTTGGCACCGAGATGTAACTACTTAATCTTTTCTCCATTTACATCCAAAATATTTCTTTTATGAGACATTTGTTTATTAGGCAAAAATGAGGTAATGTAATCAATGGATGTAGCCCCAAAAGGCGAACTAATTATATCTATATCTGTTGCTGAACTACTAAGAGGCATGTGATGTCATCACCAGGAAGCATATGACTAGATTTTGAGCTCATGGTGGTAACAGCAGTCTTGTTTTATGCCTTCCAATAAGCAGGGAAAATATAGGTTTAATAAATGAATGAATGCTAGAATGCTAATATTTGAAATAGAGGTTCTCTTCTACTTATCAATCAGTTGATAAGGAATAATAACCAATAGTATTTAAAAATTTTAGTTCAATCAATCAGAATACAGCTGCAAGGGACCTTAGAGGTCTTCTAGTCCAGATCCCTGCTCAAGCAGGAGACCCTTATTTTAACCATTTAGTTATGTCCCACTCTTGGTGACTTTATAGCAAGTGCTCTCCATGGTGCCCTGTCAATTTAACAATAGGATAGGATTAATAGTAGGTGGTGGAGGAAAAACCTTGTCCATCAATGTTCTCTTCTATTTCTTCCTTTTGTGTGATTTCAGATCTTACACATTATGGATGCTTCCTGCACTTGTTAAATCTAGACCTATGTACCATTATCTTACAATGGTTCTGTTATATTTTGTTGAAAGACAAATGTTAAGGAAATGTTATGTCTTAGAATGTCTCCCTTTTCTGTGAGATGTATGCAAAGTACAAGGAAAACACTGTTGTTTAGAAGGAATGGGGAAGTGGTTGGTCCATCACAGTTTCTCATTATGACATCCATAAGAAGGATTTGCCCTGTAATAGAAAACTTCAGTTGAAGTTAAGCCATCTAACAAGATACCTAAGAAATGAAGTTTTGGCTCATTCAATAAGTCTGAATAGAAGCAAAATGGCATGGTGAAAAAGGAGAATAAGCCTCTCCTTTACAACACAAAGTCTTTGATGAAAATTACAAAGAAGGTATATTATATAATTTGCAGAGTTACATCAGGTGCACTTCCTTTAAACCCGGAAGTTATTGGTGAAAATTACAAAGAAGTTATTCTATATAATTTATAGAATTGTGTACATACGTGGCTTCAAGGCTGAAACAGTGGAAGGGGAAATGAAATAATTTGAACTAAAAGAATTCGGAGATTGTCCTGTTTAACGATCCCTGGTTAATTGAAGGCAGGCTTGTATGAATCCAACACAATTTTAGTTCTTACAAGTGTGTCTGAACACCCAGAGAATATTTATCTTGGACCAGCAATATAGAATAGAATAGAATAGAATAGAATAGAATAGAATAGAATAGAATAGAATAGAATAGAATAGAATAGAATAGAATAGAATTCTTTATTGGCCAAGTGTGATGGACACACAAAGAATTTGTCTCCGGTGCATAAGCTCTCAGTATACATAAAAAGAAAAAAAATACATTCATCAAGAATCATAAGTTACAACACTTAGTGATAGTCATAGGTTACTAATAAGCAATCAAATCATACTAGGAAACAAATAAAACAGTATAAATCATAAAGATACAAGCAACATGGTGTTAAATATTATAAATAAATATATAAATAAACAAGTTAAATATTGTGTTAAAAGCATCTAGGACAGTGGTTCCCAACCCTTCCAGCTCGGTGGACTGGTGGAGGTGGTGGGAGCAAGGGAAGAGGGAATGGTTTCTCGCGCATGCATATGTGTGCATGCACATCCGCCCACCACTTCCACGACTTGGTACATACAGTATCTGTGGATTTATAAATGACATAACAATAAAAAAACAATTTATCCTCCTTCCTGGGCATTTAAAAATAACCCAAAACTGAGGTAAAACTATTTGAGCCCTTTAATTTGTGTGCTCTTCCTGCAATGGATTAAAAAATGAAATGTTTCCCTATTCTCTTAAATGTCCTGATGCTGATAATAATAATAATTTAATGTCAAGTATCGGCATTTATTGCATTTTAATTGCAATATATGTTTTGTGGCATCTTTGATATTTTAGTTAAAGACATAATGCTATGAATTCTAATCAAAATTACATTTCCCTGAGATCATACTTACCCATCACTTTTCTCTACAAGACATCGGACATATTTGCTCCCAATTATCTTTATTACAGTCTCGTAATTTGCACCAAATCCATAAGGTAGGTTTCTTACTGAAGCCATTACCAGTTCTGTCTTGCTCTCCCCAAAAGATCACTTTCCTGTAATTTCCCTGGAGAAGTTTATTTCTTTAAAAATGGAAACTGAAAGTGGGTAGATGGGTCCTGCAAATATTTTAGGAATATATGAGTATCAATTAACTCAGTAATGAAATAACAAAAGCTTGGCTGAAGAGCTTATAAATTAGCTACGTTGTTTAAAAGGAGCCCAAGAAAGTAAATTAAGCATGAACAAATGTAAAAAGCTGTATTTTTCATATTCATACATTTATCCTGAAAAAATTTCCCATACAACTGGCCCAATTCCAACACAATAGCAAGATTAGTTAATAATTTGATTGGGCCCATATCAGGAATCATCTTGAGAAGCAACCAACCTACAGGTTGCTATGTAATTGGTATTAGATTCTCATAATAGCTAGTAGTTCTGCATCTAAAGAAATTGCTGCTGTACAATGTAGTCCCATGATACTCCAAGAAGCTGCAAGCACTCTTAAATTCAGTGGAACTTTCTCTTAGTGAAACCTCTACAGGATTGTAACTTTAGAGGATTCCCCAGTCTTAATATTTAAATATTATCACTGCAAATGTGACGTGGGAAAATAATTTCCTTCTAAATCATTAATTAACAGTCTGGAAAAAAAATAACTCCCTTTTTACTTTTCAAATTAGTAGCTTTCGCAGCAGTTAATAACATAACAAAACAATGGAACAAGTTATCATCCCCAAATTCTTCAGCTCATTGACTCCTTTATAAAATTTCAGATTGACTTCATAGACACTTAATTCCAATAATTTATTATAGGAAAATAATTTAATTTTAACTAATAGTCCTATGAACAATAACTATGACAATAATAGAGACAACTCCAGGCTGTTTTCACTGATGGCTGACCATCCACCCCTGTCTTGCCACTAGATCTACAGAGACGACAAAAGATTAATTGATCCCAATTGTCCTTCTGTCATTTATTGACCCCATACATTTATGAGGGGTAATCTCCCTTGGGTAATCCCATCAACCATTGTGGATTTATACTGACAACTTTGAGGAACCAGCTCTAGAGACTTCATGGTAGAAAAATACTACAAGCCTTGGTAAAAATACCTGGGTTGTATTTCTTGGCAAAACCTTTCCAGAAAACCCTTTAAAAGTCCAGGAAATGTCTCCAGAACTCCTAATTTCTTCCTACAACACTGGAGAAAACTTGAAGTACTTTTTTTTTCTTTCTCATAATGACATTGCTTTACTATAGTTAGATTTCTCTCCCTTCCCCCATACCACAGCTAGATTAGTACAGTGTTTTCATGGAAATAACCAATTAGAATTTTTATTTTTATTTTTTTAATTTGATTTATATGCCACCCTTCTCCGGAGACTCAGGGCGGCTTACAATGCGTTAAGCAATAGCCTTCATACTTTTGTATATTTATACAAAGTCAGCTTATTGCCCCCACAAACTGGGTCCTCAATTTACCTACCTTAGAAAGGATGGAAGGCTGAGTCAACCTTGAGCCTGGGGAGACTCGAACTAGCAGTAATTGCAGGCAGCTGGATGATAATAACAGGCTATTAGTCTGCTGCACCACCAGGCTCTTCTACTTTAGGGTTTTTACTAAAACACCTAAAGTCTTTGAGATGAACTCAGTTCCTGCTGACTTCATGGACACATCTAGCTCCATGTAGCTTTCTTGACATCAGTATTAATTGGTTTGCTGTAGCCTTCTGTTAACTTCTCAATCCAGGTTCCAGTATTTCCTAGAAGTCCATGAAACAATCAGATCTAACCCACTTTCCCCTTTCAAGACTAGTTCACAAGGATCCAATTATCTTATTTTGAATGGCCTAATTGCATCCTCACAGAGATTTAACTTTCCCTAAGTACAAGATGGCTTTTAAAGAAAGTTTGTCATTAGTTTCCTTAAGATCACAGTCAGCAAAAAGAAATAACACTCTGGCCTTAAGCATACGTTTTCCTTTCTCCCTCTCGGGTTTTGAGACACCCACCTCTGCGCAGTCTTCAAAGGCAACAGGCAATCAGCCACCATAAATGAACTGCTTTTCATAATCACCATAGCAAGGAAGGTGCTGTTACTAAGGACGCAGTGTGTTGTTGCTGGGCTGGGCAGAGCTTGTCATTCCATAGTCAATGCAGTGAGAGGCGTGCATTTCAAATAATTAGACTTGCAGACTGTAGGCCTAGTGCAGGCAATACCAAAGGGCTCAAAAGGGAGATTATTATTATTATTTTTTTTGCCTATCCACATGGTTGGCAAGCAAAATCTTTCTCTACAACTCACACATTGCAAAGGTTTAGAACAACAACAAAAAAGCAGAGTCTGAATGGTGTGGGCAAATCAAGAACAGTTCATCCCAATGAATGTAGCCTTTACCCCAATCCTTTAACCACAATGCTCAGATAATGAACGAATGCAGTAAAGATCAGTATTATTTATTTGACTATATTAGCCGCCCGACTCTAATGGATTCTGGGCAGCTAATAAGTGGTCTTCTTGGGCCAAACAGATTAGATCAAATGTTGCCATCCTTACATTATTGATAAATCAAAAGTGAGCTCTAAGGATTTAATGGAACTGAATTCAGAATTACATAAATACTAATAGTTGATAGGTTTGTGGAGATTGGTTAGAATTTAGAAAGGCTAAATAAAAAGGGTTGGGAGGGTACTAAATCCATTATAAAGCAAAAAGTTTAGAAGTACACAAAAAAGTCCTAGTTTAACTATTTTAAAAATGGATGGAATTGTCTATTAATGCCAGTTCTATGATAATTGTAGGCAGATTGAGCTTTATATAGCAATAGCACTTAGATTTACAGTATATATCGCTTTACAGTGCTTTACCGCCCTCTCTAAGCATTTACCGAGTCAGCATATAACCCTCAACAATTTGGGTCCTCATTTTACCCACCTTGGAAGGATGGAAAGCTGAGCCAACCTTGAGCTTGGTGGGATTTGAACTGCCAAATTGCAAGCAACCGTTAGCAGTCAGCAGAAGTAGCCTGCAGTACTACACTCTAACCACTGTGCCACTGAGGCGCTATACCAACAAAAATAATAGGCATGAGTGTCATCAATGTTTATGTTCTAGAAATTATATTATGTATATCATGTATGTGAGCTTTCCCCCTCAATTTTATCCTCAAAATTGTGAGGTAAATTAGGCTGAGTGAGCACCCCAATGAACCTGATGATTTAATGGGGATTTGTTCAGCATTTTAAGTCCTGGACACCAGTGACTGGTACAAATAAAGGAGAATATTTTACCTCAGGGTTGAAATAAGAGGTCCTTGATGCTCTCTGAGCTTAGTTGTTTTCTTGCAGACGTTTCATTACCCAAACTATAATGGGTAATATCATCAGACTAGCATTGGTGATGTTACCTAGCTGGGTAGGGAAAAAACATCTGCAAGAAAATAACAAAGCTAGTTTCTGAAAAGCACTAAGGATTCATACAACTGAATTGGGCATCTTCAGGTTTTTTAAAATCAAGATATGGACTATCATCATTATTAAATTGTATTTTAAAACAATAAACAAAATGGATGCTTATCCCTCAATAGATTCAAACCATGGTTCATTCCAGGATACCTGACTCCTTATGTATGAAGGGAAAGAGCCAGCAGGAGTCCTCTTGTTACTTATTGCCAGTAATTTCCACCCATTATTCGCTGCCCACCACCATCTTCAGAAAACTTGGCAAACGTACCAGGCTGCATGTCAAGGAGAATCAGTGCTTTCCTATCATCACAGCACGGATTTTATATCTCCTAAACTACTCTGCAATCTGTACTTTTTAACCTCACAAATTTAAGATTGTACCTTAACATTTGGGGGAAACAGATGGCTCCTGCAGTCTGCCAACTTGTTGTTAAAAAGCATCTTCCAAGAATTGTTTTCTACCCATAGTCACTTAGCATAATTAACCTTTCATGTTGATTTAATAAACAGGAGCAAACTTTTGCCATATCATATTAATAAAGAGAGCCATTTAAAGATGCACACAGGGTTTTTTTGTTTTATTTTCATTCTGGGAAATGCCATCGTTCTTTTGTTTGTTCTTGAAGCTTGAAAAAATTATTACGATACAGGTCACCTAACGTTGCAAGTATTGCCAGTACTAATTGATGTACACAAGAAAAAAAAATGTTAACATTGTTTTGCTTCTTAAAAAAAATAATCAGAGAAATCTTAAGGCAGTGTAAAAACAATGATGATAGTTTCATTTATAAAGGGTTCTGGACTTCCTTCCTGGAGGCATATTTGTATCACAACTGGATATTGTACTGAACCCAAACTCCAGCAATCTTCATGGATTCTTCTAAGTGAGAATAAAAGGTATATTCATTTAAAAGGTGTGTGGTGTGTATGTCAAGAGAATGTTTCATCACCACTTCCAAAGCTTGATGCTCTGTGCTAACTCAGAGTGTTTGGAAAAAAAGAGGGGAAAAAATCTAACTATATCTATCCATCAATCAGCTATCTATCCATCAATTATTCATCCATCATTTATCTATCATCTAGCAATCATCTCTATCTATCTATCTATCTATCTATCTATCTATCTATCTATCTATCATCTATCTATCTATCTATCTATCATCTATCTATCTATCTATCTATCATCTATCTAAATATTTCTATCTATCTATTTAAATATATCTATCTGTCTATCTATCTATCTATCTATCTATCTATCTATCTATCATCTATCTATCTTTCTATCTATTTTTCTATCTATCTATCTATCTATCTATCTATCTATCTATCTATCTATCTTTCTATCTTTCTATCTTTCTATCTATCTATCTATCTATCTTTCTATCTCTCTCTCTCTCTCTCTCTCTCTATCTATCTATCTATCTATCTATCTATCTATCTATCTATCTATCTTTCTATCAATCCATCTATCTATCTATCAATCATCTATCTAAATCTATCTATCTATCTATCTATCTATCTATCTATCTATCTATCTATCTATCATCTCTATTGGTGATGGTCATTGTTGACTAATGTTAAATGCAATGCATTATTGTTTTATATTTTATGATTTCACTAATGCAGGAAAAAAAAACTTCAGGAAGCTGGAATGAATGAAAAGTATTGTTCCATCTGTTCAAACATTGGTTGGTATTTTGGGTGCCCTGGGGCTTTTATATATAAGACTCTGTCTTATATATATTTTTGAACCCTGAAATAAGCACTTGGCCTTATTGCCATGTGCTCAAAAGCCCATTGGGCTAATTATCAGGGGATGTCTTATTTTGGGGAAAACAGGATGTGTGTGTGTGTGTGTGTGTGTGTGTGTGTGTATTAGTAAAGAAAGAGTACTCTGATGATGTCACCAGATGGCTGACGAAAGCTTAGTAAAATAAAATTTTAATTATTTTAAAATTTTAAAATTTTAAGTTCTGGAGCTCGCAGGATGTCTGCTTCTTTCTTTATTAATATACCTGATATATATGTATGTGTGTGTATATATATATATATGCTGATAAAGAAATAAAGAGAGACTAGTATAGATCTATTTCAAGCTATTTAGCTGTCATCAGCTAGCCATACCCTTAGTCGGATTCGAACGTTATATATATAAGAAAATTTAAATAGGCATAAAACTTTGCAATGAGATGTGCAATACATAACATGCAAAAACACATCTATAAAGTGATGCTATTTCCTAGTTACATTACATTACTACACAAATTTCTTTTTTTTATTTTTTAAGCACTAACATCTTCTAACTAAATTGAGGGGTCTCAGCTAGGCAGTTTGACATTAAGTGAATCCATTGAAAGATATGATCAACTTTTAAACATTTAAGTTACCCAAAGGTGCTGCATAAAGGGATACAGATACTTTAGAATTGGGGCTGAGGCTATTAATAATTGCAAAAATTAAAACAAAAAAATCCCACCTACAGTTACATGAAATTAAAACCAAATAAAAATTGATCATTTTTGAGAATTTATATACAAGAAGGAAATATCCAGGATAACAGAAAAAGAGAAGATACCATAAGTACCTTCTAGTGTCTTTTTCAAGAAAAAAACAGAAGGATATTTAAAACTTATTTAAACTTCTGTTCAAGAAAGTTATTTTCAATAACGTTCAAATTGTACTGCCAATAAAGGTACTTAACAGCACATCTGTTGGTAAGTATAAAACTGACACCACATCTGTTTATTGGCATGTGTGTAGCATGTTGGTAGAACATTTGGAAGATTGCGGTAAAATTAAGAATTTAATTACTTAATTTTTTCACATTCTGTAGCTGTGAAATTGCATTTAAAATTTACGCTACATTGGCCAAATAGAAGTGTGAATTTTTAATGTTTTTTTTATAAATTACAGTATTTTAGCATTCTACTTTTGTTGTTTAAAGAGAGAGAAAAAATATTTTTTTTCCTTGATTAGTTTAATCAAACTGCTTTCAAACTTCTAGTCATATATAGGTAAGCAGTTCTCGCTTAACGATGGTAATGGGGATTGACAGTTGCATTGTTAAGCAATGCAGTCATTCAGTGTGATGTCATGTGGCCACACCAGTTTCCAATTCCAGTTGCAACAGTTCCAGTTGCTATTATTAGGTGAATCCTGAAAGCTTCCAGCATCCTGGAGTCACGTAACTGACGTTTGCGTCTTCCTGCTAGCTTCCCCATTGACTTTGCTTGTTGGAAGTCAGGAGTGAACAGTACAAATGGTGATTATGGAATTGTGAGTTGCCAAGTGCCCGAATCATAATCACATGTCTGCAAGGATGCTGCAATGGTTGGAACTATGAAGAACAATCATAAGACCCCTCGTTCAGTGCTGTTGTAATTTTGAATGGTCATTGAACAATGCTGAACGGGGACTACCTGTATTTGAAAACACAGATTATATTGAAATAGAGTAGAACCACTACAAACAACTTTTTCAGTTGAATTCTTAATAACATTTTATAGATAAACAGTGAAACCTGCTTCATTTAATATTATGTTCCGTACTTTTGTTTGACCCTATGTCATGCCCCCAGATATAATTTGTGTATATACTGTTGTTATTCTCTGGTCCCATCTAGTGGCTGGGGCCAAATACCAATCTGTATTGTTTGGAAGTTGACCTGGCCCTTTAACAGTCATCTACCCATAAACCCTGACTCCCAAAATAAGGGCATCCTGGGAAGCCACACTCTGTTTCCTTTAGTATTCGGAAGGAAACAGAAGCACCAGGAAGAATCCAGCCTAATCTGTGGCAGATGTTCATCTGAGGACAAAAATCCACATCCCATACACACAATAGTACTGATGAGATTTAGATTTATCTGTATTTGTTAATTGTTATGCTCGCCAGTAACTCAACACTGCTTATTTTGTACTAGCTGTACCCGGTTGCTGTGGCCCAGTCTGGTGCTTCCGCTGGGCTAAAAGAGTGAGGCTGAAGTTCCAAACTCTCCACGAACATTTGGTGGGTGTGGCCAACTCGACGTCACTCACTTTCATCAGTCACATGACAGCCCCCGAGCCACGCCTACCCAGCTGGTGATTAGGGCAGAGAACCGGTTGCTAAAAAACAATGGGAACCACAAAATCCTCCCTCTCTGTCTCCCCCTCTCTCTTTGTATCTCTCTATGTGTCTTTCTCTCCCCTGTCTGTATCTCTCTATGTCTCTCTCTCCCCCCCTCTGTATCTCTCTATGTGTCTTTCTCTCCCCCTCTCTGTATCTCTATGTCTCTCTCCCCTCTCTGTATCTCTGTCTCTCTCTCCCCCCTCTGTATCTCTCTATGTCTCTCTCTCCCCCGTATCTCTCTATGTCTCTCTCTCCCCCCTCTGTATCTCTCTATGTCTCTCTCTCCCCCCCGTATCTCTCTATGTCTCTCTCTCCCCCCCTCTGTATCTCTCTATGTGTCTCTCTTTCCCCCTCTCTCTGTATCTCTCTATGTCTCTCTCCCCCCATATCTCTCTATGTCTCTCTCTCTCTCCCCTCTGTATCTCTCTATGTGTCTCTCTCCCACCCTCTCTCTCTGTATCTCTGTATGTGTCTCTCTCCCCCCCATCTCTCTGTATTTCTCTATGTCTCTCTCTCCCTCTCTCTCTGTTTATCTCTGGCATGGCCTCTTCTGCATCCCCCACCATCGCCCTTACCTTTTCAGGCCAGGCCTTCGCAGCTCTCCGCACCACAGCAGAAACTTGGGGGCCCCCTCCATCCTCCCTACACAGATGTTCTCTGGGGGCTTGACAGGGAGACGCATAGCAGGGAAGGGAAGGGAAGGGAAGGGAGGGAGGGGGTGCTGCGGGGGTTTGAGGCTGGTTTGAGGCTTCCCGCCCGAAGGAAGAAAGCAGCAAAGCCAGGAACCACACACACCCCACTGGACCCCTGCTGTGCAGTTCTCCTCCCCTGCCTGCCAAGGGCAGGGGAATGATTAAATCCCCTGCTCTTCCAGGCAAAACGAAGGAGGGCCAGCCATCCTCCCTCCTGCCCGTTTCTGCCCCCGAAGCCTCCCCGGAGCCCCTTTTCTGCCAGAGGCTCATATAGGCTCCATGAACTGCCAGAGCGCCCACCTGGGAATCAAAGGCGGCGCTGGTCAAAGGCGACCCCGAGGCTCCATTTGCCTCCATCTCCCGCTCAGCAACCGGATTTGCATAGTGCCGGTTAGCGGCTGGTCTTTCTGACCTCGCGGCCCGTGGTAGCACTGGGCCAGGCGAGGGACAGAGGGTTCCTCCTTGGCAGACCCAGGCAGCCTCGTTGCCAGGTGGAGGGAGCCCCGAGAGCGGCTGGCGAGGGGGATAGGCAGCAGCGGTGGGCGAGGCTAGTTCGCGGGGTGGCCGGGGGAGGGGGAGGTCAGAGCCAGGCTGGGGCCGGCCCTGCCCAGCCCTAGAAGCGCCGGTTGAGAGGGCTTCCTGGAAGGGAGCCGGCTGCCTACCTGCCGAGCCTGGTGGCAGGATATGGCCCTTGGGTGTCTCTGCCTTCCAAATGTGCAGTTTCTTGGAAGCAATATGGAGAGTCTAAATATAAGGAGCAGAAATCTGCTGAGCGTAATCAGGGCTGAGAGGCTGCCATGTTGGTTTTACGTCCAGCAGATGGCGCTGTTTTTCAATGTTTGTCAATGTTTGTCAATGTCTTTCAATGTTTTCCAATGTTTTTTGTGTTTTTACCTGTTACAGGTGTGACATGTATATAATATAGGTATATAGAAACACGCCTGTAGTCGAATGCAATGTTGTGTCAAAATTTGAAAGCAATCAGTGAAGAACTTTTGGAGATGTGCGGTTATGTACAAACGGACATTTACAATTTTATATAGATTGGGGTTCTTATTGTATGTATTTCTATTTCCCCCCATCCTGTTCTTTTAATAAGGCATCCAGATCTATGCACATGGTCTGTTCTATTGGAGGATAGGTGGGTTTAGCTGCATGTCAAGCTGCACACAGAGTAACGTGTAGCGAGGACAGAACACTAATGTTCAACACTATCTTCTTCAGACTTCTCCAACAGATGTTCTCTGAGTATGTTGGAACTACTTCTCTCAGAGTGTGTATGTTCCAGGACATGTGCCTGGTTCAGTAGTGGGTTTCACTTACCTTCTCTACTGGTTCGGAACTCTGAGCGCATGCACAGAGCGTCTGTGATGACGTCCGGGCGGGTGGGCGGAGCCTCCTGACGCCACCGCTACCAGTTCACTCGAACCGGGGCGAACTGGTAGAAACTCACCACTGGCCTGGTTGTCCCCAAAGTAGGTAGAGGAGATATAGTTTGGGGGATACTGATCCATTGCTTTTGCTGAAAGAAGAGAGCAACACTGACAAAATGTTTTTGTGCAAGTTAATTTGAGAGATAGCTGCCTTTTCTTCACACAAGGGGGAAGTATTTGTTCAATTGCTGAATCAGATCATTTGTTTTAAATGTAAATGTGTTGTGTAATAAGATCAAGACCTATTTCATATCTGTTTACTATTCTGTTGGTTGGGGATGTTAATTGCATAGTAGACCCCCTTTATTTTTTGCCTGAGCTGAAAATAAACTGGTTTGTGTAATAAGGATTTCCATGACAAATCATACAATAAACTATTTAGTTTTTTGCTTCACAAAAATCTTGTGAGACTTCACTGAAACTTATTAGACTTTATATTCTCCTGTGAAAAATCACAAGATTTTGGAGAAAAGATTGCTGACTCAAGTATCAGAGGAGTTGGACAAGTAGTGAAACTTTTTGCATATGTTGATCAAGAAAACAAAATGGGTTATGGAATTAAACAGTTTGCAATTCAGGGATTTCCTTTTCTCAGCCTAAATTTTAAAAAAAGCCAATCTGAACCTGTCCTAAGAATTTTTTTGATTCGAAGTGTAATGTCTGAGTGTTCAAAGAATAGGGGAAAAAACTTTTACAGAAATGAGCCATAGCAGTAATGGAAGATTTCAACTATTCTGACATCTGGCACGTATATTTTTAAAATATATTTTTTTAGTTCCTTGCTGACAAGTTCAAGTCTCTACACGTGAAGGAAAAAGCGAACAGATTCCTTTTCCTGGATTTAATCCTGACCAACAGCGAAGAACTGGCTGATGACTGAAAAAAATGGGGGTTTGTTTTCACTTTAATCTGGACTGCATGCTTTTAATTTATCCACTAAAAATTGCTATTAGTCTCTTTGTCTTCTTTAAATTTACCAAATTAACTTAACATTTTACTTTTTAAAAAGGTGCTTTAAAGTGATAGAATAAAACAGTTGCTGTTTTAGTTGCTTTTTTCTTTTCTTTTGTTTTGTTTTTTAAAGGCCACATCCTCTCTCTTTCCTGTTTAAATCTAATAAAAATTGTTTAAAGCTGCATGGTTATTTCCTTGTATGAAAAACAGTTGAACAAAACAAAAATGTTTTTCAATTCTTACAAGGCACTGTAAACAGTATAAAAGTCTAATTGAGGAAATATACAGTTTCAGGCCTCCATTTGCTTTCTATTCTTTCCGGGCAAAATGTTTGCCAACATATTTTGTTTCAATTTAGTGGTAATGATCCTCCAGGGCTTTCTGGGCAAGGTCAGTCCAGCTTCATGCTAGAACAAGGAGTTTATTAACAAGTGTGACTAAACTATTCCCTTGCTGTCCACTTCAGTTTCCAACTCTTCAACATCCATGAAAAGTATACGTGTTTATGAGGATTTTAACCAGTTAACATGGGATATCCAGGCTGCACAAAGCTCAGGGCCTGGAAGAAAGTGGATTAAAGCAAAACAAATTAAGGAAACTTCTGAGGAGGAGGAGGAAGAGGAAGAGGAGGAAGAAGGTTGATGATATAGTTCTTTGCTATATGATTTTGCCTTACTGTGGGGATGACACCATTCTTTTCCTATCTGAAATTCTGATCAAGGCATGGGAGGAAGAGGGGAAACGTGATATGGCTGGCATGCAATTTGGCTAGCATGTCTTATTTAATTCCTGAAAGTCACGACACACAAGCAAACAGGACATAACTTGTATTGTAATGACATTTCTTCCATCATCTCTCCCCCTCACCACCCTCCCTCGAGCCCCTCTGAGGTGAAAGAGGAGGAAGCAAAGCCATGTAGTGAGTCGGAGAAGCAAGGTAGTTTCCTTGTTATGAGAAGATGTCCTGAGTAAGGGTTTTATACCAGCTTTTGCCAAAGTGAAGTTTATAATCTTGAGTTAACCCATTGGCCTATTAAGTCAATGAACTATACTTATCTCTAGAAGCTCATGCTCCATTCAATCCTTCTATTTCCCATAAGCAACCGCTTGCATTTCTGCCCTGGCTGAGTGAAGCAGAGTCTCCTTGATTTCCCATCTCCTTCCCATACTCCTCTCCCTCCCCACTCCCCCTCTACATCTCTCCAGTTGAGACTAGAGTATATGCTACCATTCACTGTCACAAAGCAGTTACGTCAGCCCAGAATTTGAATATGGGAAACTTGGGCTCAAATTCTCAGGCTCATCTATAATTATTTTGCATTTTTTCACTATATTTCCAGTTATTCTCCCCTACAAAAGTGTGAGGATAAACTGCTGCACTGTGTTCCCAGTTTCACTTCCAACTGTAACAAACTGCATTTTAACTTTCTTAATATTATCCTTATGACTACAGTTACATTATCTAAACCAGTGCAGATGACAGACTAGATTACCATGGACATAAGAACAAAGAGTCCTCCTAGAATAACCCATTTAGTCCAACATCCTGCCTCCCGCCACAGGCGACCAGTTACTGTAGCTCTGGAGATTTCACAAGCACGATGTGAAGCTGTTATTCATTTATTTGGTTTATATGTCGCTCTGCAGCAGAAGCTTTTTGGGTGATATCCATCCATACAAAAAAAAAAAAAAAAAAAACCCAAATGAAAACAAAGCAACAAAATCCAGCTGCCATAACTGCAACTGTAAATAGCAAAAAGTAGAAGAACACTCTTTTACAACTTTGAAAATATATCCAGAGAGATCAAAGTGGCTTTAGGATGCAATTTAAGTCAATTAAAGGTGTAGGAGGATGAAAATACCTTTGCTTGGCAACCAGAGATCAACAAAATAGGTTTTTGTTGTTGTTAGTTGCGAAGTCGTGTCCGACCCATCGCGACCCCATGGACAACATTCCTCCAGGCCTTCCTGTCCTCTATCATCCTCTGGAGTCCATTTAAACTCACACCTACTGCTTCAGTGACTCCATCCAGCCACCTCGTTCTCTGTCGTCCCTTTCTTCTTTTGCCCTCAATCTTTCCCAGCATTAGGTTCTTCTCCAATAAGTCCTTCCTTCTCATTAAGTGGCCAAAGTATTTGAGTTTCATCTTCAGGATCTGGCCTTCTAAAGAGCAGTCAGGGTTGATCTCCTCTAGGACTGACCGGTTTGATTGCCTTGAAGTCCAAGGGACTCGCAGGAGTCTTCTCCAGCACCATAGTTCAAAGGCCTCAGTTCTTTGGCACTCAGCCTTTCTTACGGTCCAACTTTCACAGCCATACATTGCAACTGGGAAAACCATATCCTTGACTATATGCACTTTTGTTGGCAGGGTGATGTCTCTGCTTTTTAGTATGCTGTCTAGATTTGCCATAGCTTTCCTCCCCAGGAGCAAGCGTTTTTTAATGGCTGTAGTCCCCATCTACGGTGATCTTGGAGCCCAGGAAAATAAAATCTGTCACTACCTCCATTTCTTCCCCATCTATTTGCCAGGAATTGTTTTAGATAGTTTTAGATAATACCTAAATAGGTTTTTGATGGACCTATTTAGAGAGCACATTCATAAGTAGAAACTATTCCTGTGAAATCACTAAACAAATGCCTGGATCTAGCTAGCCTCAACCTCAACACACCTGAGCATCTTGTCAGTGACCTATAGGGCCATTACGGTTGTTCTAGAGCAGTGTTGGTGAACCTTTTCAGCACAGAGTGCCAAAACGGGAGCGCACGCATGTGGGGGGAGCGCCAGAAACCGGAAGAACAGCTGAGCTTCTGGTTTCTGGCACGCATGCGGCAAGAAGACTAGCTGGCCAGCACGCACATGCGAAAGAAGAATCTGGAAGAGCAACGGGCGATGGCTGATGTGCCCGGAGAGATAGCTCTGCGTACCATTTCCGGCACGCGTGCCATAGGTTCGCCATCCTGGTTCTAGAGTGCTTTCTAAAAGCTCCCTCTCCTAAAGATGAGTTCATAATTTCTAGATCCATCTGGTCATTCCCTTTCATAATCATCCATTTCCAGAATTCAGCTGGTCATCCAATAATATTCAACCAGACTATATTATGTGTATATTGATAAATAGAATGTAAGTTCTGATGGATATGGATAATTTATTCCAGAATCTAACAAACAAATCACAGCATACAGTTCTATGTTGTGAAACTCACATAGAAACTGTGTGAGTTTCTATCACATTTCCCAGCAAGCCAAAATCAAAGAGGTACTAAATTGTGCAGAATTAAGTAATTATGCCTAATAAATTATATCTGGTAGAATTACTGTCTCTAAATAAGAAAATTTCAGAAGCTATTAACCACAGTAAGGACTGATTAGAGCCAGAGGCCAGCACATCGATTCCAGAAGCATCCAAATCTATTGGCTTCATTCAAGCTAAGATGCTCAGTGAATCTCAAAAAAACTAAGTGATGTATTAAAGTAATTGAAAGCAACAAATATAGTACGTACCCACTACCCCACAAGCCTATGAATATCTGCAATGCCTGAGTTTTCCGTAAGCATTTTCCTAAGTTATAAACAAGCTTATCCTTTACATATTATGTTTGTAAGTATCCATGTTTATATTATGGAATTGTTTTGACAAGCATGGAAAGCCAGGTTTTGTTCAGGACAATAAGAGGTTTAACTATCCTCCATCCCAAGTCCGAACTAGTCAGGAAAATCTGCAAGTTAAAATATATTTATGCATGCACACACAGCACACACACACGCGCGCGCACACACACACACACACACACACACAATACCTATATGTGATTTTCTACACCTTTGAGACAGCAAGAAAACCGTTTGCAGTGCTTGGAGAAAGGATTCCTTCTATGCCGTAGTGGCACAGTGGTTAGAGTGCAATATTGCAGGCTAACTCTGCCCACTGCCAGGAGTTTGATCCTGACTGGCTCAAGGTTGACTCAGCCTTCCATCCTTCCGAGGTGGGTAAAATGAGGAGCCAGATTGTTGGGGGCAATATGCTGACGCTGTAAACCCCTTAGGGTGGGCTGTAAAGCACTATGAAGCGGTATATAAGTCTAAGTGCTATTGCTATTGCTTCTAGTCCCCTATGTTTCTTATTACTGTAGTTAGATTGGTAAATATTCAAACAAGACACTGATTTGCAGACCTCTCCCATTTATCTCTCTCTTATCCATCCATCCATCCATCCATGATAAAGAAAACCTTAACAGGTAAATAATAAATGACAGAAGGCTGGGACAGAGACCCCAGTCAATGCTTGGAAGGCACTTTGATATCTATGGGCACAACATTAACAAGTGGCTTATAGACTTCAGTTAATTTTAAACACAATTGGGCGAAAATTAAAGTTATATGATAAGAACTGCACTGATGTTGGAAATACCCAGCCAGGCAGGGAGGAGGGCTGAAGTTAAGAATTAACTTTGAATCATTGCGCAGCCACAAGAGATCCAGAATTGGCCCCTCCCCCAGGCTCCATGGAACCTTATATATTCCCAAGGGAAGGCAAGCAGTCTGGGATATTTCCTGTATTATAATGATTAAAGGAAAATTAAAAGTAATTTTCATACCTTTTTTTACCCCTAAGTTTTACTTTCACAATAAAAAAACTTGGAAACATTTTGATGTAAATATGGTGAATACTCCAGCTTCCCTATTATTTTTACACAACAGACTGTGACTACAGCAAAAGTGGCTAAATTTTGCACTGTGCATTCATTGGAAACCTGTGATTAATCCACCATAGCTATTTTATACAACTAATGTAGCAAACCCTTTTGCATTACTATTTTTTTTGTTTGTTGGTATTTTAGTATTTAATGACCACGGGTCTCACAGTTTATGGATTTATGTCATAGTATAGTTAGGCCATGTGTAACTGACAGACTGGATGCCAAATTGTGATTTTATTGTAGATTTTTATGCTATTTATTATTATATTCTAGAATTTTTAACTGGATAGTCATTGAGTGTTTTTATTTGTTCTGGTCTCCGGTCTTCGACTGTAATAAACTTGATTTGATTTTGATTTGAATTCTTTCTTACAGCCATTTTCTTCCTGAATCTTTCCAACCAGAGGTGAAATCTAGCAGGTTCTGACAGGTTCTGGAGAACCGGTAGCGGAAATTTTGAGCAGTTCGGAGAACCGGCAAATACCACCTTTGGCTGGCCCCAGAGTGGAGGGGAATGGTAATTTTGCAATATCCTTCCCCTGGAATTGGTTAAATATTTTGTCAATATTATTAAAAGCAAAATGCTGTAAATCTTCCCCATGGCAGATTTTGGATCAGTTCCTCAATGCACACACAGCTGTATGATTTAACAGTATTGGTCACTTCTGTTGGGAGATTATTTTAATATTAATTATTTGAAAAATTATTTCATCAAAAAAGTGAAGATATTTACTGAAAATCTAGCAGATTGGGCATGCTGCAGATCCTGTCAGCCAAAGAGTGTTGGCTGATAGGGACTAGAAGATAGACCTTTTCTGCAGTAGCCCCTGAGAGATTAGAATGACCTCAACTCTGTTGGCCTTTTGTAAGGCTTTAAAAAATTGGATGTGTTCCTGAGTATGCGATACTGAATGTCTTAAGGGCCTTGTTTCTTCATTTTAATGTCAACTGGTTAACTATCTCTGCTTCTGTGTATATTTATTTTAGATGGTTTTTAAATTTTTAAAATTGTTTTTATAGTTTGGGTTAAGCCACCAGAGTCCTTGACTGAGATAGGTGGCTATACAAATTGAATAAATAAATAAATACAAACAAACAAATGAACGAACGAATGAATGAACGATGGTTTGAAGTTATTGACAAGTAGATAGTTTGTATCTCAATCTCATGCCAACCTGTCAACACTTTTGCAAAATAAAGTCCTGGTAAATTTAGAAGGGGGTGGGGAGTTGGCCTATTTTATATAACATATAAACAAATGAATGGTGCATTCTTTACATGAAATATGTCAGGCTGTGTTAGACTTTAGCAGAAAATTACAGTAGAGGAAAGAACACAAACATTTTCTAATTTTCTTAGTTTTGATGCTTTAGTTTTTAGAAGACCATAACTGTATTAAGTCAAATGTACTTTTCCATTACTAGCAGTATCAAATTTGGACACAAAGTCAGATTTGTTTAGATATATGGGTCCATGATGCCATATTACCTTTGACTGGTATTCAGGAAAAGAGAAAGAGAGAGACTTTAAAACTGTTTATAAAAGTCAGATGCCAACACAAGCAGCTAAACACAAGTTGAAAAGCAATAACAATGATAAAAAGGGTGGGGTTTTTTTTGTTTTAATAACCCCTTTCTTAGCTTTTCTTGCCCCTAAATCCTGCATTAGAATTTTCAGCACTAGCTTATTTGAACTTTTTGCTTAGAGCTGTTAAACTGGACATCCGACTTAATGCTCTCCAGGTATCGTCTTTCCATCTGATGAAGATCTTTTTCTCTTCCTTTCCATCATGGGGTAGGACAGAGGTGGGCATCACATACTGTAACAACCAGTTCACCCAGCACCGGAAATGTGACCATGCATGCATGCATGCAGCATCAAAAAACACGGCAATTCACTCAGACGGGCTATCCACGCATTCATGTGGTGTCAAAAAACACAGCAATATAGGATGGGATTGCACCGGGGCGGGTGGTTGGGCCTGGCGCCCGGGTGGGTGGGTGGCCACCCACAGGTCACAACTACTGGTTCGCCCGAACCAGTCTGAATTGGCAGGAGCCGACCATAAGGGTCTGATAAGAGAGGAGTTCTTGCTGGATTGGGTCTTGTTTGTAAGTCTATCTTCAGGCCACTATTTTTTTTAATGCATTGCTCTTTTCAAATTATATGCTTCCCAGAGTCATGAAGAGTGGGGCAGCCTCCGCAAATAAACAAATAGCTCCACATCAATCCCCTAGACAGCCTATACATTGTTCATGCTGCTTATGGATCGTAAAACATGAAGGCCAATGTACCTGAATGAGAAAGCTAGAAAAGTTCTCTTAGTTCATTGCTATTCAAGGCTAGAAATATTTCCTTGGTTGAGAGAACACAATGGTTAAAATAGCAAAACAAATCAAATTCCTTTATGCAATTATGTGGGCTCTGCTTTAGCAGGTAGATACTTAGGACATTATTTTAATTGTGGTCTTTCATTAGATGATCTTCTGTGTCCACCATTATATTTCTAAGAGGTTAATTTATTCTGAAAAGCAAAGATATTCATAATTTTACGATGACTTATTTTGCAACATCAGCAAGAAAATGGAGTGCAATTAATGGGGTATCTTTTTGTACTTTTTTCTCATGTAATAGAACAGGCTGTGCAAAAATTTGTTCCTATTGAAAGATTCTTGCTCTGTACATTTTACTTCTAAAGAAAAAAGTAACAAAAAATTAATTGGTATATTTTAGGGGGGGAAAGTCTAAGGAAGTGATTAGGATTTCATCACACCTGGGAACTTCTATAATTAATATTTTTAGGATTGCAAACAATAGGCTGTAACCAAAAATGCTACAGAATGTTATCCAGGAAGAATGGCATCCATCAGTAGCAAAAAATGGTCCTCGCTACTTTATATCCTTAACTACTATGCAGAAATTCGGGAAATTTTATTTATTTTTATCGATCTATTAATCAAATTTATATAGATTCTGGAGTAGATTTGAACTAAGTTGCATTGCACAAGCAGATATTCACATACATGTGATTTTAGAAACAGAACAGCTTAATAGTGATTTTTTAAAGAGTTGATGGAACATCCAGGTCTACATAATCAAACAGATGTGTGACATGAGGAAAGTCTCTGGGAGAAGAGCCATGATAATTCTTATTGCTTATTGCATTTCTTTGTCTACAGATGAAAGACTAGCAAATGACAACCTGTCTGAAATGTTGATTTTCAGCCTATCTGACCTTTCTTGGTATTGCTAATATGGATAGTTAAAGTATGTTATTATTGTTGTTAGCTGTGAAGTCATGTCTGACCCATTGCAACCCCATGGACAATGTTCCTCCAGGCCTTCCTATCCTCTACCATCCTCTGGAGTCCATTTAAGCTCATGCCTACAGCTTAACTGACTCCATCCAGCCATCATTCTCTGTCACCCCTTCTTCTCTTGCCCTCAATCTTTCCCAGCATTAGGCTCTTCTCCAGTGAGTCCTTCCTTCTCATTAGGTGACCAAAGTATTTGAGTTTCATCTTCAGGATCTGACCTTCTAAAGAGCAGTCAGGGTTGATCTCCTAATTAAAGTATCCCATTCCCCTAAAGTTGAAAGGAACATGGAGACATCATTTTGAAGTGTGTATGAACAAATAATAATAGAAAGGTTTTGTTTAGAGCATCCGGCTTCTACTGAGGCAAGGATGAACAGGATCAGAAATACATCTTTATCATATTTCAGGGAGCACAGTGGCTTGCATGGTTAGGACACTGGGTTGGAGGTTAGCAAACCCACTTTTGAGACCTGAGTGGTGTTGTGGGGCAGGATAAGCTCCCATCCTTTGCTTCAGCTCCTGCCAGGAACATGAAAGGAGCTCCCAACTGAGTGTCCTCCAGGCAACGGTGATGTCACCGGCTAAACCTTTCAACCCAGAAGCCCCTTGGTGCTTCTAACATGAGTGTGATGTGATTTTATTCCAGGAAATGGTAGTCATATGTGACAGTTGACACTTTTATTGAGTATGAATGGTATATAAGTACTTGATACCCACTCAACTCTCAATCTCTTTGCCTTCCCTTGCAGTGCTGCCCTTTCAGAAAAAGAAATTAGAAAAAAATAATTAGAAAAAAAAAGAGAGAGCCTTCTCTATGATCACCCTCGTACTATGGAACAGCTTGTCTAAGAGGCAAGGCAGGCCCCCACTCTCCTGCCCTTCCAGAAGAGCATCAAGACCTAGTTCTGCCAATCTCCCTGAGGTGGTGGTGTCTAAGAGCAGTTGGTAGGCTAGAGGTGCTTCCTCCACCTTTTAACTCTGCAGTTGTTCTTTTCTTCCTTTTACAATTTTTGTAATCCCTTTTATCAGAGTGGAGTTGGGTGATTGAATGGAGCTGAGCATTTACTGACCAGATGCCCTTCCTGACACCTATGCAGAGTTCACAGTAGATATTTTCTCTTTGTGCCCAGATAGAGAAACATCTGTTGCTGCCTAGGCTAGAACTCTCAAACTCCTAAGTGTGAGGCAAGGTTCTATACCTCTAAGCCAGGGCACTGCTCTGCAATTGTTCTTTTTAACTTTATTTTAATCTGGTTTTAAGCTTTGTTTTTAACCATAGCACTTTTATGTGCTTTTACTGTTTTATTTTTATAACCACCCAGAGGCATGAGCGGGATAGAAATTTGCTAAATGAATAAATAAAATGGATCTTCTAATGTTAATTTTTATTAGCAGTGTCTATTAGAAAAGGATGCTTATTTATATTAATTACATTTTTGTTTTCCTGTTCACAAGATATCACAAAGAGAATCTGGAAAATTTCTACCTCTTATGGAAAGCCTGAGGTACAAGGAACAGGGTAAGATAGCTGGGTGAATAGAGACAGGCAGGCAGATATATATAGGATAAATACTTTATTACAAGCAAAGGTGTAATTTTTTACAGTATTATGCATATGATATAAAAGCCGTAAATTACTTACTAGAAAGCACACAAATGTATCAAACACAATCAACAAATTTTCCGTAAAGGAATATAAGTAAGATCTTCCATCATTTTTTTTATTATTATTAATTCCTTCCCTTCCTCTTTTAGTAAGACATTTTAACAGTGGGGAAACTTAGACATTTCCACTATTTAATTCTGTCATCCTCCCAGAGAGACGTGCTACATGGTGGTCTGTAATCTTTTCAATTCGAGGTCAGCTGTGAAATAAACCAGAAATGAGATTAATTTTGCGATCTCGGTTTAATCTTCAGAGAACTTCTTTCTTAAAAGGGCCAAAAGCCAAACGCTGCAGACAAAGCCCCAAGCAACAGAGCAGGGTTTTTTTGTGTGTGTGCCAGAACAATGTCTAACTTCCAGATTCATGGCTGCAGTGTCAGCTCCATTTCCAGTTTGCAGTTTAATAGTTTAGAAAGGACAGAAAAAGAAGGTTGCTGAATATTTTGACCAAACACCTGGGTAGAAACCAAAACCGTATTGCCCCAAGGATCCGTCTTTTTCAAGCAAGCAATGTGGAAACAAAATCCCAAAAAGCAAAAAGAGGGGGAAAAGGGAAAGACATGAGGAGAGAGAGGGAAAAAAAAGATAGGAAAAAAGAATAATTGGCCACGGGGTGTCACTCTTGACCCAAATTTGGGTTAGTCTCTCCATTGTCTCTAGCAGCTGGAGATTTTGTTTTACATGAAAATCCCCTGGCACGGTGGGCCTCTCTCAATATAAAATAGTAAGTGGTTGGTCGCAGCATAAGAATTTAAATATTCAGACTCAAAAACTACCTGTCAGTTAGGACTGCCTACGTTTTCTAAGTGGGGACTAAAATCCGGCTCAAACGAATTCAAAGCTGAAAGTATAAAACGCAAAACAGGCATTTAAAAGAAGGAAATGCCCCCCCCAAGCATAATGGAACCCCAGGCATCCTGACAATCCGAGCTCTTTTTTGTTCTTAACCCAATCAAAAGTGATCTACATTAGGAGAAACACCTGGATCACCTTGGAGAAGCCGCATCTGAAAGTGACATGTTGGTTGCAGAAGGAGTATGTGAAATGGAGAGGAAGTTATTCTCTGTGGATAGAACTCAGGTGCTCCAAAGCTGTGACAACAATAGTTTGGTTTAGGTTATCAGTTAAGAAGCCGTATCTGTCCTAGGAAGTCAATTGAGAAAAGGAATGAAAAAAGTCAAGGAGTGTTTAGAGAAAAATGGATTCAACTACCAGCAGCTGCAAGGAGGAAAGGAATGGTTACATTGAGTTTAAGAACTCCATATTCTATCATCATTTTATAAAAGATACAGAATGGAAGTAGATAGATACAGAGATAGGTAGATAAATATACATTCCCACTTCTAGCTTATATCTCATATGTTTCTTTTTCAGTTGCAGAAGTTGTTTCAATTTTTTTTCTAGAAGAATATCTCAAGAAGGTACTATTCAGGATGTATCTTGAAGGATTGCAAATTTCTTTATGTTATGTGGCATGCATGGATGGTTCTATCAGAATGTTGTAGACATAGAAATTCATTCTTATGAAACAAGCATTTTATTTTGCTGTTGAAGGACTTCGCAATGAAAGATTTGCTATATTTACACATCTGTTGTGTTTTGATTAAATGGGTTGCATCTCTTGTGCGGGGAAAAAAATCAAGCACAAATCAATGTTTTTCCCCCTTGATTGGACTTAATTGAAATACTTGGAGAACCCACTCAAAAATAACACCATTTATTCTATGCGAAACCTGGGGTATCACGTTCTAAAAGCAAAAGAGCTATTCACAATTTTAATTTTTTAAAATATTAATGATTAAAACAATATTATGCTCCATTGTTTTTACCGATAAAAATGAAAAAAAAAATACTTGAAAAATATAACCCATTTAAACTGAAAAGGCATTTTATTCTGTAAAGGTCACAAAATAACAAAAGTTCTCATTCTCTTTCTGCTAAAAAAACAACACGTTATTTATAAAGCTATTCAGTATACTATGTCCCGATATTTTAAGAAGGAGGCAATAGCTATCGTTTTTAAAGGTTAATATTTTGAAATCAAAAGGAGCAAAGACAAATTGTAGGGGAATTACTGGGCCGCTCTGAATCTGGAGAGGTCTTTTTTCTCTTCAGTTACTGTGTTCATTCTGAAACAAAAAAGGCTAGAAAGTATTATCAACTCGGTCTGACTTTAGCTTTCTTATCTTTCTAAACTTCTGCGCTTGTTTAACTAGAAATTCAAAACTAAATGCAAAGAGGGGAAATGGTGTACACAGTTAGTCCTTGACTTACAATCATTCCTTTAGTGACCATTCAAAGCAGTGGTGGGTTTCAAATTTTTTTACTAACGGTTCTGTAGGTGTGGCTTGGTAGGCGTGGCATGGCTTGGTGGGCGTGGCATGGGAAGGGTACTGTAAAATCTCCATTCCCTCTCCACTCCAGGGGAAGATAACTGAAAATCCCCATTTCCTCCCAATCAGCTGGAATTTGGGAGGCAGAGAATAGATGGGGACGGGGCCAGTCAGAATTTTTACTACCAGTTCTCTGAACTACTCAAAATTTCCACTAGCGGTTCTCCAGAACTGGTCAGAATCTGCTGAAACCCATTTCTGATTCAAAGTTACAATGACAACGGAAAAACTGACATGACCATTTTGCACATTTAGGATCGTTGCAACATCACTGTAGTCATATTTTTAAAATGTCAGTCTAGAGCAGTGATGGCTAACCTTTTCCGGACCGGGTGCTCAAAGCGCGGGCGTGCACATGCATGTGTGCATGCCCCAACCCCCCAAATGCAATGCATGCATAGCTCACATACATGTGCCCCCTGCACCCCCATGCATGCGTGTGCACACCCCCATGCATGCACCCCCTCTGCCCCCTATGCCTGTGCAGCAGACCTGAAGCCCAGATGGCTGATGGGAGACACGGGCACATGTGCGGCAGAGCTGAACTGGGGTGACGGCTTGCGTGCCCACAGAGAGGGCGCTGCGTGCCACCTCTGGCACACCTGCCATAGGTTCACCATCACGGGTCTAGAGCAATAGCTTTCCAAATGCAATGTTTCGTTTACAGGGGAGGAGAATATTTTTGAAATCACTTACAGAAATAAATCCGCATTGAAAGATTGTAATTACAACACTGAAATCAGAAGCTGACAATCTCATCAGCTATATATTGGAAGGACCAGAAAGAGAATACAGAATAACAGAGTTGGAAGGAACTTTGGAAGTCTTCTAGTCCAACCCTATGCACAAACAGGAGTCCTTCTACCATTTCAGACAAATCGTTTTCCAATCTCTTCTTAAAAACCTCCAGTGATGAAGCACCCACAACTTCTGAAGGCAAGCCATTCCACTGGTTAATTGTTCTCACTGTTAGAAATTTTCTCCTTAGTTCTAGGTTGCTTCCCTCCTAGATTAGTCTCCATCCATTGTTTCTTGTCTTGCCTTCTGGTGCTTTAGAAAATAGGTTGACCCCCCCCCTCTTCTTTGTGGCAACCCCTCAAATATTGAGGGGTTGCCACCCTTACTGATGTAAGAAGTATGCTTGGAATAGGAATACTTTAATGCCTAACAACTTCTAGGATACTCAAAATACCACCAGTTTGAAGTGAAAGTGCTGTGTGAACATTTTTTTTTTGCACATTCTTAATATGGAGTCAAACTAATGGAGACAATTTCCCAGAGAAATATGGACTGGCAGCAGTTCTCTATCACTTCAGAAGTTTCAATGATTACCATCTCTGGATTGTTCAGCACAGTATAGTGTTAAACATTTCATTATCTTCTTTGGGGATGTCATCCTGAGGAGGAATATTCCAGATCTTGTTTGAAATACCTATTAAAAATATGACATCTAATTGTGTAAGTTCTACGTTATAATTGAAAATAATTGGCCTACTTTTCTGAAGCAGCCAATTAAGAATTTTCAGATTTGCAACACTTTTCAGAATATTGGTGAAATGTTTCAATGAATACACGCACATACATAGAACCCCAAATACACTTCCTCTATATAAAAACCTCCACAAAATATGCTTTCAGCCTTGAATACGATCACAAATGCTTGTTAGCTTACTCTGTGTTGAAACAACTATCTGCTCTTCTCTCAAAGATTTTAGATTTTCTACAGCCTTTAAAATTAAATTCACTGAGGAACATGCGTATAATGGTAGCAATATTATTTTTTCACATTGTCTAGAGTAGTAAAAAAAACCCTGAGCTTAATGCCTCAGTAGATCCTTGCTACACTCTTTTAAATTGCACCAATAATGGTATCCCTTCTTGGCCCCCGATCACCACTTCAAAAATTAAGCAACTAATTGAGCAGCTTTAGACAAGGAAATCCCCAGGAAATGATTTCATTCCAGCTGAACTAATTAAGAACCATATAGATTGGTGGGTTCCAGTTCTTGCATCGCTCGTTTTCTTTATTCCTCTGCATGCTTTCCAGAGAACTGGGCCAAAGTTATCATCATGTCCATCTTTTTTTTTTAAAAAAAAAAGGCAATAGGGCAGTACCCACCAAGTATAGGCATATAAGTTTCTAAATATAAGCAGCAAAACATCTACAATAAGTAACTGTGAAATTAGTTAAGAGTTAGATATACATATCTAACCAATTCTGATAAACATGTGTATGCTATAAGGTAGCTTTTGACAGCCATTCCAGACCCTGGTTATGTGATAAACTTCAGCAATCTACCATGGATAGGTGCTTGTGGCTACTAATGTATAAACTGTCTTTGCCCAAGCCATCTTGCTATCACATCCTGTCACATCCTCACATCCTGGACATAAACTGTTTCAACTCCTACCCTCAAAACGATGCTATAGAGCATTGCACACCAGAACAACTAGACACAAGAACAGTTTTTCCCCAAATGCCATCACTCTGCTAAACAAATAATTCCCTCAACACTGTCAAACTATTTACTAAATCTGCACTACTATTAATCTTCTCATCATTCCCATCACCCATCTCCTTCCACTTATGACTGTATGACTGTAACTTTGTTGCTTGTATCCTTACGATTTATATTGATATTGATTGTTTCCTGATTGCTTATTTGTACCCTATGACTATAATTAAGTGTTGTACCTTGGAATTCTTGATGAACATATCTTTTCCTTTATGTACACTGAGAGCTTATGCACCAGGCCAAATTCCTTGGGTGTCCAATCACACTTGGCCAATAAAAATTCTATGATCTATGATCTATGTTCAGATCTGACAACAGAAGCAAGCAATTTATTTAATACAACATTAATGTTGTATTCTCAGATTGTATTGAGCTTGTTATGATTTGGTCCTCATCTGTAATTGATGAGAGAAGTGTTAGATAAAGAATTATGAAAAGAAAAATCAGAAATTTTTGCTAGATTTTTAGCAGTAATTTGGCCAAAAGGAGGAATATGAAAGCTTCTAAAAATCAAGAATGTCCAGGGCTTAAAATCTGATCACTGCATTAACATTATTCATCTCCTACCCTGCAGGAGCTTTTCCATACCTGGAGCCTTTCATCTTCTGTGGAACAACATATAAACCCAGCAGATGATTTTGCAATCTCCTTATGCTCATATTTTAATGCACTATTGCCATGAAGGGGTCTTACAGACCAATTTTGAAAGCACATTGCTGGCACCGGTTCCACTGCCCAGAATCAGTTAAGTGCTGTAAGAGCAATTTTAGGATTGTAGAATCCAGATGAAGTTTTATTCCCATCCTGGGCTTCAGTTCAACAGAGTACTTAAGCACGTGTTTAAGTACAATTAGGATTTTTGTAGCACTAAGCAGTACAGCATATACATGCATGTGCATGCACTCATAGGCACACACTCCGACACAGAATACAATAGTCAGGAATCATTATAGTGAGAATGATATTAAACTGGAAAATAAAATAACTCCAGAGTTGTTTTGGTTTATGCACTATAAACAAACAACGTAGAACATTTTTTAAAAATTAAAGAGCTTTTTAAAATAAAGTCATAGTGCTCATGTTCAGAGAGAAAAAAGGTCTTTATATATTTATACAACCACTTTCGCACAAGGACTAGAGAACCTGTTCAAGATTTTCCTGAAAGCTATCAGGTCAGGAACCACATGGATCTCTAGAGGAACCTCATTTCAGAGGACAACCATTGTTTAATTGAAGGGAGTGAGCCAACCTGTTGGTTCTTACTGATGATGAAAGATTGGCAGTCCCTCTGATAACTAGGGCCAAGGCCATGTAGGCATAACCAGCATCTTGAATTGCATCTGGATTGGAAGTATATTGGAAACCAGTGCAGTTTGTAGACAGGTTGTCACATGGGCATACTGTGGCATACTTACCACTGCCTGAAGTATTGGAATCTGGACTGAAGCTTCTGAGTGGTCTTCAAGAGCAGCCTTATGTAGAATGTGTTGCAGTAGTCAAGGCAACTAAGGCATGAGTGACTGTCAAAAGGCTTTCTAGTCCAGGAAAGGGCATAGCTGGTACATTAGATGGAGTTATATAAACATTTTCCAGGCTACAGTTGTCACCTTGTCATTGAGCAGGAACTGAGTACCAGAAGTACTTTTGAACTCTCCAAGATTAGAGATGGAATATTTCCAGATTCAGCTGGCCCTACTATCCACAGCTACAAAGTCTTGGTAGGATTGAGTCAGAGCCAGGTATTTTAGACCCTGCACCTGATCCAAAAATGCAAGAGACTTGGTGCTCTGACAAACCTACCATTAACAGGCACACTGAGATAACCTCCATCTATGGACCATTTGAAAAAAGGAAGCAAACAAAGGCCAAGGAAAGGGGAAAGCATCCCTAAGCACACCATTCCTCATAACATGCCTATTAACCAATACTAGACAAGCAAGAACCAGCCCTAGCTAAACCACACCAGCTCAAAGAGCAATCAAGGAAGGAAAACTATTTAAATCAAGACTGATAGGACATGGTACCATATAAAAACAGCCATCAAACTTTATTCTTCCATACAGTTATGAGACTACCAACCATGTTTGTTCCTCAAGAAGAGAAATAAACTGGGGAAAAAACCCCATGAAACCCAATCTCTAATCCTACAGAAAAAAACCTACATCCTACATTATATTCTTTCTAGTATTTATTATTTCCTTAAATCTCCCCTTCACCAAGTTAAATAGACTTAGTTCTTTTATATTTGTATCACAGGAGAACTTATGAGATTTAACTACTTATGGAAGGGAAGGGAATTTTTTTACTACTAAATTGGAAAGCAAGTGTGATTCTATTAATGAAGTCTAAAACTTCATTAAATTTGATGAGTTTCAAAGCAGCTGAATACAGTGGTGAAATCCAAATTTGTTTTACTACTGGTTCTGTGGGCGTGACTTGATGGGCATAGCAGGGGAAGGGGTCTGCAAAATCCCCATTACCACCCCACTACTGGGGGAAGGATATTGCAAAATCTCCATTCCCATTCTACTCTGGGGCCAGCCGGAGGTGGTATTTGCTGGTTCTCCAAACTGCTCAAAATTTCCACTACTGGTTCTCCAGAACCTGTAAGAACCTGCTGGATTTCACCCCTGGTTGAGGACCAAGGTACCACTGTATGTGTAAACTTTCATTTTTTCCCCTTCAGGTTATTCACCAGTCATTCCATATACAGTACTCAGCAGTTTTTCCATTTCTAAGGAAAATATGCCATTCTTAGGGCGTTTAGATTGGGGAGTTACTTGCAATAGAGAAAAAATATCTATCAAATTACCAGTTGCTTTGAAAGTGACAGTGTGTGCTTTAGGACAAAAGTATGTTAGGTGATTTTAAGCAGAAATTCACACCTGTTGTAGACCATATTAGAAAAGCAAAATAAAGAAATAATAAACAAATCAGCAACCAGTGGAATTATGAAACACTTATCACAGTGTAAACAATTACAACAAATGCTAACCTGATAATCGTAATACTAATCTGTGTGCAATTATTAATTATTCCCTTTAGAGTGTAGAAGCACTGCAATTAACCAACAGCTCCAATGTGGTGGGGGGTGGGGAAACATTGATACTGCTGTAAATATGTAATATGGTATACCAGCACTATTGTAACTATTGTATGATGATAATATTGGCATCCTGACTGTCACATGGATGATTTAGATATCTGTTGTGGATCAAAGGTTTTTGCAGTCAGAGTTTTAATGGTAGAAACCTTTCAACCTGTTGCTAGCCTTCGTTCACATAAATCAGGTATACATCACCCACACTGAATATTTTAATGATAATTCATCAGTTGGATATGTGATGCCTGAGTCTTTCTAAATGTGTTGGGCTACAACTTCCATAATTTCTGATTGCTAGGCAGACTGGGATTGTTGCTGATCATCTTATAGTTTGAGAAGGTCGGAACAGAAAAACAAATATGATTGCTATTAAATGTGAATCAGAGTATTCCATTTAAATACTACCTTGGAGATATGATGGCTGTTCAGTAGCTTTTGAATTGTCTTGTTTCATTAATTTGGGACTAATCATACTGCTGTGTTGAATTTTCCAAATGTCTTCACATTTCATGTGAAAAACCGTTGATTGTGAATTAAATTCCCTATAGAGAATTTTTGCCTTTTTCTTCTAGAGCAAATATGGAGAAGGCATCTATTGACTGGCTCAACACAGCAACACAAATTAAGCCTTTACCTATTAAAACTATTCTAAGACCATTTTAAAGAGTCTCCTTATTAGGATCGTACTGTACAAATCTTGCCGAAATGTGTATGAAATCCAAACCCATTCTAGCCGACATTTCTCAAACCATAAAACATGAAAATGTACATTATGAAGACTTCATATAGAATGATCTCTCTCTCTCTCTCTCTCTCTCTCTCTCTCTCTCTCTCTCTCTCTCTCATCTATTTATCTATCTATCATCTATCTATCCATCTATCTATCATCTATCTATCTATCTTTATATCTATCTATCTATCTTTATATCTATCTATCTATCTATCTATCTATCTATCATCTATCTATCTATCTATCTTTATATCATCTATCTATCTATCTATCTATCTATCTATCTATCTATCTATCTATCATCTATCTATCTATCTATCTCTCAAACTAAATGCTTCATAATTGTTTTTATGGTGAATCTCAATAAATGAAGCTTTGGTCTATCTCCTCTTCATATAAGTTTCATAAAAAATGATCAATGGTTTCACAAATACAATAATATGTTTCTGTCAGTTCTATATAGGACCACTTTATTCTAAGTTTGATGATGAAACAAAATTTAAAAAACACCATTATAAAGAAACTGTGAATAAGGGTTGTAATTAAAAATGTTTTGTCAGAGTGTTTACAGTCAGACTACTGTTTTGAGACAATCCAGGAGCAAAATACAGGACACAGAGGTTTGTCTTACAAACAGTGGTTTATATACAAGACTTTGTATACATGCACACATGTGGTAGGCACATACCAGGCAAGCAATCAATCTTCAACTCTACACGGAGAACTACAATGCAGATAGAACACAACGAGGAGAGTGATACATGAAGAGAGATAGACACCCTCTAATGGCCTCCCTTATATAGACAGCTTCTTAAAGGGGCAATAACCCTGCCAACTCATTCTCATTCCATCATCTGTATTTTGCTCCTGGGTTATCTCAAAATAGTAGTTACGCTGTAAATACTGACATGTTTCATCTGAGAATGAACAGATGATAGAGAACATCATCTATGTTTATGTTTATGTTTATTGGACTTCTATACCACCCTTCTCCCGAAGGACTCAGTGCGGTGTACACTCTCCTTCTTGAATGAGCCGCTCTGGTCCACGCACCGGCTGCGCAAGCGCACACCCAACCTGCCGCTGAATTAAATAAATGGTGTGCGCTTGTGCAGCTGGCGGGTGGACCAGAGCGGCTCATTCAAGAAGGAGACTGAGCGACTCCGGTACCTTTCGGGCGCTTGCCTTCCCTGACAGCCAGCTGTGGGAGAAAGGTGAGCAGTAGGAGTCAGGGAATGGGGTGGGTGGGCGGAGCTGCGGGAGAAAGGTTAGGACACGCCAGAATAGAACTTTAAAAAGTTTTCCTACCGGGTTCTGTGGGCGTGGCTTGGTGGGAGGGTTTTTTTTGACTGAGTGGGCGTGGCTGTGAGTGACATCGAGTTGGCCATGCCCACTCAGTTACAGGACACACCCCCACCAAGCCACACCCATAGAACTGGTAGGGAAAATTTTTAGATTTCACCCCTGTGCATGTCTATAATGATTTGTGCAGATTTCCAAATGTAGGTGATTCACTAGTGAACATTGAATGCTGTGTATGAATATTCAATGGAAGAAGTTCAAATTGATGCAATGTATACTTTCCGAATTGTGAAAAACAAGCAGAGAAGCCATTTGCTCCAATAAATCAGGGTAGCATTTAATACTCATGGTGGAGGTTAACCAATGAGGAAAAATTCTTCTTTTTCTTATTGGTTTGGTGACCTTTGTTCCCACTTCACTTCTCCGCATTCTATAGTTTAATTTTTTTCTACTAAAAAAACCAGTGCAGTCAGCATTTTATGATACTCTTGTCTTTTGCTGGAAGGATCAAGAGGGCATAAAAACACATTATAAAGTTTTTGGCCTTTTCTTCAATTGATTTATATTGAAAGATGAGAACTGTTGGGGATCCATAAATTGAAACTCAAAACTTTCCCAGAGAAATACATACTGCAAAAGCCAGAATCTCTTCCATCTTGTTGCATAATAGTAATGGCAAAGATATGTGTGTATAGGTTTTATGAAAGTCTTATGAAATCCTATATGAATAGGAGATAAAACAAAGCCTCATTTATTAAGATACACCATAAAAAACAATGATGAAGCATTTCATTTGTTATATATCTTTTAGATACTGTATATATCTTCTCCCCTTGCAATGTTAAACCCTTAAACTTCAATAAAAGTAATAACTACAGACCACCAGAGTAGAGGTAGATTCCCAAGGATGGTTAAAACCCCCTTTTAAAAAAAAATATTGACCCTGACTTTTGACATTTATGTCTCGGGAACAATTATATTGCCTGTTGTATCTGAGGCATCAAATTCAGAGCTATCTAAAGTTATTTCAGGGGACGGATTTATGACATACTGTATGGCGATGCAACTTAAATAGTTTTGAGTAAAAAAAATTGCCAAAAAAAAAAAAGGTCTTAAAAAAAGAAACAGAAGGAGAATGCGTAACTACAGAAAGAAAAGCTCTGCTTTTCTATCCAGGATGATTATACACCTACATTTACACACAGAGACACACAATATTTACAGTCACAATAAACCATTTATTTATGACTTCAAACTCTTTGAAACTCATATTATTTTAATCTGCCTAATTCCCAGTCATAATTTCTGGCATATTAAAAATGACAGTTCTAAGACAAGGTGACTTTTCAAATATGTTTTAAAACAGTGTTTTAAGTAGCAGAGGCTTGAAAAATGTTAATTATATTGTTAGATAAACAATGAGTCATGTAATTGCTGTACTGTCCTAGAAAGGAAGCTAGTTGGAAAAAAATAAAGTCAGCTATATTAATATTAAATATAGAAGCATAGATAAGCAGTATGTTTTAAAACAGGCACGGCTGATTGAGTTTTGCAGACCAGTCTTGATTATTATTGTAAAGATAGTTTTAGATATTAAAGAGTACTTATTAATTTTCTCATTTATGGCACTTCATTCCCAACTATTCTCTAATAGCCTGAGCAGGAATCAAGGGACTTCACAAAGTTATTCTAGCACATAAAGTGATACAACTTCAGGAGTCACCAAGAGAAGACTGATTTCAATAAGCTCATGTTTTGAGAAATAATTTTTAATTGATATGTGGATGAAACCCCCCACCCCACCCTTTTTGTTTTTAATAAGGTTCCCATGTGTAGAGGTGTGGAATGGACAGAGGCCAAAAAAATAAAGCTGAATTCAAGCAAGACAGAAGAAATGCATTTAAGGTAGTTTTCATTGATAGGATCTTGCTATGCTGATGGTAATTCGGAGCAAGAACTCCAGTGCTAAGCAATGCAGTTGTAAGGCACAATGTCATGTGACCAAGCTAAGTTACACTGGCAGTATGGACAGTCCCAGTTACCATTATTAGCATCCCACAACCTTCTGCTGGCTTCCCCATTGAGTTTGCTTGGCAGTGAAGGCTGCAAATAGCAATAGCACTTAAAGTTATATACCGCTTCCTAGTGCTTTACAGTCCTCTCTAAGTGGTTTACAGAGTCAGCACATTGCCCCCAAGAACCTGAGTCCTCATTTTACTGACCTTGGAAGGATGGAAGGCTGAGTGAACCTTGAGACTGTGAGAAATCGAACTCCTGGCTATGGGCAGAGTTCGCCTGCAATACTGCATTCTAACCACTGCACCACCACAGCTCTATGTGGTGGTCATGTCACTGTGGGACACTGCAGTGTCATAATTGCAAGATGATTGCCAGGAGCCTGAATCATGTGATCATGGGGATCTTGCAATGGCCACAACTACGAGACCTGTCATAAGACCCCCTTGTTCAGTGTTATTCTAACTCTGAATAGTTGCTGAACCAGTGGACATTATGTGAGAACTCACTGTACAATCTTTTCAGCTGGCTGGGAATGCATTCTAACTTACATTTTATAGCTTGAACAGAGAACTTTAGTATCAAACTTTATTTATTTATTGAATTTATTGAATTTATTTGTCGCCTATCTGACCACAAAGTGACTCTGGGTAGCTTATGGTGTTAAAAAGAATGAAACAATACAAGAACATGTATACAATAAGAATAAAACACTATAAAAATACCACAACTAAAAGATGGGGAGGGAGGGAATAGGATCAGTAGGGGAAAGGTGAGATCTATTTATAACCACTTCCAGCGTGACGTTCACCCATTGGAGTCCCAGGACAACTGGCAAAGTCAGATCTTCAAGCTCTTGCAGAATGTCAGGAAAATGGGATCCAACCAAGAACCCGTAGCTAACATTATGGCCTCCAAATCCCACCCCTTGCTGGCCCCACCCACCCCACCCCACCCCACCCACCCACCTTGCCGTGCCCCTCTCAGGAGTC
This sequence comes from Pantherophis guttatus, assembly GCF_059756535.1. Lineage (NCBI taxonomy): Eukaryota > Metazoa > Chordata > Lepidosauria > Squamata > Colubridae > Pantherophis > Pantherophis guttatus. The sequence goes on from NC_142065.1 coordinate 67,383,745, forward strand.
TCCATGTGGCCCCTTTTGGATGGGATGTAAGTGCAGGGCCCACATGGAGGCTTGGAGAGGGGGAAAATGGGCCTCCCTGAAGCTCCGGAGGGTCTCCGGAGCCCAAGGGAAGCAGTTTTTGTCCTCCCAGAAGGTTTCCTCGAGCTTCTGGAGCCTGGGGAAGGCAAAAATGCCCCCCCTCCTGTGGTGCAGGAGGCCGACTAGACCACATCCACCATGGTCATGCCCACCCAGCAACCAGTCAGAGATCCGGTTGCTGAAATTTTTGAAGCCCACCCTTGGACCCAACCTCACTCTGGGAGGCAAGATATTCCAGAGGGTGGGAAGAACAACAGCAGAGAAAGCTCTTCTCCTGGAACCTGCCAGTTGGAATTCCCTGGCTGGTGGGGCCCACAGCATGCCTCCTCTGCCAGTACAGGTGAGACTCCTCCCAATGGGAGGATACAATTCCTAGTGTAACCTGGCCAGTGCTGTGAAGGGCTTTAAATGTGATAACCAACACCCAGAAACACACCAGTGCAGCTCACAAAACAGTGTGTAACATGAGCCACACCACCAGCCCGCAAAGCTGCTACACTCTGTACGAGCTGTAGATTTCAAATGCTCTTCAAGACTAGCCCCATGTAGAACTTTAGCATCTGACGCCTAAGATTGGATTAACATAATGTATGATATACATGGCTAAACCTGAACTTATTCAGGAATTACAACCGAGTGCCAAAGCCAGCTGTCTGAATTCCAGATAATTTACCTAGGGAGATCATATGTGACTTTCAGGCTGTGGACTCTAATAGGGATTGAAAATCTCCAATTTTTTAGGATTTGTAGGGTGGTTGAAACGGTCATTAAAAGAAGTTTGGGAACCACTTTGACTTTCTATCTGTTGGTAAAATGAAGGTAAGAAGGAGAACTTGCAATGATAATAGATCATCATATTGAGAGTAGAAATGGAATAGAAATTGCGCTATCATTTCTAGATTTAACTATTGCCTTGGGCAAGGCAGTAGGAGAAGAAGGGTATGTTGAAAGAAACAAAGAACTTGCAAGCATTTCAGATGAACAAGATTGAGGTATTTAAGCTCATGGTCTTTCAAGTCCCTTACAGCCTGGCCTCATGGTCTCAAGCATTCAACTGACTAGCAGCTTCATTCAGAAATCAGCCTGGAGAAGGGGAAATGATATATTTCAGTTTTCTGCTGTAATGTTCAGTCCCCAAAGAAAAAAACAAAGCTGCCCTCCCAGTTGACATTAGTGTAATTCAGCCAAGTGTTCAGTTTTATACCCCTGAGATGCTCATCTATCTAGTCTTGCTTCAACTGTTCTGATAATGTACCCTCTTCCGGGACAGAGACCTTCATGCCATTGTCCAACCAATTAGTTGCTTGACTGACTGCATTCTGCAGTCCTTAAATGATGGTTTCCTATCTGACATCTTATGACAAACGACTACTAAACTAGGCCATGAGTTTTATGAAACATGCAACTTAGGACTTCCATGCCATCATTAACTCCTTATGTTCCAAGACCAGCAACCCACTCACTCACTTTACTTCCGAGTAAAATGCACAAATTCGATGAGTTACGTGCATTGCAAGTGTTGATACATCTCATTTATTTTTTTTATTTATAGAGGCATCTTTTAACATGCATGCTTTTTTCCAGGACTATTCAGAGAATCACATCAAAATTAGATATTTAAAATGTAAGCCTAAGAAATCAAAGAGACACACTTGAACCCCAATAAGAGAAAGCTTACACAGACTGACTTGTATTAAGAGAAGCGCAGCAAGGGAGAAGTTAAATGTCATTTGGAATTTGACTGCAGTTGGTCAAAAACATGCATCCACCTGAGAGTTGGTCAAACCAATCTTTCCGAAACACTGATTTCTGAACTTTTGCCAGAGATGTCTCTCTCTGGTGGCCATTGAGGCTGATTTACCAGACTTACAATACTGAATAAGGACAGAAAATGAGTAGCTCAAAGCAAACAGCAGGTTTAAAGGGACAGAGCTGAATTTCATAGGTCAGTTAAAAAGGCAACCACTAAAGTTCAGAAACCAACCACGGCTCTTAAAACCAGTTGAGATGTTCATTGCCAGAATATCAGGGGGCTTCAAGACCAACCCATGTAACAAATGTCTTGTTGTTTAAAGCTACATGTTATGAATACAGAAG